>NC_066319.1:28537788-28843770 GCF_022539315.1 Serinus canaria | reverse complement strand
CTAGCAGCTCTAAAAGACAGAGGCTTACCAGTAAGAACTGAAACGGGGTCTAAGAAAACATCATTCACCAATAGATGGCAATAGTCCTTCATGAGCTATCTAAGGGTGCATTGAAATCAGATAGTAGTAGAAAAGATTTTCAAGCATCAGGCTTGAGTGCCAGAGAGAATGCAGGGTCTGCTCTTAGTACAGTTAAGGGGGAATAACAAAGACAATGTTTCCACAGTCTTTAGCACAAGTAGAGGCAGACTGGACCCAGGATTCTCATGATGGTTCTAGACAGGATGAGCTTACACCAGGGTCTGGAAAAAGGCATGACAAAATTGAAAATCATGTACTAGCTAAAGGATTCACTGTTCCCAAAAAAATTTTAATTGCTGATTAAGAACACCTTCCAGATCTCATGTGCGGCAGGATCTCACTCACTCATGTCATCTACTCCAAGGCATTCACAATACATATTCATGCAAAATCGGGGTGCTCTTCCTTCCTTACCTCCAGAGAACACTTTTGTATTGCCACTATTAAAAGCTAGGCAGAAGATGTTAGAGTGATGCTCCCCTTTCAGCTGAACTGGTTTGACTCTTGAGTGGATGGCTTCTTCCATATGCCAAAGTAAGACTCGGCGGTCATCCCCTCCTAGAAGAAATAAAGGAAACGTACATTACTGCCTGAGCCATGTGTAAATTGATTATAGACAAATTATTTAACTCTGCAGCTATTCATAGAAAGCTTTGCTAAAAATGTATGCCTTCTTGGATATATAGACACACATTTACATTAAGATGTCATGCAGTCAGGTATTCAATTAAAATTAGTGACAACAGAGCAATCAGCATGAAAAGTTTGAATTAAACGGTTGCCATTCTGCCAACACATAGTGACAACCTATAGCAACCTGGAAACTCAGAAATTTACTGCTATATAAAATTCCATGGCAAGCTGTAGATAAATTACATGCCAAATCCACATATGCATGTTAGCAAAACACTTCTACACTAACTCCTTGTTGCCAGCATTGCTTATGTTATTCATAAAACATGAACTTTTCCCCCCTTTCACTGACAACTATATATCCTCCAGCAGTCTTTGCAAAGCCTTCATAGCATAGGTTGGCTCAAGACTGATAAAAGATAAAAATAATGTACTGAAGCATTCAGAAGTCTTCAGCACGCACAGTTATGCCAGGTTTCTAGACCTGTAAAGGTTAAGAGAGATATTTCTGTGAGGTGAAATCCTGACAAAGAGAGTACCTGGAAAGGAAGTTCAGGTCTCTTGCTTTACATCTTGCTGTACTCCTAATTGTTTGCCTACATGCAGTTCTCAGTTCAGAGCTCTAAGTGCTTCCTTCTCTGTATGGCAAACAGTTATATATAAAATAAATATTAGACTGTTTGTGCTTCAACTGCATTAAGTTATTATTTATTAGTAAAAGAAAAAAAATCACAATACTATTGTACTAGTCAGTATTCTCAGCAGCAATTTAAATATCTGCAAAATCTGAAAAAGGTTTCTCCAAGTCAGACTCAAAATATTTTTGGTATCTGGCTTTAATAACAATTGAAAGAGAATGGCATCACAATTGAAAAGTGACACCAGAAACATGCTGGTTACAGTTAAAACATTTTACTTATTCTGTGCACAAGCAAAAGCCTAAACTCAGAGCCTTTTGAGCTGCTATCCAGAGGACAAAGGCATCAAAAAGAAAAAAAAAAAAAAACAAAAAAACAAAATTATTTGACCTGCTGTTTACTCTTATCCTGCTGCTTACTTACAAAAAAGGTAAAGTATAAAAAAGATTTCATTATTACTCTTAATCAGATTTCTTAGAATTTTCACATCATGTGTTGCTATTAAGAAATTTTCCCGTGGAACTGAGTTATGTCAAACATCCTACAAGTAAACAGTCTCTCAGCCTTTGAGTCTCCTAACAGATTTTATGACACTTTGATAGACAGTACAGCAGCATGTTATGATTACCCATGCTCCATGAAATTGTGCATTCCTCCTCCTGATTTTGTACTTCACACATCAAATAAGAGTACATGATACAAAGATTTGTGATGCATTTGATAGCTACTAAGAATGAGTCAAATTTGATGGATCCAAAAATCTCACAGTAATTTATGGTCAACTAAACTGATGGAAACTTATATTCCTTTCTGTCTAGAAACAGGAGGGAAAGCTGCATTTACACTCTAGTGATTGCAGATGAGCTTATAATAAGGAGACACAGAAATACATGAGTATCGAAACATATGACCACATTATTCAGGTAAAGATTAAGAAGTAACTGTCACACAGAACATAACTAATTCCCAAAGCTGCCAACCACCACGTCATAATGTTATCACTACCTGAAAAACAATTTAAGCAACATTTAACACAGGTGAAAGCCAACATTGCTTCTATCAGACTTCATTTATTGCCTTCTGTAAAAGACATTTCAGGGCAAAACATAGTAACATATTGTTGTTATTTGTTACTATAGCAAACTAATTTGCAAAACCACTGCAGAAAATCTTCGCATCCTTCTGCCTAACAGCACAGCCATCTAGGTATCTCACTTTAACAGTAAACTCATAATCATTTCCACCAACCACTGTTCAGATAAAAATAAAATAATTAAGATATCTATATAAAACAAGTGTTACTGTGGTTCCCAACACACATACAGCATGGTAGGAGTAGGATAATTTGGAGCCTGTGCAGAAAAGTGTTTGATAGTGTGAAAAGTTTCCACTACCTTCTATTTTATAAGTTCCTATACCTTAGTACCTGTTTGCCTTGGAAACTACTTTTCCTACTGAATACAAATGTCTCCCTCTTCCCAGATACCTAGATTTCCATGAAACTTTGGTGGTGGCACATTCCATACCTTAGGAGATTTTAAATGCTCCCCGCACTCATGCAGTGTTGTCCCTCCTCCATCTATATATTCTCTATGCATTGTCTTTGGGAACTTCTACACCTGTTTACTCCTCAGTTTTATTCCTCTCATATCCCACTGAGATAAAAAAAGTTTAACAAAATAATAACATTACTGTGTTGAAAGTGTGTTCCCTTCTAATTCCAATTTAGCTATTCTAGAAATACTTCTGACTCAAGACCACTTCCACCAGAAAGAAAAAGTTACCCAATGTGTTGGGCCACAGACGATTTGTGGCAAACAAGACACTTCAGCAATCCCTACATCCTCACACAAGAGAACAAGCTGTGTTAAGTCACAGGCAAATAATACCTAAGAAAAGGCAAGTCTTAAGTGACAGAAACCAGCAAATGCAATCTCCATCACCCAAACCTGACTCATGCCATAAGAGGGAAGAAAGAAGGGAGGTGCACATGTATGGGCAGGTATACATGGAGAAAGTAAGGAAAATGTGAATATATAGTTTTTATGCTCTGTAGAAAGGAGCTGTGATTCATCAGACACAAACTGCATACATATTATGCAACATAAGTTACAACTCTGAGAACTATAGGAAACTTCAGATCTGTAGCATTTGTTCTGTGCAGTAGATTGGCAAATGCAGATTAATTAAAATGCTCTCAATTTATGGTGAATTTATTGTGCATGTACATCAACTCTACAACTGAAGCGGAAGCCACATTCTTAAAATAATATAGTGCATATACCAACAGTAACAGGTTTATCATATCTGTAACACCTGGATATATGGCTTCAAGTTCAAATACCTTAACAAGGCTCCACATGTGGATTTCCTGGAAATTGAAGATCCACAGAGAATTTGTAATTTTTCAGTCCATGGTGCCAGAAACAGTAAGTTCAACATCTATAATGAGGAAATAGCTTCACTTTCACCTTATTTTTCAGCTTCTATTTAGGACTGTATGACTGACAATTTTAAAAGTAAAAGTTAGTGTGACCCAGCTAAGAGCTACACAATGCCATTCTACAGTTATTTTTCAGAAAGGAACCACATTTAAAAATATTTAGTTAGTAACGTGCTTCAGTGCTCTTTACAGGAGCAGGGTCAAACCTGTAGAAACATTCAAAACCAAAGAGACATGGTAAGAGAAATCTACTCATTTTAGACCTAAAATAGTTTGAAGGGGCCCAGAATATACCCTTTCCAAAAGTAAATCTAGTCCAAACAGTATCTGCATAGCTCATGAAACACATTTGAGTTCATGTGTACTAACAGAAGCACTTCAAAATCATAGCAGTCAGTACCGAAAAACTGCAGTTTTAAAGTGCATTAACCTTGTTGGTTGTGGACAAAGCTCAAGACCACAATTCCCCTTTATCTCCCATATACCAGGTCCATTTGCTAAAAGAACCTTCATGGCAAGTGGGCAATACTTCTAAATCCTAACATGAAAGATTAGTCTTAATGCTTGTATCTACTTCAGAAGTTGCATGAATCACAGAAAACAGGACTGGATGGTATTTCAAGAAGCTGATCACTTAGCTGGCCTTGGCCAAAGGCAAAAGGCCAGGCTCTGTCAGAATTATCCCCAGAAGATAAGTCTCTAGTTTGCTCTTAAAAAAAACACTGCTGAGGTAGATTTCATACCTTCCTTAGGCAGCCTATTTCAGTTTTTCATTATCTTTGCCATTAGGCAGATTAGCCTACTATATCAAGCCTGCGGGTGAAGTTTGACACTACGTATAATCCCACTCCCCCTTGCCATGTGCTCCTGCTACTTTCCCCTCCATTGAAATCAGTGGTCATTCATGCTCAGGGTAAATTAAAGAAGTTGACCTGTCAGACAAACAACCTCTCCCTATCTATTCTGTCCCCCTCATCAGATGCTTCCATCATACCAGTTTCAGGCTTTAAATTACGAAAGTGCCACAGTGCAAACAATGAAGAGGAGAAATAAGTGAATAAGTTACAGGATGAAGAGAAAGTGAAAGATCAAACAGCACCCTAAACTCTTATTTCCTACAGTTTGAGACCATTTCTTCATCCTATTCCCAGTAGACAAAAAAAGAGTTTACAACTTCGTATAATAATAATTAAAACCACCTTTATGAAGCTCAGGACTTGCATTTCTACTCAGCTGTTCTTTCTGTAAACTAAATGGACCCCTTTCTTTCACCATTTCATTTTTCTATGCCTCTCATCATTCTTCATGCCCTCTTCTGAATTTTCTCAGTTTGGGCACATCTTTCTCAAAGTACAGTGCCCAAAACTGAGCACAGCACTCCATTTAAGGCCCCAACAGCACCACAGCAGGTTTACTTCACATGCTTTGTCATGTCTGATTATATTTATGTTGGGATATTTATGCATTTGGATCGTTTTCTACATGACTATGAGCTAGTCTGTATGGTCTATTTGTAGAGTCAACCATTTTTATTCCCATGCTTTAGGTTGCACTTGTCCCTCTCAAAACACATGACATTTTTCCCATGTAAAATATCTTAATTAACTTAAACTTCAGCTCCTATCCCCTGAAATTATTGCTGACTGATCCCATCTTTCCTGAGAAATTTTATAATTTCTCAGACATTAATTAAAACATGATGTAGTAGCTGAACCTAATATACCTCCTCACACAGAATTCTGCTTGATACAAACAGACTAGGAGCAGAGCATTTCTCCTTAAAACATACTTGATACACAGTCCCCTTATTCAGAAGTAACACTACAACTTTTGCTAAAGTCACCTCATTCCCCTGTTTTAGGCTCATGTTCCTTCAGATTTATGTAAAAACTAAATGATAGATGCATTTCCAATACTTTCTAGAACCCTCAGAAATTTAGGCTCTTAGAGCAGCTATTAACTTCTGCATTATCTGGTAGGAGGGGGAAAAAAAAGCCAAGAGAAAATTACAGTACTTCCCAGAAGTTATCTTGAACATGCAGATAAAGTAGGGAGAGAGGAAAAAAAAAAAATTGGAGGTTTTGATAAAGATGCTCATGTTTGTAAAAGATAGCAGGCATGAAAAATGACAGTCAGATAAACAGGAAAACATATCCACCAAACCTAAGGATGGGAGAAAAACTAATACACAGACCAAGTAAAGCTGAGTTTTAAGAAGTCAAATTCCAGGAGATGCTTGGCAAATGTGAGGGAAGCAGTTGGTTGCATATCATTGCATGGTGGTTTTAATTTCCATGCATGGACAGTCACGTGTTTCTCAAACTGTTAAAAGAAAAAAACACTATCTAGTACATAAAGTGTTGCAAAGACACATTTTTCCCAATAGAGTCTTTCAACTCCATCCAGAAACAAGTTTTAACCAATTTCAACTCACTTTGACATTTTTTATAAGTTAAGCATTCCTCTTGACTTGTGTCATTCTACAGATAGTTTTTTATGCTTGTCACACTACATCTTCTCCTGAGTGTCTACCTCCTCCTTCCAATAATTTCAATTTTTAAAAATTCTTGTCCTTATGTCAATCCCTTCTTCTAGCACCCTTGTTCTAAAACATTAATTTCTGCCCTTCTTCCACCTATAAAGTGACACTGTTGAGGTGTCACAACAGGCACAGAAAGAACCTCTAGACTGGCCCCCAATTCAATCTGTAAACCTCAGCTTTTTTACTTTGAAACATGGTTAAGAACAAAAATAAATACTATTAAACCTGTACTTTCCAATACAAGATTTAAAGAAGTTAAGATACGAAAAAGTTTCAAACATGCTTTCAGAAGGCCTGCTGAGGCTTGTCCACACCAAAGTTCTCTTCAAAATCCTAAAAGGAAAATTATCTGTAACTAAAATACAAACCCTGTTTAAGCAGTTTGAATTGTTTACTGAAACAGTAATCATTAGCCTTACAGACTTGCTTCTGTGAGACACATTAATGTATTCCAGCCAAGTGATGAGAACACCACTAACTTGCATGCAGGCTAGTATTCAATGGCATTGGTATAGTCACTATGAATGCACTGGATCAGCTGTACTTAAAACAGCTCTAACAAGGTTCAAGTTGTTAACAAGTCAATCAGCCAAAGTAGACTCTCTAGGTTAAGAATATATGTATTACTTATGACTGAGCAACTGAAAAGACTGCTAGCACTCTCCCTTTTCATGCACTCCAATATAGCTGTTGACTCTCTTAGCTGCTATACATGCAATTAGAAGCACCCAACAGCCCATCCTTACTTCTCTACGCTGACTGTTTTAAGGGATGAGAGACCCTCATGCCACCAATTCTAAGGCTTTATGTGCATTTGGAAGACTTTTGAAGCAAGTCTTCTACAAAACTTCAGAGTAGAGGCTGCTTACACCCTTCCTTTATCTTTCTTCATTGCTTTTCTTCCTGCTGTTGCTATTTCTTAGAGCTTCAAGATCAAGTATGGCCTTTAAGAGAAGTGCTTTGAGTATAATTGTAATGAAGCTTAGTCTTATAATGGTGTGTGATTTAACAGAGTATCCTTAAATATTTTGACTTTTACTTTCTTGCTCTTGACTGAAGCACAAAGCACCTGCCTGCTGTTGCTATGGCCCATAGAGCATTCTAGATATTATGGCCATGGATAGCATGAAACTTTTTAAAAAGAAAGTTAGCATAATTAGAGCTTTTCATTTTCTCAGGGCATCAGTAGAAGGTCAGACTTAAGGTCATCTGTTCTTGGTTGTCCCAAAGTTGCGCACTGCTAGCACATGTAATTTTTTTCTTTTTTTTTAGGAGAGTAGAACTCTAGTAGCATGTAAATACTACATATGGAGGAAAACCTTACCCTCTTTGAACATTCTGAAGCTCTATGAAAAGTTAGGAAATTAAAAATGGGACGTTGCTTGAAAGCCTTCCTTTTACATACACATTTAAGATAGCCAGTAGATGTGAACTCCGTTTTCATTCTCTCCCTGCACCTACCTCGATTCAGGCAGTTTGGACAAAATTAATTCTTAAAAATCTATTCCAGCCCCGGACCATTTATGTTTATGCCTAAAGAATGGATGTCAACATAGGTAGTGCATTGATGATATGGCAAGACCTAAAGTATATCCTGAGGCCTTCTTGAGCAAGAAGAACAGAAAATACTGGTGGTGTTTCCATCACTTATTACGGAAAATAATAATAATAAAAAAAAGCAGACACACCTGAGATCTCTGTAGCACTTTATAAGTAAAAATACATCACTCTGCTTTCTACTGGAGGAGGACCAGTACAAATCAGTATAACAACTGGGACAAATGGGAACTTTAGAATGGGTGAATCAGCATTCCCCTTCCAATACACACTCATGTTTATATACATATATATGTGTGTGTATGTATGTATACACACATATACTCACAAGCTAAATGGATGCATATCTCAGAAGCTGCATGTGCATAAAGATAAAAAAATCCCTAACAGTAACACTAAGATACTTCATGGACACTGACTTCAGGAATCACTGGAAATATGCTGGAAGTTTCTTCAGGTAAGAATGTTAAATTTAGGAAGGTTTCAGTGTATCAGCTTACACTCCATGTTTATACAGGGTTTCTATTCTGCCCTTGCTTAAAAGTAACTAGTCACAAAAACTTTTTATTGAATGCTCTTTGAAGTTATTACTGATACCATTGTGTGATACAGTTCACCTCTGCCCAGACACCACGGCAAGGCAGTACACTGCTCAGCCAGGCCCCCATCACATTCCTCAGTAGCCCCTGTCGCTGCTTACAAGGTAGACAGGCAAAACCGAGGCCCTTGGTTAATAACCAGGTCAGCAACCCCCTAGCAAGCGAGACCACTCTCCACAAAGCTGCCAAGGACCTCTGCGATGCCCCCGAGGGCAGCTGCCCCACACGACAGGGAACGGGCCTTTCCCGCTGCTGCCCGGCCCCTGGGGAGGGCCCTGTCGGCAGCCCCTGCCGCGAGAGAGCAACGCGAGGGGGGGCCGCTGCCTCCAGCCCGCTTTCCCCGGGGCGAGGGGCGGCCGGGACACAACGCCCCCCGACCGCGGCCTGCAATGGACACCGCACTCGGCGGCCCTGCCCTGCCCGGGGCGGCGCGATACGAGCGGCCCCTCCGGGGCCGGCAGCTCCCTCCCTGCCGCTCGAAGGTCTCTGCCCCCTCGCAGAGGATCGCGGGGTCCGAGGGCTTGGCGGGAGAAGAGCGCCGCGACCCCTCAGCGCCGAGCCCCCGGGGCGCCACGGGCGGGATCGGCCCGCGATTCCCCGGCCTGTCGCTAAGAGCCGCCCGAGGAGACCGCGGCCTGCAGCGCCCGGCCAGGCCCCGGCCTCAAGTTGCCTCCTTCCCCTGCTGCCCCTCGGAGCCCGGAGGCGGGGAAGCAGGAAGAGGCACCTGCGCCAAGCGCTGCTGGGGTGGGGGGAGGCGGCCAGCCGGCCGCCGAGCCCCGCAGCCCCTCCCTGGCTGGGGGTGCAGAGCCTTTCCCCTTCCTCGGTGTCGCAGCTGATGTCAAGCCCTCGCCTCCCTCATACCTGACAGCATCCCCCACCCCTATGGCTCCCTCAGCCCTAGGCAAGCAACAGAGGGAACCTTAAGCCAAAAACGATCAACACAAATATATCCCCCTCTTTCACAATCGCGCCCTGCAAGGGGAGAGAGGAGGAACAAAACAAAACCCGACTCCCCTCCCCCAAAAGAAGATGGGGTGGGGTTGGCCCCAAAGTGACCAGTCCCTCGATTAAACCGATCCGGTTCCCGCCCGATGCCGAGCGGTACTGCAGCCCCCTCCGGCCAAACTCGGGGCCGCCGCCCGCCCCCGGCAGCGATTGCTGACCCCCGGCGCGGGGCACGGCAGTGACAAATGTCACCCGGTGCCCACAATGAGCGCCGCGGGGATGCTTCTTCTCCCCCGTCGTCATCCTCCCAAAATAAGAAAATCCTCTTTTAAGAGGAAAGACACGCGAGCCATCAAATAAAAGGGCACCCCTAGCTCCCACCCCCAGCGCCCGGGAAACACTCTCGTAGAAACTTTGACCAGGGCTCCCCCCGCGATAATAGTAGAATTTAAAACCTGTCAACCATTTTAGATCCCTACTTGAGAAAACATCATTCCCGGGCACCGGTGGATTTGGCAAACGGCTCGGAGCAGCGCTGCCGCGGCTTCCCTCCCCCGGGCCGCAGGGGAGGCGGCCGGGGAGGAAGATGCTTCCTGGGGAGGGGGTGGCGGAAGGGGGCGAGGGACGGGAGCGTTCGCTTTACCTGAGACCAGCCACTGGCCTCCATTGTTGGAGAATTCAATGGCATTGACACAGCCGAAGTGGCCCAGGAGGTCCTTCTTGTAGAGGTTCCTGCAGCCCCGCAGGCGTCTTCGCTGGAAGTCGTGGGTGAGCAGGGGGTCCCCCTCCAAGCCCCGTTGGGACAGGAACCCCACCACCGACCGCATGCTGCCCCCCCGGCTGCCTCTCCTCCTCATGCTGCCGCCTGCGCCGCTCCCCGCCGCTCCTTCCCCCGCCGCCCCTTCCCCCGCCGCCGCCTCCCCTCCCCCGCTTCCCCCTTGTTATGGTTATGATGATTTTTCTTTAGCCAGCCATGGCAGAGAGGTGTTAGACACTCCGCCGCTTCCTGATCCCGCTGGCTCCTCCCCGCTTCCCTCAGCAGCTGATCCTCAGCTGCAGCCCGCGCCTCCCGGCCCGGCTCTAGCGTGGCGCCGCCGCCGGTTAACTCGCTGCTGGAGCGGCGCGGGGGGACAGACACACTCGCCCCGGCGGGGGGACGGTAACGTTCGCCACTCCGGGGACGGACGGACGCGTTCGCCACTCCAATGACCTCCTGGGGCAAGGACACATTCGCCCCTGCGGGAACTTGGAGCGGGTCGGACACGTTCGCCGCTCCGGGAACCTTTTGGGGGAAGGACACGTTCGCCACTCGGAGGACCTGCCGGAGAACGGGTACGCCCGTCACTCGGAGGAGCCGCGGGAGGACGCGTCCCGCCGCCGCTCAGCCGGCTCGGCTGAGTGACCTGTGCCGCCTGCAGCCCCGCGGCCGGCGGGAGGCGGCGGCGGGCGGGCAGGTGCTCCCGCCGAGCGGTGAGTTGGAAGGGAGCGCTCCGGAGCCACGGCCGGCCCGCCTTGAGGCAATGGGCGGGCAACGCACCGGAGGGAAGATGAGGGGAAAAACAGCTCAAGTGTGGGGGCGGTTTGAAGTGGGGCTTGTCCTCTGTAAATGCTGAGTGATTTCTACAGGAATTCAAAGCATTATGGCTTTAGAATTTGAAGGGGTTGTTGTTGTTGTTGTTGTTGTTGTTGTTGTTGTTGTTGTTGTTGTGATTGTTTTCTCTATGATAGTTATTATGGGTTTCATAGCTTGCTCTCTTCTGCTCCTTCCCGAGCAACACTGAAAACAGAAGGGTTGCCCCATCACAAGTGAGTCAGTAGATCTTTCTGCAGCCCTTGGAAGACTCCTCGAAGTACAGATGAATTTTCTTCTCTTACCCTCCACTGTTAACTAAACCCCAAAACGCAGCTGGCTAACCAGGTGGAAGTAACCAGTGTCCTTCACTGTTTAACAATACCCCAACCTTTACCTTACTGGAATATCTTTTCTCTTTCACAGGACCCTGTACTTCTCAGGTAACATCTGATGCCATGTCAGGCAACAGGAGTGTCACTCAAAGGGTGATGTCCCTGAGGCGCTGCACAGACCCCCAGTCCCACCTTGCAGCTGACTGCATGCTGCCTGCACACAAAATGAGCAACTTGAAACTTTTAGGTCTGTATTTCCTCATAGCACCAGTACCTAGGGAAGATACAGTTTTCAGAAGGTGAGAGGAATTAGCCTGACCATCCTGGCCATCTTTGTGTAGCACTGCATCTGCTGGGAATTAGGAGCCTTGAAACTTTAAAATAAGCAGTGGGAAAACTGTCCCTGACATAAACTGTGATGTGGCAAGATGACTGAGTACTCTTAGACTGCTGTCATATTCTGGTGACAGCTTTTCCATAGAAATAGAAATTATTTCATTATAAAAAGTCAGTTAAGTGCTTTGGGTTTCTTCTTGGTTAAGATTATAGAAAGAACATCAAATCCTGCATAACCAAGCTTTTTATTTGACAACACAATAGCCTTAATTTTAACACATAACAAAAGTAAATAAAAAACTTCCTCTTCTAATTGGGAATAAAAAAAGAATGTAAAAAGTTACATTAACAGTGTTAACATTAACAATTAACAATGCTTCACAATTGAAGTGAAAACAAAGCAGTTAATCTCTTCTAATCTGAACTGTACATAAGGATGTTTTCTAGTTACAGTTGTTGATGGCCAACTACTGCAATGTAACATGTCCCGCCACCCTCAATATAGAGAGGCAAAGACTGTCCATCATGGTCTGTGTTTATTACCTTAGCTTCAGACATAGGTAGCCTTCAGACATTGCTATAAAATCATATTTTATATCTTTGTTGCTTGCATGCCATGACATTCTGCACCATTACAATTATATCAGAAACTTGCTCACTCAGCAAGATTTCACTTTTTCCCCTTTCCTAAAGTATTGTTCAGTTTGGGTATCTTTGAGTACCTTTGGTTTCTGTACTGAAATAAATATGCAATGTAATAAAATCTCCAGTGCTTTTTCTCCACATTCTGGATCCAGTCTCAAGGAAACCTGTGTACTTAAATGGTTTTGCATAGAAATAAAACTATTTCCTAAGCTCCCAGTTCCAGGATTTTAAAGAAAGATTTAACTGAGTTCGTTTTTGTTTTGTTGGGGTTTTTCTGCTTGTTTGTTTTTGTGGTGTTTTTAAAATCACATTTGTAAGCAGTCAGAATTTAAAAGAACAATAATAGCAAACTGTCAATCTCTTCTGCTCAATGACATGACCTTATAGGTTAAAAAACTGTACTGGTAAGCTTTCTTTTCATACTCTTCCTTCCTTTCTTTGAATTAATTTTGAATATAACACCTAAGGAAGCTACCTTAGCCTATACAGGTAATATCTTCCTTGGAAAATGACCGGTGTCTATGTTAATAAAGCCAGAGTGCTGTTATCTCTCCAAAGCACATACACTGTTGTCCTGAGTCATACTGAAGTAGCATCAGTGAAACATCTTTGTCTCCTTTAACGGGAACATTCTGCAGCTTGCAATGGAATTGATGTACTGACAGAAGTTAGTCAAACAGATCAAACTTCATCAAGTTTCTGTTCTGGGGGACATGTTAGCATGGGGGTGCTGTACCGAGACTGGTTGTCACTGACCAAATTGGATTGAGCCTGGCCGCACTCAAAAGGCACAGGAAGCCAGAGTCTGTCTGCACACACTGCTTGAGCTGTTGAATTCTGCAGCATGTTCACAGTCTCCTCCATGTCTCAAAAGCAGCATGAAATCAAACACAACAAATGTTTTGCCTGGAATTTCAACAAGTAGTCAACAGAGTGGAGGAGTCAACTGGAAAGGAAATGGGAGATAATGAACAGGGTGGTGACTTGCTGTAGATGCCCTTGGAAATAAAGGTAAGTAAATAATGTTTGATGCAATACAGAAGAGGGAACTAGGAGGATCCTTAAAATAGAGAAGTAATGTGGTTAGAGTAATGATCTATGTAAACAATCTTGGGTTGCAGTTTCAGAGTTGTTAATTCCAAGGCTGTGCAGAGCTCAGTCTCTCAGCAGTACTAAATTGATCTGTATGAGGTATGGCCACGGTGTCACATTACTCTCATATTAGCTTCTGTCCATGCTACAGATTTTTTGTTCTGCCTCTGGAAGGACTGACAATAACTGATCGGGGTTCACTGTCTAGTGGTACAAAGTTATCCCTTCAACATTTTTCTGAACCAATTTGAATTGGGAGAATCTGTTCAATTGCATTAGGTGTTTCCATTTGATGGCTGTGGTGTATTTGATCATTAATAGGAGGCCTACAGTCAGTTTTGCTCTGCTGTCAGACTGGCATTTCCATTGGTCAATGGCTGTGGCATTAGGAGCTGTGTTGGTTAATGCTGGAGGGAGAGGTATTAGGGCAATCTTTGTGTATCAGCAAGAGAACAAGGGTCTTCACTGCAAGAATGGAGGGCTGTTTTGGAGCTGCCACATGGAAGTATATACCCTGGGTGCTAGGATCTACAAAGACATTTCAGTTAGACCAGACAGTTGACAAGCTTGAGTGGCAGGTAAACTGGTAATGCTGTCCATGGATCCTCACAAAGAAGATAATAAGAGGGCTTTCAGGGAAGAGTTCTAGCTCTGCTGAGCTCTAATTTCCTGTTAATCATTCGCAGAAGAGAGAAGACTGTTTTGAGTTTGGACAGGGGGAGGTATCTCATCTGAAATACAAATAAATTAATATCTCTCTGCAGATGATTTTTGGATCTGCTCCTTTCCCCAGAGCTAACTCAGAGATAATGTAGGAGGGTAACAAAAGACCAAGGATACAGTTTTCTGAGAGTCTGCCAAACACTAGGAAGTCTTCAATAGGTAAAAAGTGTTTAAGTTAAGCATGATTGATTGTGTCAGGCGAGAAAGGATGATATTTAAACACTCTTTTTGGGGTTCTGTTGAACCTTTGATTGGCTTTGGTTAATCCAGAGTGGAAACTGAGAAGTTTGGACACTGATAGTTGGATGTCTATGGAGTGAGTCACAGAGAGTGAATGCGTAATTAGGAAAGTGGAGCTGAGTCAAGGCTTTTATTCATTTGTTTATTTATACCAATATTTTTTATTTTTGAGGGTCAGTAGAAAGAAAGTGTAAACCAAGAAGACTACATCACATTTTAGCCGTATCATTTTTTAAAAAATAATTTTGCTTGTGTAATTTATTCCCTCTAGTGAAAATTCTGGGTTTTTCTCCTTTTGCTTACTTTAATGGACCAGAAAGGTAGGAAAAACAAGGATTTTTATCTCAAATGCCTCCCTTTGGGGCTTGCTCTTCTGCTATGTAGGTTTAACATGCAGCTAAACCAATCTAATGAATTGTGGCCACTGAAAGGTGGCTTTATTTTTTTTTTTTGTGGCTCTGTGTTCTGTCCCTTTCTTTATGCTGATGCTGCTACTTACTGCTTATCTGCCATGTGTTTATTTGGCTCGTGGAAGTGTCCCAGTGAGTGCCAAAATCAGCACAAACTAGTCTGGAGTGCCCAGCTGAGAGATGAGTTTTGGAGATGGGGGATGTAGTATTCTTAGCAGCCATAAACAGTGAGGCTGACTCAGAGTGCCTTCTGGACTGAACTACTGGGCTAAGCTCTTCAAGAAATGGAATTGAGAAATTAATCTCTCTTTCTATATAAGCAATGAAAATAGTTGGCAATTAAGGAAGAAATACATTGATGATGATTGATGTTAATACAACTCATCCTCATGGGATTATCTGGCATTTTACACCTCTTGAGTTTTTTTCAGATTCTTTGCAAAACCTGCAAACTCTGTCAGATCCCTTCAGTGAGCTACCACTGACTCATCTTTTGGCATAAGATGTAGTTTCACTGAGATCTGGCTGCATGATGAGTTAGTACAAGGATTTAAACCAGAAGAAAACCCAGTTTTTTGCAGTGCTAGCTTTCTGCTCACTTAATTCCTTGAATCAAGCAGGCACCAGGATTTGCAGAATTGAGGCTGGAGAAGAATGCTGACAGGGAGAAGGGGGAAGCAGAATTGCCTTTTCAACAGAAGCTAAACCTTCTATCCACCTGGCTGCAGTGTGAGACTCCACTAGTTTAGGATGGGGCTTCACAATTGATTGAAACTGCTCTCATTCTGACTTCTTGAGGAAAGAGACCCTACTGCCTTCCTGGTATCAACCCTGTTAAAACAAACCCTGCTCAAAATGGCTCGTTTGCATATGTAGTCATGGTGTTACTAGCATCAACAGAAGGAAGATAAATCCCATTAGGAGTTGAAATGTGAGTTTGGCTTTTTTCTGTAGCTTGGGACGGGGCCCCAAAGAGAGGGTTTATTAATGAGCTAGTGGTGACTACATGCAGCTCTCTACTCATTGTCTGCTACCAGCAATTTAAGTCTTCACTGGAGCCTCTGTCCTTTGATATTCCACTGTCATTGATTTTCCTTTGAACACTGACTCATTTACCCTAGTCTTCTCCCTCCTAAAGGATGAGCTAATGTCATTTTTAAATAATTATTTTTTCTGTGATCAGCAGAACAAGTGAAGCCTGGTTTCCTATGGATTTGTCCTGATGTGGTACTGCTCTTTGGATTCTCATATATATATATACTAAGCAGTGTCTGCACATGCTTACCATTTTATCGATGACAGCTTTATTAGGACCTGTTTCATCCATTTGGCTTTGCATTTCACTTGTTACCTTTGTACAAATTTAGGTGGAATTTAGCAATGGTTTAAACATGCTTTTTTGGCAAGGAAAGTGGGGGAAGTAATGGGACCCAAAGAAACACCAACACAGAGTAATTTCATAAGCCTTCTTTCCTTAGGAAATCAGGCTAAAAATTAGTCTTTTGACAGAGACCTCTCTGGAGATCTCATGTCAGGCTACAGACACAGAAAAGTAAATGTTGCTGTTTACCATGTAAAGGCTTCCAGTTACCTGCTGTAACAAATTTCTTATAAGTAAGGCTAAGCCAGCAGTTGGGTGTTTACTCACTTTGTTATCTTCTCATCTTCAGCAATGTCCCTATCAGCTTTTGGGAACTTGTGGTTTGTTTGGGGTTTTGTTTGTTTGTTTGTGGGTTTGGAGTTTTTTGTTTGTTTGTTTTTGTGCTTTCATTTTGTTTTGTTTTTTGCCAGAGTGCACTCATGCATAAGTTTCTTCCATTTATTTTTAATTTTAATCCTTATACTTGAATAAATGGCTATGTAGGTAAAAGACAAGCTGTTAAAGAGACTTGTGGCTTACAGGACTCTGTATTGTCAGTGATGCCATGAAAAATAAAGGCTTTAAATGCAACCAGGGATATAATCCTCTTACTTGGAGAAAAGCTAGCATCTTCTCCGTGAGATTTTCACTCACATAATTTTCACTCACATGTGTAATAAATATTTGAGTATTTTATTGCATTTTCTCTATTGTAACTTCAGACTTCTATTAATTCAGAAACTAAAATAGATAATTTATTTGCAGATTTGTTCAGTATTTTGTGCTTGAGTTCTTACAGAGTTCTCTTACGGATGTCTTGCTTGCCCCACAGTAGGGCAGCTGGATCCTAGAGCCCAGCTGCATTCATCTTCTTGGTTCTCTTTCCAATCACTTCGCCTTGAAACGTCTGTTGTGTCCCATGTGTTACCTTTTGTCCTTGAACTAGTTTACAGATGGATCAGTTCCATGATTTTCTGACGCTGTCATTACAGATATGTGGGTGCTGGAGCAAGGGAGCAGGGAGGGAGGTACAACAGGAAATGTGGGACTATCCATCCAAGGGGCAATCCAGGTTTATGCTAGATTCCAATGACCATACAAAACAAAGCACTATACCTTGAAGGATATGTGTGAAGGGAAGAGAGAGGGAGAGAAACAGGCAGAACATGTCCATCTGACTGTGGGAACTCAGGTACTGCCAGAGCCCTCCAGCTTTCTCCCCTGAGCATGCATATGATGCACCTTTCTTCTGAGCACAAGTCATGTGAGAAACTTCAGAGTCCTGCTGGCTCCTGCTTGGTGACCTGCAATTCAGCTGTGCCTGGTGCATCGGAGCACAGGGATGGATGGAGAAGCTGGGGCCAGGCTGGGACTGAAAGGGAGATGCAGACCTTCCCTCCAGAGGAGAATAAAGCAGAGACAAGGTGTGAGTTACTGCAGTGAGATTGCAATCCTCTGTAACTCAGTGAATTAATATAAAAATGGATAAATATCTCGTCAGTGTAGAGCAAGACTGAGAGGCTTTGCAGAAACACTAATGATACAGAAGCTGTAACTGTAAGATATAAAGCATTTATACATTCAACATACAGATGCAAGCCAATGGAAAACAAAGCTTTGATCCTACCCCAGCGGTAGGATATGGCCACATCATGCTGGCAATAGATCAGGTCATTAGAACAAGTAGCTGCTTAACCTTTAATAGCCTTGTCATCTTATTTCTGATAGGTAGAGGGCCTTATTTGCTCAGAAAAGTGTTCTGGAAATCACCTGTTTTCCTTGTGAGCTATCAAGATGTCTGTACCTCATTCCTGAGTTAAGAAAAAAAGAAAGGGGAAAATAAAGATGAGTTACAAACTGAAAAAAATACAGCTTCTGTAGAAGATTTTTGCCAGTGCCAGCCATTAGCCTCTTTATTGCACTCGTTGGACAACATGTCTGCTAAATACCCAATCTCTGCTAGGGAGATCCACCGTGATGACAAGTGGCAAAGTTAAAACAAAACAAAATTTGATGCTGTCAGATTGTTAAATTCATTTAACACAGTATTTTCTATGGGTTCAGTTTCTACTTCAAATAGATGCAGCTCACTGGAAAGCTAACAGCACACAATCTGGGAGATACTGCGAATTGCAAAGGAATTTGAAGAAATTGGGCGCTCAGATCCTCTCATTTGCAATGGAGTTTGGGCCGGAAACTCGTTTGCTTTTTAACAGTGATGACCTCAAACCTTGATGATCGTAACTCTGGATACAGCAGCTGCCTGTATACTTACTGTCCGGGTTTTGTGGTATCACTCTTCTAACCTTCGTATTTTTCCCCACACACGGGGGGAACAATCACTTGTCATGATTAAGTGGCATGTTCCTCTGTTAATTTCTTAACACTCTCCATTTGACTTGTTCCCTCTAGGTTTTCTTCCAGTTTGCCACTTTGGAGGTGGCTGCGATTTACTATTTATTTTCCCGGCTCCCTTTGTTCTTTACTTCCCATTCTATGTGGTCCCTCCTGCCCCAGGGGTTTCGCGGTGCTCTGCGTGTGGGTGACTTTACGCCCGCTGCGGCTCACTCCTCAAGGCCTCCCTAGTCGCCGGCAACAAACCGCACTTTTCACTCCAAAAATCTCCTTTAAAAAGAGCTGCCTTCTCAGTATTCTTGCATTTGGCCCCGGCTGAAGGCACGTTGGCGCCTGCCCAGCCGCCCCGCCACTAGCTGCCGTACAACATGGCGGCGCCCACCGCCCACTCGCACCGCCGGCACAGAGGAAGCGTCCGCCACTCTAAGACTCCCGGTGTGTGTGGCGACTGCCCCGCGGGGCGTTCCTGCGGCCGGACGCAGCCGTTCCGCGGGACGCAGGCGGATCGGTAGGCGCCCGGCGGGGCCGCGGGCGGGCGGCGGGACCGGGCGCGGGGAGAGGCTGCTGCGTGCGTCCCGGAGAAGCCGCGGCTGCGGCTGCAGGTGCGCCGGTGCGCGGTCCGGTGCGCCCGCGGCCTCCCGCATGCTCGCTCCCGGCGTTCGGGCCTCTTCCCGGGGTAGATAATCACGACCGAACCTAAAGCGCGCAGCACGTTCCCCCTGCTGCCGAGGGGAGCCGTGGACTCCCCCGCCTGTCTCCATCCCGGCGGGCCTGGCCGCGGCCCGGAGGAGCGCTCGGCTGGGATCCCGGGCCCGCCCCCGGGCCTTGGCGCGGCACTGCCGCCGGGGCTGAGAGGGGGCCGGGGTGTCTGACAGGGGCTTCTCCTGCCCCGGCGGGGATCCGCAGAATGATCACAGGCATCCCCCGGTTCCGAGAGGGGTAGCGGCTGTTGGACCGAGGGAGAGGCCGTCGCTGCGGGCGGGCTCGTGGCAGCCGGTGTTCGCGCTCATTTTACGGGGTGGCAGTGAACGACCTGTTGCTTCGGGGGTGCTCAGGCAGGTGCCCGGGCCGTGCTCGGGGTGCTGGCAGCGACTGTGCAGCATCGATGCTGGAGTAGCATCGACACCTGAACTTCTCCTTGTGGGGAAATGTGCACAAGGACAGCCCTTTAGAAACAACGTGGTGGGTTGGGATGGAGGCGCTGGATTGATTTCAGTTTATTGAAGGGGTATTAAGCTTCTTTATAGTAGAAGGACAGCTATGTTAAAAATAAGCTGCTGTCTAGGGCTTTTCAATGCCTGAAGAGCCATTTGACCCTAGTATGGATGTGAATGTAATGGACAAATAAATGCCCATTAGTAAATGTTATTTACTAATGTGTGAAGAGACGTGCTTATTCTGCAGCAATTTCGTTTTGGCCTTGTTTAGGTTGATCTAGTTACAAACTGAACTAAAAGGTGTTGATAATAACCATGACTACTTTATTTTTGGAATAGCAGAGTTTGTGGAAGCACCAAGTTGCACCAGTTTAATTTAATGGATTCCCTTTAAGGTTTTTAGTGGTATGATCAACAGCAGCATTCAGTCTCCTTTTCCTGCCCAATCCATCACTGCAGTATTCTGTCCCCAGGCTCCCAATGGGGGGGACCCAGACCTTTTTTCTGTCACAATTACAAGTTATGGCTAGAACCTTGTTACGATAGCATTACATGTGTTTAATATCTCTAAACACATTTTATTAAGTTGTCTTCAATTTCTTCCTCTCTTATTTTTCTCTGCAGGCCACGATGAAATCCCACAATGCCGTTTTGAGAGGATGAGGTGAAGGGGGAGAAAGGGCAATAAAAAATGGCCAAGCAAACAGCCGTGACGATTACTTTGGCGACCCTGCTGGGTGTTGCACTGGGGGGCCTGGTTTTGTGGAAAGCAACCCAGCATCGGAAAGGAAAAACACGCTGTAGTAGTCAGCAAGTGGAAGCAGCAGGAAAGTCAGGAGATGAGGAACTCATTAAGGCAGAGGATAAGAAGGAGCTTTCCTTCTTCAGATCTCCCACCTTTTTCTGGATAGAGAGCACCCTTGGTGCAGACATAGTGATAGTTTCAGAGCAGGAGGAGTGGGATCATACTGAACCATTGCTGAAGAAGGAACTGGAGAAGTGGCCGGTTCTTGGAATTGATTGTGAGTGGGTGAGTGATCAAGAAGCGCCTCTCCCTCCTTTAGATTGCAAATTACATGAGGAAATCATTGAGGATGGAGCAGTTTCTTTGCTCAAACATATACCAGTGTTGATTATTGAAACTGTGATTGTCTGTCATGACGGCAGTGAGGCAGATGCTAATTTTGATTCTTTTTATGTTTAAATATACTAAGTTTTTAATTCACCAGATGTATTTGTCTACTGAGTTCCTGTGATAAATCGACTTTACTAACAGTTGTATGGATAAATATAGTTCTATGTGTTTTGTGTAATATCTTTTTAAAGGTGATTTACTAGAAGTAGTTTGGGCTTACACTGTTTTAAATCCAGCTACATACTTAAGAAACAATATTTTAAAAATGTTAAGTCCAAGAAGGAGGATAATGCTGATACATAGATAAAACTCACTGGGACAACCAGAAAACAAAGTTCCTCTTCTGCTTGTACATTTGCATCCGTGATATCTCAAACAGGCTTAAAGTAATTTATAAAGCATGGCTTTGCCATTGTTTTGACTGGAAATTGATTCACTCCACAGTCATTACTATAAAGCCCAGCTAAACAATATATTTGCCATACACATTTGTATAGTGGGTGGCTTTGTGTTGATGTGGATTCAAAAATGTTTCTGATTTCTTTGACCAGCTCAGCTATGAAGGGAAAGGGTGAAAGGGGAAAAGATTGTCATGTGGGAATGTGGCAAGAAGTAGCTTGGGCACAGTAATACTGTGAAAAAGACCATATAATTTGCCATTAATTTTTAGAGACATGTAACAAAACTTGGCCATGTAAACTCATAAGTATTTCCTGCTTTCAGTGGCCTTTTTAGCAATTTGCTTCAGCTCTGGTATTACTAAAAATACAGTAACCTGGACTCTCATTTTTTTACTTCATTACAGGTATCTGTGGAGGGAAAAGCAAATCCTGTATCCCTGTTGCAGATGGCTTCTTCCAGTGGCCTCTGCATTCTTGTTCGGTTGCCCAGGCTTGTTGCCAGTGGCCAGACTCTTCCAAAGACCCTGGTGGACATCATGGCAGACAGTGCTGTGTTGAAAGTTGGGGTAGGATGCTGGGAAGATGCTTGCAAATTGCTTAATGATTATGGTCTTCCAGTCAAAGGGAGCATGGATCTCCGGTATTTAGCCATGAGACAGCGGTAAGTGTCTGAAGACAGAGGTAGGTCCATCTGGGGTTTGAGGCATCATTTGTTGGAAAGCTGGAAATATATCTTAGGTGATTTGCATAAGCTGAATGATATCATGCTGGTATGTCTGGAATTCTTAGGGTGGCTTTAGAAAATGGGCATTGATAGCTGCAGCCCAAGAGCAGGTCATGCTTCTGTTCTGTGATTTTAATAGAAATGAAATCTTAATGAGGATTTCATTTGCTAATTGTGTCCCTTAGTCTTCTCTCACAGACTGATACTTTTGTGGACTTCTCTGTGCACCATGCTTCAGCTTTTAAGAAGTCCAGGCTCAGTGATGTAATGCAGTAAGAATGAACACTGTGTCAGCAGATGTTTGAATACACCACCAAGAAGTGTGAGATAAATGGACATGCACAGGGCATATAAATGGAACTGTTGAATTTCAAGATTTCTTGAAAAATTACTAAATAAACCAGTTCAAATTTTCTCTTTTAATAACAGTTCTTCTGTGGGAAGATTACACTTGTGATGCCATTTTCTTATCTTTCACTCTTCCTGAAACAAAATGTTTTACTTGCAGATATTCTTCATGTACAATTATATGTGTGCCTTGGTGTGGTGTTAGTGAACTGGGCCATGCGTTTGCTGACCTGTTGGTGCCTTTTTAGCACTGAGGATGGACTTCTTGTCTCTAGTGGCCAGGATTCTTCCGAGTCATTCCTGGTTCTTGGGCTTCTCATGAATCCCTCAGACAAGTGGTCCATCACATATGATGAACTTCTTTAGTTCAGAAGGGAGTAGTTCAGAGCCAAACACTTCAGCCTTAAATGTTACTAACTCCCAGCCTTGCCTGCTTTGCATATTGCAGACACGAGATAATTACTAAATCTAGAAAGGACATTTTAGTGGAGGGGGGGAGAGGGCCTGTAAAGCTGAGAGGCAGCTGTGTTTGAGTCATGCATCATGTGCATTGTGTTCTCACAGGCTCAGGCTGTATGAGGCCATCTGAATTTGCATGAGTGTAGAGTTTCATTTTTAATATATTTGTTTCACTTTCTTTGTTGAATTAAAGGAAGGATCTACTTCACAACTGCCTTAGCCTTAAGTCTTTAGCTGAAAAAGTCCTGAACTTCCCACTTGACAAATCTCCTCATGTGCGTTGCAGCAACTGGGAAGCAGAAGAACTGACACAAGATCAGGTGTGTTCTCCACTTCAACTTACTCCTTTGGGAGGAAAAGTAACCTTATTAGTTGCACAAGAGACTTTACAACAGGGAGATCTGAGACTTTTCAAATTATACCTCAAAACCTTACGTGTGACAGCACCTAAAGTTGATTTCAGACTCACTGCCTGCATTCCTCTCCTTTTCCATGAAGATCATTTTCTGCTATTCTCCCTGGATTCTTTACCCTTGTTTTCCTTTAGTCCTGAAACATCTGTGAGGCAAGATTCCTTGAAGAAGTGTTTCCAAAACCTCACTTCTTTATTATTTTCTTCAGTCTGTAGCAGTCAGCGCACTATGAGACAGGCCCTGGAAATCTTGTTCAGCTGCTTTAGAGCACTGAGTTTTCCCTGACTGCCCCGTTTCTTTAGTCAAGCTGCACATGCCTGCATGGCATAAGCAATGACCAGCAGAGGGAGTGACAGGACAAAAAACCATGCCGAATACTCTTAGTGTTCCAAAACGGAACTTTTTATGAAGGAGGAATTGGTGGGATATGAGGATGTCTGACCTAAATGTATTTTCAGTCCCTTGCAGTTCCTGGGGGCATCCTGGGGGACTTGGTGTTGTTGTTAAAGTGCCATTCAAGTGGCAAAGCTTCATGTGAACTTCAAAAGAAAATGAATCCAGCTTCTGGTTTTACTGTATCTTTTGCTAAATACTCCAGATTGATAATGTTGGGAGTATTTGCTGTTTGTCAGTATCAATTTCTGTGCTTTTCTGCAGGTTCTCTATGCTGCTAGGGATGCCCAGGTCTCAGTGGCTCTGTTCTTCCATTTGCTGGGATTTACCAGCCTCCCTGCTACATCTGAAGGTGAAAACTCTGTCACTGCTTGGGAGAAAGCACGGGTTAAATGCCAGGGCTTGGTGGATATCCCATTTAGAGGAAGAAAGAGTGGCAGCACAGGAGAGGAGAAGAGTGCAGAGGGACGTTCCCCTCAGAAAACAAAGAATCGGAAATCCTGGGTGAACGGCCAGCCCTCTGGCAATCAGCAAATGAGAGATCCACGGAGGCAGAAGCGAAAGCCTCTGGGTGTGGGATATTCTGCAAGGTGAGTATATGAGCACATCTTTGTGCATTGCATGGGGAAAACCCTGAGTGTTGCCTCATGCTCTAGTCATTAAACAAAGTAGCTCATGTGAGCTAGGAAAGGGAACACAGGACCTAACAGTCGTAGGGGTCAGATCCTGTTTCTGTTTTCATCATTTTCCTCTAGGTGGTATTGAAAGCAGGGGCAGCACTGAGATCTCTACTTCAGTCATGAGCAAGTTGAGGTGTTGTCTTTAATTTTACCCTTCCTTCCTTCCCCTGTGGAAGCATTAGCCAGAGAGCAGAGTCCTATCAGGAGGCAGTTGGCTTTCCAGGTGTTATTCTTGGGTGTCCAGGGTGTCCTGAGCAGGGCTAGGAGTTAGACTCAATGATCCTGGGGGGTCCCTTCCAACTTGGCATGTTCTGTGATTCTGCTGCTCAAACAGCTGTGCCCTGTCTTCTCCAAGGAAAAGATGGCAACTGCACAGAGCTTGTCCTTTCATGAGGGTCTGCCTCGTGGACTATTGTTTTTCCTTTGCTATCCCATGTCACTGTGGCCACAGAGATGGCAGGGCTGAAGTCTGAGGTTAGCAGGGGTGAGATGTTATGTGAGGTGCCAGAGGGCACAGGAAGGAACAGCCTGTGGTAGCAGCAAAGCAGTGCCCTTCTGTGTTGGCCAGGGGGCTAAAGGAAAGAATTTAGTTCATTCAATAGAATGAAATAAATAGGAAAGGCTAAAGTGCTGCTTTAGCCTTGAGAGGCAGCTATTGCTGGATTCAGGATTACCATCCTTGCAGGCATTTTTTTAGAGTGAATCTTAAATTCTTAGGAGTTTTAGCTAGCAAGAGTTCAGTTGTTTTTAAATTAAAAACAAGTTGGAAAAGTTGCTTTAAGCTCAGTGCAGTGGAAGATGTGGGGTATCTGTATGTTTGCTTTTGTTAGGATACAATCTAATAAAATTTGTCATTGGACATAACTAAAATTACATGTAAGTATCATTGGGAAAGAAATAAATTTTTGAATTTGTTTTCTTCTTTTTAAGTTAATTGGATTGGCAATGGAGAAATTTTAGTGTAATCAATAGTATTGGTTTCATTAGCAGTGATTAACAGTATTATTAGCAGTATTATGTTTTACAGAGCAAGTCCCTCATATTTCTTTTAACTTTTTTGGAGCCTGTGTAATACAATACAGGAAGACTGCATCTCATAGGAGGATTAAAATTTAAACAAAATTACATTCCAAGATAAACTAAGATCTTCCCATATATGTTTATTTATATTTTGTTTTTAACTGTGCTTGACTTCATAAGAGATCTGTAAAGTTACTGCTTTTTACAGTATTTACTGCAATGTGGCTCTGGTCTGTGATAACACTGGATGTGGTTTCAAAAGTCCTTTTACACTCTTCCTGTCTTTTTAAGTCTGTTTATTCATTTAGAGTTGGAAATTCTGAAATTGTCATGGTGGCTGAGTTGAACTGTGGATGTTCAGTGGAAGGAGATAGCCTATGAATCAACCTTTTTAGCTGGTAGAGCTCTGCTGAGAACTAATTTGTGCAATCTTGCTGTAGAGAGGAAAGGAAACTTTTCTGCAGTGTATTGTGACATGTCTGGCCAGTTCCTCATGGGTCCTCTCTGAGCCCAGCCTGCTCCACGCTTCAATTTTGTTTGAAGGAGGTTGGCAGAGTAAGGAAATGTTTTCTGCAAAACAGAGCCCTTCCACACACTGCCACAAACTGCCAGAGACTGCTCACACAGGACTTCTTGTCACTGCCAAAGATTGGGGCCTGTGTTTGAGGGCATCAGCTCAGCTTTCTTGTTCTCCTGAACTCATGTGTTCAAGTTCCCAGTGCAGGAGTGGTTTTGGACCATTTCTCTTGGGTGAATAATTGCTATTCACACTAAATTTTAGAATTTTCATAAAAAACACTAAAATCCAGGCTTAGGCAGCCAATCCTTGAAACTGCCTTACCTGTAAGCTGATGCCTTCTTTGAGCTTACTCTCAGCTCATCATCCTTTGTGACTTCAATTCTCTTTTGTTTTCTATTTCAATTTTTTTAAAATGCTGTCTTCATTGGTAGCATCTCTTGAAAACTGGGATTCAGGAGTTACAATTCTGTTGGCAGCAGGAGAGCAAAGATACCTTAGAGCCAGCTGGTGAACCCTGGATAAAATTTCAGATGTACTGCTTCCCTAAGCTGCAGACTATGGAATCTCAGCAGCCTCAAGTTTGTGTTTAGGGGTACTTCTGTGATTTGGAGGAAGCTGCTTGAGCTGCAGTGTGGCACAGAGGGCTATAGAAAGCTCTGGGGGTTTTTGCATGCTATTATAGCTGCTGTAATACTGGTCTTGTTTCATAGAAAATCTCCACTGTATGACAACTGCTTCCTGCATGCACCAGATGGACAGCCCCTGTGCACGTGTGATCGCAAGAAGGCTCAGTGGTATTTGGACAAGGGGATTGGAGGTAGGCATACCAGTTTTCCTGTTGGTATTTGAAATGCTCTTCCCTCTCCTCTCTCTCTCATCTCTCTCATCTTCCTAATGGAGCATTATTTTTTAGGTATCCTTTCTTATTGGAAGTATTGTTGGGGATTCACTAGGATGACTCTTACATTGAAGCATCATTATTTTAGCTCTCCAATACAATTTGTCTTGAATATTTTCTCTTTGTCTTTATCCTTTTAGAGCTAGTTAGCACAGACCCTTTTGTTGTGAAGCTGCGTTTTGAGCCTTCAGGACGTCCTGAGTCCCAAGTTGATTATTATCTGACAGTCAAAGAAAACCTCTGTGTTGTATGTGGCAAGCGAGAATCCTATATCCGGTGAGTTGTTTAGTGGGTAGGAGAAAAATGCATCCTCTAAAACAGGGCCAAGGTCTGCATCAAGTTTGGCATCCAGAAGCTTGGTTAGTGGCCTGAAACATTGTGCTTGTTCATGTCCTGGGACACTGTTTGAGTGCTCTGCAGTTTGGCTGGGTGAGACACTGAAGAGACCAGCCTTTCCTCTTAGAGAGGCAGGAGATATTGATCCTAAGACAAATCAAAGTCTATGGAACATGTATGTGCTGCAGTTTGAGTGACAGGGGCAGCAGTGTGCTGACACACACTGGCTAGGTGGCATACCCTTCCAAAAAGAGCTGTATTATTCCTTCCGCTACTTAATCCTTTATTTTTGAAAGGTTTAGGTGAGCCTAAAGCTCATGAGGTCAAAAAGAACAAGACTTTTCTCTTTGTCTTTTTGTCTGCTACTGATTAGTTGAGAAGTATACTTCTCATAGTGCATTACTTGATATTTTTTTTCCCAGTATGAATCTTTAATTGAAAGTGATGAATTTTGAATTTTTGGAAAGGAAAAAAGAGAAATAACCGAAAATCTGGCGAGAGAACTACAAATGAAAATAATAAAAATAATGACTTTCTGTACTATGTGTCCTGGTAATCCTTGCTCACCTAGACTTTCAGCTGACCCTTTCTGGGGCAGGAAGAGGAGGAACTGGGGAGCAGCAGCTCCAGACAAATGCAATGAACTCTCTGTTTTGTCTTCTCTAGGAAGAATGTTGTTCCTCATGAATACCGAAGACACTTCCCCATCCAGATGAAGGACCACAACTCACATGATGTGCTCCTACTCTGCACATCCTGCCATGCCATCTCCAATTACTATGACAACAACCTCAAACAGCAGCTGGCCCAGGAGTTTGGGGCTCCCATCGGCTCCGAGGAAGGTGTGCGTCTCCTGGAGGACCCTCTGCGCAGGCAAGTGCGCTCGGGGGCGCGCGCCCTGCTGAATGCAGACAGCCTGCCTGACCCCCGCAGGGCAGAGCTGCTGCAAGGCATCAAGGACTTCTATAACACAGACACAGTCACTCCAGAGATGCTCCAGGCAGCAGCTGATCTGGAAACCAGGTATAGCAAGCCCGTGTAGGCTGGGTGTAAGGTTTTTAGTTGTTTATATTGCATTTCTTACTGGTTTTGTTTTTGTTTATAACCATCTCCCATCAACCCACCATTGGTCTCTGAACTGCAGCTCTTGTTTCTTTTCCTCTTTCTCTTCCTTCTCACCAGTCTTCTGTTCTTGCTCTCCATCTTCTCCTCCAACATTTTTATACTTCTTTTGAAGGACAGATCAGGAAAAGAGTCTGAAGGACAGTCATATCGGAAGTCTTCTCTTCTTCACTTTCTCAAAATCTCCCTAAATATCTTTTCTTAACAAGTGTCTAGTCTCTGCTTGAAATTAGTATCTTCTCCTTGTTATGCTCGCCATTGTTGGTAAAGTGCAGGTGTTATAACTCAGAACCCATCCAGGCAGGGAATTCAGTGACAGGCTCAGCACACTGAAGGGTCATATAATTCTTGCCTTGAGAAATTTGCAGTCTCCTGAGGAGCTTGTAATGGACCTTAAGAGCTTTGTTTAGTGTTGCTGTAAAGAAGAACACTTTCTCCGTTCAGAGAAACCAGCTTTACAGTGTAACTGCATTCCAGAAACCAGTCTGGCATTGAAGCAAAGCTTAAAACTCTCCCTCTTGGTTAGCTTACCCTTTGTCTGTAATTAAACTCTGCAGCTGAAAGTATCTTCAGTGTCTTGCTGTTCACTGGAGACAGATCTGGAGTCTGACAGCGGGCTTGTGTGAAAATAAATTGTGCTTGTGTCCTGGCAGGATCTGCAATGAGAGCTACGTGCCACATGGACTGAAGGTGGTGCAGTGTTGTGCTAAAGGAGGCCTGCGCTCTCTCATGCAGCTGGAAAGACGCTGGCGGCAGCATTTCTTGGACAGCATGAAGCCCAAACACCTCCCAGAGCAATGGTCAGTGGACCATAACCATGTGAAGTTGATCCAAAAGTATGGGGAGGATCTTCAGATCAAGCTGTCATGAAACTTACTTCCTGGACTCTGGATAGTGTCTAATGGACATATGTAACTGAAGATGGAAAGACTATTTTTATTTCTATGTCTCCACTAACACCTGGGGCCTGGGTTTTCAAAAAGGCAGCAGTAGATCTGCCATGTTTGCCAGTTAAAATTAAATTTGGTGGTTTATAGAGTTAAATCCATTGACTTGAACTTTCACGTAGTTTGGAAGTTTAATCCTAGTCTGTGACTTACTAGTTCAGGGCAAGAGTGATATGATAAGGGAACTTGTCTTCTCAAAGAGACTATGAAGAATCATTTTCTTGCTCTCAGGATGTCTGATGCCTCCAGACCATCTCTCATATTACAGTGAGTTCAGAGAAAGGTAACAGAAGCACAATAGATGAATGTTTCTAGATTTTTCTGACATACATTTGTGCCCTTGGCTTTACCCTGAGGCCAGCAGGAGCAGGGAGGTCATTCTTCCCTTGTACTTGGCACTGGTGAGGCCACACCTGGAGTGCTGTGTCCAGTTCTGGGCCCCTCAATTTGGGAAGGACATTGAGACGCTTGAGCACATCCAGAGGTGGGCAACGAGGCTGGTGAGGGGCTTGGAACACAAGCCCTGTGAAGAATGACTGACAGAGCTGGGGGTGTTTAGCCTGGAGAAAAGGAGACTCAGAGGTGACCTTATCACTCTCTACAACTCCCTGAAAGGTGGTTGTAGTATGGTGGATGTTGGTCTCTTTCTCCAGGCAGCAACTGACAGAACCAGAGGTCACAGTCGTAAGCTGTGCCAAGGGAAATGTAGGTTGGTTACTAAGAAAAAGTTTTTTACAGAAAGGGTGTTAAAGTATTGGAATAGCTTGCCTGGGGTGGTGGTGGAGTCAGCATCCCTGGATATGTTTAAAAAAAGACTGGATGTGGCACTCAGTGCCATGGTCTAGTTGAGGTGTTAGGGCTGGGATGGACTTGATGATCTTGAAGGTCTCTTCAACCTAGGTTTTTGGTAAGGGTCTTCTTGATAAAAACCTTTCTTTGCTTTCAGTGCAGTTGTATTCATAAGAGTTCTTTCTAGGGAAGACCCCCTGCCAGAGAGAGATTTCTCATATGGAAGAAGCAATGAAACCTTATTTTTTGCAGATTCTGAGCTGCCCCAGCATTGCAGATAGGCTTCAGCAAGTTTCCTGGTGGCAGGTGCCTGATGAGAAGTGACACTCTGGCAGTATGAAAATACCCATGTCAAGTCTTTTGTTAAACAGCTTCCAGTAACACACAGTTTATAAAAAATGTTTTTCCTAATTCTGCTTGTTTGTTGTGAGCAGTGTGCTCACGCGTGCAGGGCTGTTACAGAGACTGGGTGGCATAACTCCTATGAGTGGAGTGTTGGAATGGAAGTATGGAGGCCCTTTAGGAAGAACAGGCCCTGGAGGCAAGGAGGAGGTGTCACCTTCCATGTCAATGATTGGTTGGAGTGCATGGAGCTCAGCCTAGGGATGGATGAGGAGTCCATCAGGAGCTTACGGGTCAGGATTAAAGGGAGGGCAGGGACAGGTGACAGAGGGGATCTGCTACACATAACCCAGCCAGGAAGACTGAGTGGATGAAGCCCTCTATAGATTCAACCTTGTGTTCACAGGGCCTAGTCCTCATGGGGGACTTCAGCCACCTCATATCTGTTGAAGAGGCAACACAGGGCATAAGCAATTCAGGAGGTTCCTGGAATGCATTGATTACTTTTCCAGAAAGCCAGCTGCATCATGGGCTGCATCAAAAGAGGCATGACCTGCAGGTCAAGGGAGGTGATTCCCCCCCTCTATGCTGCTCTTGTGAGACCACCTGGAGTACTGTCCAGTTCTGTGGCTCCCAACGTAATAGAGAAAGTCCAGAGGAGGACTACAAAGATTATCAGACAGCTGGAGCACCTCTCCTATGACTTTTTACAAGAGTGTGTAGTGATAGAACAAGGGTTACTGGCTTTAAACTGGAAGAGGCTAGGTTTAAATTAGGTATTGGGAAGAAATTCTTTACTGTGAGGGTGGTGAGGCACTTGAACAGCTTGCCAGAGAAGCTGTGAATGCCTCATCCATGGAAGTGTTCAAAGCCAGGTTGGATGGAGCTATGAGCAACCTGGTCTAGTGGAAGGTGTCCCAGTCCATGGCAGAGATGTTGGAACTGGATGTTCTTTAGAGTCCCTTCCAACCCAAATCATTCAATGATTCTTTGAATAGCACTTGATGAGTACCTTTTCATATCAGACTGAAATAAGGACAGGTGTCTTAAAATGGATGAGAGGAAACAATTTAAATTTAAGACCAGAAGCTTTTAAGAGATCTAACCACACATGGCAAAAAATAGAAAATCTGATGTTCTGTACTTGGATTTGACATGTGTGGTGGTGAGCAGGTTACTCTCTTCATGCCTGTTTCTCTGTCTCTAAAATGGGACTAATAATACTTAACTATCTCACAAGGGTGTTGTGAGGCTTAATTAATTCATGTTTTTGTAAAATGCTTTGAAAATATAAGCTAGTGTGTGCTAATTATTGTTTTTTAAGATGTGCTGCTGTCTTACTTCCTTAAATATTCATGTTTTTTGTCTGGTGCTAGACCTTAGTTAAAGATAACTTTTTAAAAATACACACTCCTTTCTGTACAATCCCTTTTGATGATTTTGATTGCATGAGATGAGTGTGCTTCTACTGAATGATGAAGCTATGCTCAACTTTTATATGCCTCTGCAAAGAAGTTTCAGTAAAACCCTTATCTTCACACTGCTGTGTATAGCACAGTTGACCCACATTTTTTTTTAACATTTGGGCAGAATCCTGGACCTGCTGTGATTGTGGCTGAAACTGGCCCTTATCAGATAATTCAAGAAATTTCACAGGCCAGGGGTAAAAACCCTGTTTATAGCAGAGACTGTTTGAGATAAGTAGGAACCATGGAGAGAAATGGTACATTAATGCCATCCCGGAGGAGCTGCAATAGCAGTGTGAGGAATCAAAGATTCATGATAAATACTATTTATCACAGAGCTCCAAATGAGATAAATTCATTATAAGGGCAATTTAAAAAAAAAAAAGAAATCATCTAGCCAAATGCGGTGTGTCTCTGTGCTCATTCACACAGCTGATTATAATCCCAGCATGACCTTCCTGCCTACAGCAGCAGTTTGGATATAACTTTTTCTCTCCAAAGCATTTTGAGCATGTGTTCAGATACTGCTATATCCTGTCTCCATCTGATCGGGGTGTTGAGAGCTCTCTGCGTGACTCAGAAACTCCTTTTCTGTCATCAGGAGTACAAGGTGTCCGTTTCACCTCTTTGTTCTGCTTTGTTTTTCCTCCCTTTGTTCTGATATAGGAACTCCTGATCAAACTCTTTATTGGAACCGATTGGCTGACCACAGGCTCAGGTCTTTTCTGTTTGTGAGACAAGAAAGTAATGTGGAGACAAGAACTGGACTGCAGATCCTCTATTTTTGAGGAGCCAGTGGTATCATTGAAGAGGGTTTTTCCCAAATCACTTGTTCAGAAACAGAAACTAGCAAGGAGAACTTCCTTTACAAATATTTTCTAAGATCCTTATTGTTTGTAAGATATCCTTAACTTGCATGATTTTAATTCAATCTGAAAGAAGAGGGGAAGCAATATATTTATGATGAAGAAATAGATTGGCTTTATTTTATTATGATTTTAAATTTTTTACTAGTCTATAGATAAAACTTCTTTGTATGTCTCCGTTGCTAATTGTTACATTCTATAAAAATTTACTCTTTTACCAGACTTACCACTTTTGAAGTTCTCTTGTTCCTTTCTTGCATGCTTGCTTTTTCTCTTCTTTCCTTGTGTCTTACCCAGTCCTTACAGGTCATTGTTCCTTTCAGTAACACCTGGACCTCACCCTCTGAGTTTCCCTTTCCAGTGCCTTCCCTGATTTGTGTGGCAGAGCCCATGCTGGCACCAATACTGTACTTCTAAGCAATGGGGTAGTGAGCTTGCTCAGGTATGTTTGAATACTGGATTCAGGTGCTGTCCTTGGCCTGGTCATTTTGGTCAGTCATGGCTACAGGTCTGCATTTCTTCAAATGAAACCTTAGATTTTTCTCAGCCTGAGCATTCATCTCGGTTGCCCCAAGTATTTTATCTTAAGTGGGACAGTGCTGCACTTAACCACACACATCCATTTTATCTGTGCAGGGGGAGAATTGGCAAAGCTCTCTGTATGGGCTGGCTTTCACAATATGAGGTTTTTCTTTCTGTTGCCTGTCACTTCACATTTTAAGTTTGTCCAAAGTATGCTGCCAGAGATGGGGGAGAAAATTTTCCCTTTTACCTGGTGCTTGGTGCCACCTGTCTCAAACTGGTTCTTGCAGGTTAGTGGGGAGCACGCCACATCTGCTGAGATCTCCAAACCTGTCTTGGCTTATGAATTCCCTGCAGAACTTGCTTCCATCCTTTTTGTTTCATATGTTCTTCTGTAAGAATACGACTGGGTATGAATTTCCAGGAGTTGCCTCAGGAGTGGGAGAAGCAATGCCCTTGAAGCCCTTCCTCCGTGGACTACAAACTGATTTCTGCCTTTCTAAACACTACAGTTTGTGGTTTTTCTTAATTTTTTCAGTAGCTTTACATTATTGACATTATTGCAAGGTGCAGGATTTACCAGCTGGGCAGCATTGTCTGTTGGAGGTACAGTAGGTGTTGCACTTTTGAGCAGACCACACATGACATGTTAATTATGCTGCTGATGGTCTTGGCATTTGGAGTGCCTTGGTTTTCCTCCTTTGACAGTCACTAAAGGTCCCAGCTGTCACATCTGTAACTGACAGGACAGAAGATAACATATCCCTGTGGGCTTGCATTCCCTGTTTGGCATTCAGTAATGGCAGGCATAGTAAGTTCTCTTCCTGTTGCATTTCTATTGCTCTGGCTCCTTAGGGAGTATCTGAACTCTGCACTGTCTGTAACATGGTTTTGGTGGGAGTTTTTCCGTGAAGGCAACGTGGTTGCCTTGAGAAGCACCTCACTGCCTTGGCCCCATGCCTGAATGTCTTGAAGGAACTAGGTCTTTTTACATGCAAAGGGAGCCTCTGTAACAAGGACTCACCTGCCTGTCTGCAGTGCTCTGTATGGATTTAGAGGCACCTCTAGTTTGAACTAGAAAGTCAATTCTCTTCACCACTCCTTGATCTCCTTCTTTTGGGCCCCCACAGTTGTCCAGACCTGTAAGACCTTCTTCATTCCCACAGGCTGCCATCCCCTTTGATGTTCTTTGGGATAGGGGCCATAACAAAGAACTTTCTCCCTCTTCTACTTAGTACCATACCATTGGTATAAGGGCTTTTCCTCACCCTGAGGGGTACATTGTTCTGGAGAAAGGCAGAGGCAGTTTGAGCTAAGTGCAAAGAAGATATATCCAGCTTTCCCTGGGACTTTAAAAAGGAGCCACAGTGAGCTCTCTTGTATTAGCACTGCATCAAGTTGGTTTTGTTAAATGCTTTTACAGGTAAAGAGGGTAATGCAGGTGAGCCAACATGGTTAAGCTTAGTAGAAGGAAAAAAAAAACCCAAAGGCCAAATAAACATACATGGAGCATAATTTCTTTTAATCAAAACATTTTCCTCTATCACTGTGAATTCTACCATGAAGAGCAGGCAGCTCTGGCAAGGATTTTCTGTGCCAAGATTAGTGCTGCATCCTCTCTTGCCACTTAAATGTAATGGAACTTGTTCTGTCTTGAATTAGCCAGTGTGATGCTACCTGGGGTCTCAGTGGTGTTGGTCACCAGGAAACAAAGCAAAACCATTTTTCTCTTATTACTTTCCTTTGCAAGCTATTGGATAAGTTCAGCTTTGAGATGGGGGGGAGTAAGGAGAACAGAACAAAAAAAAAAAGAGGATGGAGGCTTTTACTGTAAAACAGAGATGTCATCTTCAGATAACAAGAAGCCATTTCCTTGTACAGGAAAAATTTCGGCTTCATCTATAGATGACAGGCAATATGGCTTCTATCTTTCTTTTCTTAAAAAAGTGAAAGATTGTGCAAAAAAGAAGGAAAAAAGGAGAAGGCATTTATATATCTCGGTACAAATGTGACAAGCCTGTGGAAAGGGTACTAGGCAGCTGTCAGAAACACAGGCTTAAGAGAAAAACTGCCTGTCCAAACTCCCTTCACAAAAAACCCTGCTGCTCTAAGAAGCTGCTTTGCATTGTATCATGCTCTGTGGGGATCTGAAATGTATCTGTTTCACAGTGATTAACAGCAAGTCCTTTGCAATTGTTCTTTGAAAAATGTCAGACAGTATTTTGCATTAGCTGAGATCTGCCAGTTGCTTTTCCTTTTTCCTCTGTGCCATGACTCTGTCCAGGACTTCTAGCCGTAAATAAAAGCAGAGAGACTGTCTGACTGCTGGGGCGTGTGAAAATATGAGTGGGACTCCCTTTCAGTGTATTATGAATAAAAAAATCATTATCCCTACTTATCTAGCAAGGGCTATGGAGAGTTCAAATCTGAGCTGTAAGCATGTGTATATAGTTTTATGTCATATTTTTGCTATTTAGATAATATTTTCCATATGTTTTCAAGGCTTTATGCTATCTTCTGTCCCCCTCTGGTTCTCCTGTGATATATGAGTAGCAAGACTAGATGTTGTTCAGCTGCATGTCTCAAAGCACTGTGGTGTTTTGAAGACCAGCTCCATTTTACAGGTATTTTCTCCACACTAGAAGTAGAGTCAGTCCAAGCAGTAGAATTGGAACTTAAGAAATCCATACAGAGCTCTGGAAAACATCAGACTAGACTGCCTGTCTCTTGACAAAGTGTTCATGGGGGAGAAAACTGCCTTCAAGTGCATCTTCTGTACAACATAGGTGATCGTGAATGTTAGATCCTCAAGAATACCCAAATACCCCCTTTTTCCCCTGCCTTGCAAATGGGCATTGGGACTCTTAATGTCACTGGGCTCTGGCTACATTGGCCCCATGCCCCATTTATGCTCTGCTGCTTTCAAGGTTTCCAGTGTATGGTGAAATATTAGAGTGTGTAAGGCCTGCTCCAGTTTTGGAAAAAGAAGCCAGCAGGTGAAGTAGATACAAGTATATAAACACAAGAGCTAAAAGAGGTGGGTTATCTGTATTTCACTCAATTGGAATAATCACCAATTAAAACCAGAAAGACCTGCTAGACACCAACCTTTTGCTGGATGTGTTTCACTGCCAGCTGTGTCCAGTCAGTGAGTTCACAGCAAAAGCTTTTTTTCTCATGGTGGGCTGTAGTAGGGGACAAGGAAGAAAAATGGCCATAACTAGTGGGCTGGCACTCAGCTAGTAACCTAAGTTGTCTCTTGGCCTGCCTTGCCCTAACCTTGAAGGGAAAGGAGCAGAGGGAAGCCTGAATGGGTTCTTGTCCTCATCACTGCCTCTTAAACTTGCCCTTGCCACTCTGGAAGGTGAGTCCTGTGCTCTGCAGGGAACTTCAGTGTGGAAATGTGGCTTATGAGCAAAGTCTAGAAGAACTGAGTTTGTCTTGTTTAGGGGAAACACTGGAGGGACAAAGAGGTAAATAAGAAACATGTTGTGCTGAAGAGGAGGGGGATCTTTGTGGTGTGGTTTCTAGTCTAGCTAGGTGAGGAAATAATGGACTTAAATGTCAACAAAGGAGATTTGCGCTAGTTATGAAGAAAAGCTTCCTTACAGTATGCTTCACAACACAGGTCACATTGCTTTCTTAGCAGCACACTGACTGGCTCTCCAGCTGCAAACCATCTGTGCTGCCTACTGACAAACCTGGAGGTGATAAAAACTAAAATATTTTTGCTAACTGTGCATGGACGTCCTGCTCCCCTACGTGCTAGGTGCCCTTCAGTCACCCGCTGCCAAGACAGACACACAGAGCTTCTCTCTGAACTACTTTAATTAATATGTGCCTGCTCTGTATTTTTATAGCTCTTAAAAATTAGCTGTGAGTGGTATCTTGTATCAGAGGGAGGTTTTATAACACTGCTGTGAAGCTTGCCATGGCTACTGCTGAGGAGGTGACCTTGGCACGTGTTCCCTCCCCTTCACTCCTCACACTATGTGTTAACACCACACTTGGCACTTCCAGTCAAACACTTCAAAAAAGGACACAGAAGCCAAATGAGGATTTTTTTTAATGCAACTAAGTAGCTTTCAAAAATCCCTGCTTCCTTGATAAAAAATTACAAAAACAGACCTCCAGACCTAAATGAATTTTCTCTTCCCAAGTATGTATCTTTTTTTTTTTTTTAATCTCAGAATTTCACTTAGGGGAGACAATGGAGTCAGTAACCTCACCAGCTTTATTTTTCTATAAAATTCCTGAAACTTTGCTGGGGACATTTCACCACCACCCCCACTCCATGAAGTTAAATGGAAATGTACTGCTGTACAAAGAAAGAAATTGTGCTGGAATCAAGATGGGAAATACATGCCAGTAAAACCAGCATGCTTTTCTCACTTGCATTCTGAACAAAGATGAAGGGGAAAGCCTAAAAAATACAATCAACTTGAAGGGAATTCCAAGAGCCATGGGGTGCTGTGTGTTAGGAACACTACAAGGAAAGTATCCCATATGATCCATGAGGGCAAGGATAGACATGTAGAAATTGCTGTGCTGGACTGAAGCCAACGTCTAGTTAGTTCCAGACAGTTTCACTGACCTTACTAGTCAATAGTGTGAGCTTGGTTCTCCCCAGATAGTTTGTTTTTCACACTTCATATTTTCAGGGTGAAAACTGACTGATAGTTCCTGTGGTAGTCTGAGGACAGCTAGGCAGAATTTTTTTAAGAAGCCTCCTATCACCAAGACATGGGGCAGTGTCTGCATTGCTGGGGCTGAGCTGTATGGCCAGCAATTCAATTTCACCTTCCCCTCTCTAAACACTCAGCAGTGAGTAGACTCTCAATGAGTTGACTGTCTGAAAAATGTCAGCTAAAGTGACTGCACTGTTTCTGCCAACACTAATTCCCAAACTGCGTTTAGGGTTTGATGAGGGAGGAGAAAGTCCCTTATGATACAATACTGCTTCAGTTTGCTTCAGAAAGGCTCCTGCACAGAGGAGCTGTGGGTTAGTTAACAGAGCGTTTTAGGAGGAAGAACTTCAAAGTCTTCACACAGAGTGAACTTTGAAGTATTCTGTGCTCTAGCTGACACCTTGTTTCTTTCAAGGATGGGGGGGGGGTTGCAGAGAAGAGGAGGGGGTAAATGTAGAGTCTGTGGATGAAATAATGGTGTTCAGGCAGATTTGGTGGTAACAAGCTATTTTGCATGTTTTAACCCCAAAGATTCAGTGCTCTAGGTGTGCTGATTTGATAAGGAAGAAAGGGGCTTCTCCACCCTCCTTCCTGTGTCAGTAGATTGTGGTGATAATGACATAAAAAGAAGTAGGGGAATATTGTCAGAAACCAGTAACCAGACTTCCCAATTTCAATGGGTGGCAGCAGAGTAGGAACTCATTCTATGTGTGCTAACCTCGCTGCTCTGCAGATTTGACATGAAGGAAACAAAAAAGGCATTGGATCTGCTTTTGAGTTCCTTGTTGCCCCTGCTGAAACTGCCTGCCCATCAACAGCAGCACTGTGTGACACTTGCATTGTAGCTGCTGGGATGGTGAGCCAGCCGGGGAGATGGACGTTAGTGGCAAGGAGACAGATGAACAGGTACCATTTGTTCAGGCTTGAGGAACATCATGGCTGTGTCTTCAGCAGTGAAGTACTTAAATGTCAGTGACCTTCACTGGCTATGATCTGTTAATGCCCACTGAGATGCACTGAGGGACTTATTTTCTAAGCTAGTACAGACCATCTGGAGAGGACCCTCTGGATGCATCTGTCTCTGTCACGATAGGCAGAAATTCAGACCTTGCTTGCATAGCAGCAAGCAATTATTATTTTGATTGGAGGTGGACTTCTGGATGGTCTTTTTGTTTATCTAACTGAAATGTGACCTGATGCTGTCACAGGGTGGGGGTTGCAAAGGCCTGTTATGTGTTTATAGCTCATTCCCCTGGCAATGTCGTACTATAAACACCTTGAATCCAGCAGCTGGGTCCATCCTGAGGAAACTGCACTGGTTTAATGCTGTCAGTGTACTAAAGCAGCATTACTTTTATATCCTCTCTCTTTTAACTCCTCTCTTTTAGCTCCTCTCTCTTTTAACAGTGAATAGTAGTAGTAAGTAAATTACATTTTTCTGACAAAAGAGAACAAAAGGCATTACACCTGTGTGTCTCTACCTCAGGCTCTGGGCTATGTGCATTTATGCACTGCTGGCAGCCTGCTGAGTCCTGCTGAGACACAGCAGCTGGGTACAAAGGAGCCTGCTAGGGAATTGGGCACTGGAGTGCCACCAAACTGAGGTGGAAGGTTGTCACATCACCAGGAGCCAGGAGGAGCAGAGGACTAAGAGGCAGTAGCAGGGAATGGACCTCTCAACTTCAGTTATTGCAGACCTCACAGTTTCAGCTGTTGCTCCTTTTCCCTGTTAATTTCATATCAAGGAGACCCAAAACACACACAATGAATGTGGGAAATGTATCACTGCTCCTTCAGGCAGCTCCCATGGGGAAGTCTGTTCTTGTCACTTCCAAAACCTCAAGTTCTTAGAAAGGGGTGCTGCCTGAGTAGCTGAGCTCATACTTCAGCAGGTAGGGTGGTGGTGGGGCATGATGCATGGGCTGAGATCGAGAAATTACAAATTCGGCAGAGGTGTAAAAGTACCATCAAACCCTTCTAAATCTCAATGCACTGGCTATAGCTCATTTATTGACTTCTGCTCAGTCTGGGGGCAAAAAACTGAATATGCACAGTCTGCCTCAGTTCAGTCCATGGAACAGGACTAAACAGGAGAGTGCCAGGTCACTGATTTCAATATTTTATTAGTGAAAGAACTGCATATGAGCCAAAAATGAAATACAGGTTTTTTTATTTATACTGGTGGCTGGTGGTCTAACTATGGATGGAAATTTGGGTGAGCCCCAGCTCATGATGAATGGACAATGACCTAATAGTCTGATGTCATCACAAATCATTTCTGTTGCAGATGATTTAGAACAACTTCAGATTTAGATGAATATGGTGCTAGTTGCACCCCAGATAACAGATGATCTGTCATTATTTTTCTTCTCCCATGGGATGCCAGATTCACCAAGTTTTTGTAAGGCACTTTATTCTGTTTTATCTGCAGTAAGAACAATCCACTTTCTGCTCTCCCTCTTCTTCCTTACCATACAACTATTGTTCATTCAATTTTATAACTGCACTCTTTCCTCTTTACAGCAGACTTGTTCTGAAGCAGCCAATGCAGTACTGAGTGTGCCTGGGAGAGGAACAGCCTCCTAGATTTTCATTGCAAACCACAGGACACCTGACTGGGGAATTCCTAGTTTTCTCCAAATCACTTCTCTGGTGAGCAGTTTCTTTTTGCACCTCCCTCTGAGACTCTGTGAGGCTGGACTTTAATTTCCAGATCCAACTGATATTTTTCATTGTGATTCCCATTTGACATTCTCAGCTTTACTGGTTCAGACCTTTGATTTCCCACTTCCTTGCATCACAGAGGACCTGTGATATGTAAGTTTTCTATCTAAGGCTGGTTTTCTGCTATCAAGCAGAAAACACATCTCTTTCTTCACTGTTGATCACTCTCTCACTTGGATTATTCTAAGCTTTTTTTTTTTTTTATGAAGAATTTGAGGAAGGATAAGGCAGGCAGAGGGAGATAGAAAGGCATGGAGCGTGTGTTTCTCCCTGCTTAGGGAGGTTGCAGAAGTTCCTGAGGGCTGGAAAGGTATCAAAGCAAACTCATCCTTCAGAGTTTGTTTGGGGGCCAAACGTCCCTGTGCATCACATCTGTCCTGTTGAGCTCCTCCCTGTACATGATGATAAAGAGAACCTGCTGCACTCAGCTGCCCCTGGGGCTGCCAAGTAGAGAACAGCTGCCTCTCATCTCTGGAGACACAGGTACAGAGGCTGATGCTGCCCAGCTGAGGCAGGAACAGGGCATATAAGAGCCCATGAAGTGCTGTGATGGTGGAGTCTGATCTTGCTCTGTGCTGGAGTTCAGACAAAGCCTTGCCTGGCTGAGCTGGCTGCTTGGAGCAGAAACAAAGCCAGGCAGCGAAGCAGGAAAGACCAGTATGACATGTATGCATGGCAGCATAGCTGTTGGCAGGCTGAGACTGCACGTGCTGTACATGGGGCTTTAAAACCTGGACCTGTTGATATGGTTATTTTTGTCTGTATGGATTTTACTGCAGTAAAATAACCATTAATGTACTTCAGTATGCCATTAAGCAATATGGTTATAATTGTTGCACAGAGCCTTTTTCATCCTCTGACTGTGGGGAAAGGTATGCTGTAGTGGACACATTTGTAAAGGAATTAGTTATTTGTTTGCTAGATATGGCACATTTCTTGGACCTTGCTGTGACCTCCAAACAGCAATGGTTGGGCTTGCAATAGTTCTTAGCTCCTGCGGGAGATATTTTCCTCGTCTTCAGCCAGCATCAGAGAAAGTGGTATCTGCTGCAAACTCGAGTTAGATTTAAAACAAATCTAAGGGTATGGAACACATGTGCATGCCTGTATATGCATGTCATGATATATCTCTGCATCTGAAAATGCTGCAGTGATGTGCTGAGCGTCTCTGTAGACGTGCAAGTGTTCAAATCAGAGTACCACTTCCATTCATAGTGGCTTAAGCATTTTCTGCCATTTCTCACTGCTTTTTTTGGCTGCTGTGCTCCACAGTGACAGCTCTTCATTGCCAAACCATACATTCAGGTTCTGAAGATAATTAAAAGTTAAAAATAGGGGTAATTTTTTAAAGAGTAAAATTTTTTACTTCATAATTCCCATCCCTCCTTCTATGCCAAAGTGGCGGAGGCCATTTTGTTCAGCACATCTAAAGTATCTACCTTGGGGGAGGGGATAAAAATATTTGTCCTAAAATGTGAATATTTAAAGAAGCATTTTCTAAAGTCAGGGAAAGAACAGCAGCTCCATTTCTTCAAGAGCTTCAAAAGAATTTAGCAGCATGCTTGTGTAAGTTTAGCAATTGCTGTTAAATTAACTGGATTGCTGTTTATAGAGAGGAATGCTGCAAGGTTTGGACTGTGTACCGTATTCTTCAAACAGAAGTGGTGTCATACTGAGAGAGTTGTCTGTGTGCTGCCCCATGAAGCCTTCCAGATTGACATAGCTGCTTGCTAGCCTGATGCAGGTCAGCAGTTCTTAATGGTTGCAATTCCACCACAGCTGTCATTTCAATAAATACTCTTACCATCCTTGATGTCTGCTTCACCCACCTTCCTTGAAGTAAAGATGTTCCAACAGAACACAGATGGAAATGGCAGAAACTTATAAATATGTAATATTACATTGATCTGCCTGGACTGTGCTCCTGACATTTCAGGGATACCTGATGTCCTCTGAACTCCAACCCCTTTCCTGGCTTTTTTACACATTCCAGGTTCCACCTGGAGATGGCCCTGGATCCCAGTAGGCAGATTATGGCATCAGGCTCACTGAAACAGCGCTGCAGTGCCTCTGGAGTTGACCGATACATGGCTCCTATTTCTGGCCATCCTTCAGCCTGGAGTTTCTCATGCTTAGTGCCAGAGCTGGAATGTTTTGGAAACTTTTCTATTAATTATCCAATCTATTTTCAGTGATAGAGCTTCAAAAATAAATATATCGCTGTGATTTTTAGGAAAGCGAAACATTTCTCATTGCACTCTATTCAAACCCAGTCTGCTGTGCAGGGTTCAAGCTCCTTTTATGGCATGTGTGAGAAACTGGGTTGGATGTTTTTCACAGGTTGTTTCCCAGATTGTTGTGTTTTCACATGAAATTCCTCTGTAATGGAAGACAGGAGTTTCATCATTTTGCCAGATGAGCATTTCAAACTGCTCCTCCTTTGCAGCCAAGAGGACTGTTAGAAGCACTAACCTGGGAGCTACACTGAGCTGTAAAATCTTTGAATTTCTATGAGGATTAAATTGCTGTTCAAGTCACAGTCAGGGCTGTGATGGGATGCCAGTAAAGGAGAGCAAATTGTCCTCAGATCGTAAGAGAAAGATTTTTATTGTTAATTAATTCTGAGCACCAGAAAATGTGCTACGTGCTTTACCATGAAGGTGGGAAATAAATCTCTGTCCTAGAAAAGATGCAGCAAGGGAGCAAAGCAAATGACTTGGGGTAAGAAAAGTAGGTAGGAGGGAGAGCAAAAATTTGTATCAGGTTCATAAAATGAATCAGGTTGCTTCTATGTGAATCTTCAAGTTCATAAGTTGTATTAATATGTAATTATTACTACTTAAATATGTATTCTGTTTCTACACTTTTAAAGGTTATATGAACTTTGAGCATTTTCTGGGCTGTTGATCACTCCTGCCTGATTCTACCATAGCTCCACTCCTCACTAAGGCCCACCTCGTTTTGTGGTGATAGGGGAGTTACCTGGCTTAGAGGGGATTAATGGCACCATCTCCCATCCTGAATCCCAGCCAAACACTCTGAAGGCTCTCCTGGCTCTTAAATACTGTCAAAGCAGATTCATCTTGCCACTGTTAGCCTTTTAGCAGATTTTTTCTCTTCATACTTGAAGAGCACAAGTGCAACGAACTATTAATTACAGCTTATTGTGAAGTCTTCTCTATGCTCTCATTTTCCTTTAAAAAACATGCTCATGGAAGTATGTTAGGATTACAGTGACCTTAACAGCACGTAAGACAATGTTTAATTGTACAATTTAAAGCAACTGAAATTCTGGTTCCCAGTTAACTCTGTGCTATTTGCCTTAACTTGGGTCTGAGTTGCTGTCCTCCACCACCTTACTTGTTTACAAGCTGGCCAGAAACAAGGACCCAGAACACATTTGTGTCCTGGTCAGCATATATGACACCCCAGACACCTTATCTTCTGGTAAATGCAGAACTAACTGGCATCTACCAGCTGTACCTATTCTGACTGGGCATCAGGATAAATTGAGGCACTCCTTGGGGAGTAGTTCATCTGACTGGCCTTTTTATGATACCTGCAGCAGTAGAGGGCTGGAGACGACTTGAACAGTGTCTAGCTGCAGGCAGGGCATGATCAAGACAAGCTTTTGGACTTTGGGTGCACCTTGTGGTTTCCCAGTGGTGTCTGAGGCCAGGGATGTGGAGGATGATATATGACAGCAATATGGATTTTCCAAAGCCCCCACACACACTCATGCCCTCTGACCAGTATAAAAAAGCTTTTTCAGACAAGGAGAGTACTTCAGGCAGTGTAGAAATTTGGCCAATGTAGATGAGTCATGAAGATAACATTTTTCTTTTTCTTTTCAACAGCTGTGTGGTGAAGGATGATGGCACACACTGTCATCTTGGCATTAGAGTAAGGGTGAATGGTCTCAGAGGTTTTATAAGGGTAAGATCTGGATGAAGAGCATGGTGAGATGTCACGGTCAGACTGTCAGAGGTGCCTATCATCCATTATGGGGCAAGAACTTCAGCTCTTTCTGTCCATTGAAACAAATATTTTCCCTTGTCCCTCTTGTTCTTGAACTGAAATCAGGGATGAGCTGTGAGTCCTCTCCCTGCAATTGCTTTCACCCACTCCTACTAATCTCTTCCTGACCTGGAAGCAAACCACTGCCCTGCTTGGGAAAAGATCAGGAGCTCGACCAGGGAGGGTGAGTGTCCAGCCTAGGGGTGGGCTGGAGGAAGGAGTCACTGGGTAGCAAAAGTTCAGAGAAAACTATCCTAAAATGTCTCCTCTCCTTTACACCCTGCTCTGCCTATGCAGGAGGAGCTCTCTGAAGAGTGATCTTTTGTGAAAAATCCCTGAAAAGTCCCTGAACTGGGGGTGCTCTTCCCTGGATGCAGGGTGGAGCTCAGCTCCTGGCTGGCTGTGGGAGGCAGAGTTGCCTCTCTCTGAGCAAGTCTTCTCATCCCACCTCATCATCATAACATGCTACTCTCATTTCTCTCTGGAGCATGACCTGCTTCAGCCCCTGAACTCTAATGGTAATTTTCTTCAAATGTTCTTAGCTAAACTCTGGATGAATTTACTCAGTTTCCAGAGTCCAGACAGACATTATGTTCATATTTCAGATGGCACTTCCTTGCCTGGAGGCCATAAATCTAGCAGACCTGATTTCTCAGATCAGAGTAGTGCTAAGAAAAAACCTTTTGGTGTTCTCCAGATGTTTCATAGTTGAAAGCTCAGCCACGTTTTAAGTCAGATGAGAGCAAAAACATGCACTGTGTCTCGTCATAACTATAAAGCAGCCACACTTCATTTTTCTGAAGACAAATCTGGATGATGCTCGTCTTTTCCCCTGCAATAACGATCATCTCAATTTTATCTGGGCAATTTCAAACACCATGTGTGTTTTCCTAGATGATGTGACCTAATCTGTCAGCCAAAGACGAAACTGGCTTCTCAAGAGAGCCTTTTAATATTCATAGCCTTAGGAGATCTCTTTCCATTGAAGGTGATGCTGGTTAGAGCCTTGGTGTTTGTTAAAAAAAAAAAGTTCTCAAACCCCACACTAAATTTTCCTTGTAGTTGTTTATATTCCTCCTCTTGTTGTCTATCTTCACCAAATACTTAGTTTGCACTGTGCTAAAAAAACAGCCACCTTATTTCACTGTACAAAGTTTGTCACAAAATAAGAATAGATTTAACATCTCTATGATGGAACTGAAAAAGAACAAATGTGGTGATAAGATCCCATAATTCTGCTACGGGGTTTGAATGATTTTGATTTGTTTAGTTTATTATATTAAGTTTCTCAGGTCACTTCTCTTAGGGCATTTATCAAATTAGTTGGTGCTTTTGCAATGATCATCGCTGAAGTATTTATTATCACTGTTAATATTCATTGTATATCTACTTTGCCAGTTGTGTGGTGTAGAGATCTCCATGCCAGACTGCTTCTGATATTCTTTTCTCTGATGGGCTGGTGCTAATATCTGCATGCAGCATTGCGCTTTACAGTATAGCTATACCTGAACAGAACAATTTATATTGTCAGAGATCTCTGTAGAATATAAGGTTAGAAATGTGCTGTCTTTTAAAAAAAATATGAGATTCTGGAGCAAAGCTCGGTGGTCAGAGATTAAATCATTGCAACTTCTGGCTGCAGAAAATGGACCCTTCAGTACCAATAGCTTGGACCCACAAGCTGGTAATCCCTACAGTGAGGTATCTGGGCCCTGGAGATGAAACATAGCTGCATTACTTTCAAAGCATGTGGAAGCTTGGTGCTGTGTAAGTACATGCTTTTTTTGCTGGAGCTGTGTTGAATGTCCTGTCTCCTTCAGGTCAGCTAGTTCTAGTGCCCCAGCCACCTCCTAACACTCTTCTGCTCAAATAAGGTCCTGAAGCTTAGGCACCATAAATAAAAGACCTCTGCAAACCTGGTTTGTCTGTGCTGAACTGGATCTGCTGGCACGGAGAGCTGCTCTGCCACCAGCTCTGAGGGTGGGTCACACAGATTTTCTGTGCCCTTCACTGTGATTGTGGGCTAGAGCAGAGCTTCCCTGCCCAGCACTCTGAATGTGCCTCCGCTGGAACAGACCCTGCTTTCTACTGCTGATTCCTGCAGGAAGAGGGGAGTAAAAACAACTGCCCCCTAGGAGAAAGACCTCTTGACTTGGTTTCTATCTAGGACCCTGCTGAAGCTTGCCTACAGAGCACTCTGCTCGTTTCTGAGACCTCCCTACACACCACCCCTTAAGAGGCAATGGTGATTGCATGGCAGCTTATAGGGTGTGCTAGTGGGGTGAGGGGGCAACACAGGAAGAAAATGAATGGCTGCAGTGGAAAAGGGAAGCAGTGTGCTTGGAAAAGCAGGAGAAGGCAGTCTGTTTAGTTCAAGTCTTGGGGCAGAGGATTTTCTCATATTTCAGACAAAAGTCTCCATTGCTGTTTGTGATATGCTTTTCTGTAGTAAATCCCACCAAAAGGTAAGAAAAAACTAAGAAGGAATCAAGCATAGTCTGGTATGATCTGGCACAGTGGTGAAAGAGAAGACACACTGCCTAGCTCTACTGTCACATGGATATGAATACATCTTACTTCCTGTCTTCCTCTTTTCTGATTCCTTGGTACAGCTCCTCTGTCTCTCTTCATGTGCCTCTGCAGCCCAGGCAGCTGCTGGATCCAAACCCACACAGGAGAGCAGATGCTCTTTTTCCAGTAAGACTGTGAAAGAGATTGAAAATAGTGGGAGCCCACCTTCCACAGGATGTGGACTGAGCAGCTTCGGCTAATCATGTTTTTGTTGATCCCTTGGAAGACTTTGGTTTTTAAACGTCTCAAACTTCCCCTTGCCACTGACTATGGCTAGTCAGCCTGGGAAGCTGTGTGTGGTTGACGGGTCATTGGGAAAAGTACCTAGGAGGATGTGAGATGTTTTCTAACATTTTCTACATCAGGCGTGCTGTGAGCTTTGCAGAGAGGATGATGTGGAGCCGTGCTGCAGGCCTGGGAGGTGCTGGTCCTGGAAACAGCATTCTGCCCTGAGTGCCCACAGAACGAGTCTGACGATTGAATTTTGTACTGTGCTGTACTTCAGGAAACAAGCAGTGTGCAGGTAAATCTCAAAGGGCAATTTAGCAGGGCAGGTTGCAATTACACTTAGAGGCATGTGGTCAGGAGGAAAGTAGGGCAAAACATTATTTAGAAGCCCTGATGACATTTTCCATACTGTAACGCAAATACTCTAATCCCCTCATCAGGTGCCTTGGAAGTACCCACATTTTCTATCTAGCCCCATAATCAGGTGCCTTGGAACCACCTTTGTTTTCCCTGTAAGTTTTCTCACTACCTCCTCCTGCTCTCGCAAACCTTAAAGCCCTAGTTGCTCGGCAGCTGCACTGTGCCTAAGTGTCACTTGGTTTCACAAGCTGCGTGCTCTGTTGTTTAAGCTGCCCGCAGGGCTGGATTCAATGAGCTTTTTACCTTTTTATTCAATGAGCTTTCTACAGCTTTAGCAGTGCCCGTAATGTGGAATTGTATCATCGTTGCCTCTCCGCTGCCATGCTCGTCCTCCCGCAGGGCTTGAAAGGCCTTGAGGCTGTTGCGCTGGCCCAGGCGCGTGTGACTGTTGCGTGTGGCAGCGATGGGAGCGGGTGCTTGGGCAGCTCCATTGTCAGCCCAAGGGCCTCGCTCCCGTCAGCCGCCACAGCTTCAGATGGGAGATGGGCTCATCTCCACGCAGTGGGTGCTTAGAGCCCGTGGGCCAAGGGCCGCCTGCCTTACGGGCACGACTATGGCAGCACAGACAAGAGTCCCACCGGGGCAGCGGTGCAGGAGGGTAGGCTGGTGCGCTGCCCGCGTCCCAGCAGCCATCTCCTGGGCTGAGCCCGTGTCACCCGCTCCCCGCCACGGGGGCTCTGCCGTTCCGTCCCCGCTGCAGCTGCGGCGCCGAGCGCATCCCCGCCGGCAGCCGGCCCCGCTCCCCGCGCCGGCCCGGCCGGGAGGAGGAGCAGGAGGAGGCGCGGAGCCCTCCGCCCCCTGCGGCGGAGCGGGCGAGGCGTTAGGACCCGGCGGCGGCGGCTGGGCGGTGCAGGGCCGGGGCCGGGGCCGGGGCCGGAGCGGTGAGGGGCGGGGGAGCCGCGCCGCCGCCGCCACCTCCTGCTCTCCTCTTCTTCCTCCCGCAGCCGCCCCTGCCCGTCGAGGCAGCGCTCCCAGGCTCCCCCGGGGCGCTCGGCATGAGGAGGATCAGGGCTAATGCCATCGCCATCCTGACCGTCGCCTGGATCTTGGGCACTTTCTACTACTTATGGCAGGACAACAAGCCCCGCTCGGCGGCTGCCGGCAGGTCCGCCGGAGGCGGTAGCGGCGGCGCCCGGAGCGGGCAGAGGGCGGCCGGCAGGTTGGAGCTGCGCCGGGAGGAGAGGACCATCCCCCTCATCGTGAGTGAGCGGCGGCCGCCAGCATCCCGTCCTGCCGCGGCGGGGAGGATGCTCGGGGAGGGAGCCGCCGCGGCGGGCACGGGGTACGCCGGCGGAGGGCTGCGCTTTGCCTTCGGGTTGCTTTCTGTTTATTTTAGCATTCATGCTTGTCACCATGGCAGCCGCTACAATCGGGGAGCAGGGTGGGCGCTCTTGGGGGAATAGAGTAATGCCTTGGGTAAAGTGTTTGCGAGTTGTCTCCGCTGCTCTCAGCCCGGGCTCTACTCCTCCGGCTGAGAACGGCTGCCCTTGGCCGGGGAAAAAGGCGAGTGAAACAGCTGGAAGGTTTTTAGTTCGCGTTCAGAAGGTGCTCGCACACAGATATGTACGCACACACGCATGTATGTGATCACAGTGCTTTTCCGTCAGGACCAGCTGAGAGCCATGACCTCTCAAAAGCTCTTCCCCCGGTCAGCCTCCTCCGGGCACCGGGCCGGGGGGACACCGGTGACTGTACAGCTGGTACCAGGCTCTGCCTCGGCCCCCTCCGCTTGGCTGCCAGATGGGGGACCTGGGCGCCACTCCGGACTTTAGTCTCTTTCAAGACAGAGGCAGCAGTCTGAGTCGGGCTCAGGCTAGGTTTTGGGCACGGAGATGGCGGGAGCCCCAAGGGCTCCATTCCTAACCAGAGGAGTTGTAGCAGCAGTGCCCTGATGTGCTACTTAAGTTTTGTTGAAAGCACCCACACTCTGCCCTCCTTGGGTATCTGTGGGCTCTATAGGGGGATAATATTGAGCTCCTGACTTGAGGATGATGAGGACCTTTCTGCTCTGTCCGTGGGGGTGATTTGTCCTCCATTCAGCCTGTATAATAGCATCAATAAAGCTCTCCCAACTCTAGGCAATCGCTTCATAAAAAATAAATCTGCCCCTGGAGCAAGAAGTGGCCCAGCAATACCATTCCCAGGAGTGATCCAACTGAAGCTGTTCGGGAACTGCACTGTGTGTCACTCTTTGGCTGCGAATCCATTTGTCAGCTGGTTACGCACACATGGAATCGAATAAAAGCAGCAGCCCGGTCAGAGTCGAGCAGGGGCCAGGCGCCAGGGCTGCCCGCCTCCCTCCTTGGCTGGCTCTGGATTTTTTGGCCTATGTCTTGCTTTTTTTCACCTATAAAGCGGGGATGGGAAGTGTTTATAGGTGTTTGGGAAGCCCTGTGAATGTTTGGAAAATGCTGTCAGAGCAGTCCCAGCCCTCAGGCAGCAGGGTGGAAAATCTTCAGCTGAGCCCCTTGGCCATTGCTTGCAGCTGCTGAAACTCAAAAGTCAGGGCTGAGGCTCTTGGACAGAGCACTTCTTTATTAGCAGCTCACTAGGGCTGGGGGCTGCTGGCAGTTCAGGTTGCTCTGCTTTGGACCTTTTATGGAGCAGGATTGTGGAAATGAGCACGGTGAGGAGCTCTGTGCGGGTGCTGCTTTTGCTGAAGCCCTTAGGGTGCACTGGGAAATGCTCTTAGGCTGGCCAGGGCTGAGTTCAACAGAGGATTTGGAACACTCCTGCCTTTTTGATTCCACCTTAGTGGCAGAGGAAGCTCCCCCTGAGCCTCTGATTTCTTGCGTGAGCTTGAACATGCTGGTGTAGCAGTTTTATTTCTCTGTTTCCCCGCTGGTTATCCCTTCTGGTTTTTTATAGCATTTACTTTACTCCCTCTCAGAGGGCTTGTGAGGTTACATGAATCCATATCATCTCCCAAGCACCTTAAAATCCTCATGAGGAGGATGCTGTGGCAGTGCCACACGTGATTATATTGCTGTTGTTGGGGGGTGCAGTATGTGCTCATGGCTAACCACAAAGCCTGTCCTTGCAAGATAAACCGCCACGCAACAGCCACTCCAAATCTGGTCCTGCTCTCAAAACCGTGAAATCATTCCAGTGCTGCTCCATGCCTGAAATCCCTTAGCAAGGAAAAACAATCATCCTTTGCATCTCAAGTCCCTCTGTAACTGGGGTCCCAGCATGTGCCAACCCTCCCACTAGGGCTTTCAGTAGCAGCTGCAATGAAGGAGGACCCTCTCCTCATGCACCTGGTTGTGGGGCGTGGTGGAAATTTCACATCCTGACCTGCCATGATGTATTTGGATAGAGAAGGAAACAGGAAGGGTTTGTGGTCTTTGGGCTTTCCCTCATGCACACAGGTTTCCCAAGGGTTTGGTGGGTTGCTGTGGGAGGCAAGGTGATAAAATGCAGTGTGTGTGCTTGTGTGACTATGCAGTGCTATGGCCGTGGGGAGCCTAACAGGCTTAGCAGCGATGTGCACAACGAGCTGTCCCAGCCTTGGCCTCTGCTGTGCTGCTGGGGCAGAAGCAGGGAAGTGACTGCATGTGGGCACAGGGCAGGAAGGTTGGTGGAGGTCTGGGGACACCACTGTCCCTCAGGGTGTGGCATCTAGCAGGGTCTGAGCAGTGGGTCTCGTGTGTGTGAGCCAGAGGGCTGGTCAGGCCAGGGTAGTAGCTGTGCAGACTGTCCTCAGCATGTGGCTGCCTTTGTTCCCCAGCACAGCCCACTACCCTCTCCCAGCCAGAGCAGGAAATGTGCCAGTTTTGTTGCCCCACTGGAGAAATAACAACTCCAGAGAAGCAGCTGTCCATTGGCAGTGCAGAGCCCTCAACCCCGAGTTCATTCCCCTCTAAGTCAGATTATTTGAATTAATGTACGGTGGTGGTCATGTACAAGGGGAGGCGTGCTTGTGCTCTGTGTGCTTCCCTATCCCTTGGCTTTCTGCAGAGCCACTGAGACAAGCTGCCCATTTTGATCCAGCTTCTGGTTTCCTCTGCTCTGCATGAGTGATGATGTTGGAGTTCAGGTTTGGGCTCATCTGCAAATACGGGTGACTCATGTGACTTATGGGTCTCTGGAAAAATATTTTTTCCATTCTAAAATTGGCTGCTCTGCTGTCTGGGAAAAAAAAAAAATCTTTTTTTCGGATGAGTGAGTCCAAGAGTTCTGCTCTTGCATCTATGCTATGACATTTCAAATCCTGGGCAAGTGCAAGTGTATTGCATGGGTTTAAAAACTGAAGTGCTTTCTGGGCTTGTGTTTTCCTTTTTTATTGTCTCTTAATGTGAAGTGTAAAAATCACCTCAGGTAAACACTGTAGTCAATTGCAAGTCTCAGCTTGAAACTTTTTTTTATTTGTTGACCTCATATTTATTAGCGCAACTTTGAACTTAAAATGTGGATGTCTGATTCCTGGAGTCAGCAGGGAAATCTTTGAATATTTAAGCTGGGGCATGGAGCTTTTAGAGATCAGTGTCCCAGAAACAGCTTGTGCATTAATAGTGATCCTACAGATATCTGTTTTATAGATAGAAATCTTGACATGTGGCCTCTTTGCAATAGGCTCTTCTCAAACAGGCTCTACAGATGCTTGAAATGAAAATTCAGATATTGGCAAATGGCAGGGCTCACTTGGTGACAAGACAAGCCCCTGCATGCTTCTCCTTCTACTTACCATGGAGGGTGGAAACACAAATGAATACCACACTCCTAGAAATGCATTTTTTTCCTCTGGAGCACAGCATAGTATCATATTGATTAGAAGGAGCCCTAAAACTTCTGACAGTTAGCTTGTGTTTTTGGAAGATGAGCTTCCTCCCTGGACTGTTTTCTGTCTCTTCTAGGCAAAAGGTTGTTTCCTGTCTCCAGGAAATTTCCAAAGGCCAGAAGCTGTGCTATGTGTCTTTAGAAGGGCTTTGGCATCATTCCTGCACTATGTACAGGTGGTTAATTGTTCACCATGTGCTGCATATCTGCTTTAGCATGGCACTGATGAGCAGAGCCCAGGGCTCTGTTCTTCCCTGTCTAAAGACTGCAGCATTGGAGGCTCGCCCAGCGCTCTTGTGTCCCAGTGAAGAGAGCGAGGCCATTGCTGCAGCGTGGGCAAAGCTTTTTAGTGAGAGGGATGGTTGGTAGGCAGCTTCAAAAGAGAAATTTTTCTGTTGGCTGACTGTGAGCTGAGGGTGGGAGTATTTTCTCTTATTCCCTAGTCAAAAGCAGGATGTGAGGTTGCCCACAGGGTTCTCCAGCTTGCTGACTTCTCTGGTGTGGCAGGGAAGCAGCAACATGCCTGGAAGGTGGAAATAAAAGTATTTAAATGCTCAGAATTGTGTTAGGCTGATGCCCTGTTGCTCTTTGGAGCAGGTATGATGCCTCTTATCTTTGTAAGTTGCTCTTTGGATTTTGGTGTGTTGTCTCTTGTCGTCGTCCTGCCAGCTTTTGTGACCTGTGTAGTTGCTCTGTGAGCCCACTGCAGCCCGTTTGGCAGTGGAGAGGCCCTGAATTGTAATGCTGGCCCAGGTGACCTGAGCCCAGCCCTCCTGGCTGCTCCCTACCTACCTCTGTGCTCAGTCATGTAAAATGAGCCCTGGGGAGATGAGATCAAGGATCCTTTTTCCTTGTAGCTAAGGGTTTCTAAATGCTCTTCAAACATCACTGAACTGTTTGTCACCTGCCTGTGGTGAGACAGCAAGCAGGAGCCTCCACTGGGATGCTTGGCTCAGAACAGGTGGTGTGTGTAGGCAAAGAACAAGTTGGTGAGGAAAGATGTCAATTGTTTAGTTCCCACATCTTGTTTAGCCAGAAAATAGGCAGTGGCTGGGCTTTACCTGCTTCTCTGAATTGCCAAACTGGCACATTTAGCCATGCTTGTATTTGCCACCAAATAAGACCCCCTTGATGTATGCTCTTCAGAGCCTGGAACACCTAGCTAGCAGCACGCTCTGCTGCTTTTGTTCTGTGTTGCCTTTGCCTCCTGGGTATCTGAACCTCACAGAGCAGGTGCTGGCTGATGTTCACTGCGTGTTCATGAATGATTTTATTCTCATCCCTTCATCACATTTCCTCTGTGTGCAGCTTTCAGAGGATGCTGTTTTCCTCCCAACTGGGATAAGGTACAACTTTAATGGTTTGCTAAATGATACCATTTTTCAGGGACCTGTATCCCATGAGGCTCCTGCATGTGTGCCTCCCTCGAGGCAGGTCTTGTAGGCTCAGGCATGTAATTCCGGGAACTGACGTGGGTCCTAAATAAATAAAAAAAACCCAACAAACACTGCAAGAGGGGGATCAGCACTATTTCCTTGCATTGGCATATTTTCAGGCTTAATTTCATAACATGCTGTGCTATGGAGAGAAAAAGCCTAATTTTTAATGAGGTGCCACAGCTCATTTCAGCAGCTTCCTTACCATTTTACTCATAGCAGGTTGGTCCCTCTTGAGTCTCCTGTCTTTTGGGGGAAGGATCACGCATATGGCTCTGTAGGTTTCTTTCTGCTCTAGTGCTGAGTGTCTGTGTTTGAGTTAGCACACATGTGGACAGAGCACAGGATGCTCTGTGGTCTCCCCAGGGCTGTGATGCTGCCTGTAAGCCAGACCACCATGGCTGCAGCAGCAGCACACCCTGAGGCCAGGAAGGTATGGTGAGCAAAACAGTAAAGTTGCTATGTTCAACAGCTCACAAAATGCTCTTGTTTTCTTAAAACATCTTTCTTTCAAGTTAAAGTGGAGGAAACTTCATCTCTCCATCCTGCCATCCCACAAAGCAGCTCTGCTCGCTGTGGCTCTGCAGGTATCTGGGATGTTGGAGATGAGATGGAAAAGAACCTGCCAATTGCTGTGTTTGTCTGTGCTGTTCAGCCTGTTCCACTGCCAAAATCCAGCACCTGCCTGGCTCTTCCCACCTGTATGGCCTCTGCTCTTCCCAGTTTGTATCAGGGTGGGGGACACAGCCCTTAATGCTTGGAGTTTTGTGACAGCCACTCATGCTGTGGCCAGACCCTTGGAGCACTGATTTTTTTTTTTTTTTTCTTTATATCTCTGTGGCATCTCTCTTATGGCACATGGGGCCTGTGCCAGCTCCCTGGGAAAGGATGACTTGGTACTTGGTAACTTTTTCTCTTAGGGTATTACTGCAGGAGGAAGATTCAGTGACAGCTTGACGGTGTAATGTTTTATTTACAGTGTTTATGTTTGAAAATTGTGGGAATGGCTGCTGTTTGCCTAAATGGCAGAAAATTTAATTTGTCCCAGTGGCCCTTGTGATGCATAAAAATAAAATAAAAATGAAAGAAATTGTTCACAATAGTAATGTTAATAAAATTCAGTTGGCAGCACTGACCTTAATTGTTAATCAAAATGATGCTGTAGCTGCAGTGAGCTGGGGCTTGAGGAACGTGGTGGTCTGGGCAGCCTGGGAGAGTGTGTAGAAGTGAGGGGAGGGCCAGTGCAGTGCTCCAGAACATGAATTTTTTTACTAGAGTCTTTTCATTAAATCCATGGGTGAAGCAGTTGCAAGTTTTAGCCAGCTGAAGCATTCTTTAGTATGTAGCTGCTTCCTCAGTTAGATCTTTGCATATACAAAACCGTCTTAAGATTTAAAAACGAAAAATTTAGTGGTGTTGCTGGAAACAGAAAGCTTTGATAGATATATCAGGCTGCTGTTTGCATGGTGAAACTTGGTCCAGACACTTCATCCCAAGGCAGGAAGGTTGAGAGTCACTTAAAAGGCAAGGGGAGAAGATGTTTTGGTTCAGTGGCACTGAACTGCCCATTTTGGAGCACTGAAAACTGGCTTAGTTATGCAGGGCACAAAGGCAATGAAACAAACAGAGGCCAATGTGCTGGGGATGAAGCACTTGGGACAGCAGGGGACCCTGGCTCACCTGTGCATTGTCCCACTTCTGCAGGAGAAGCCCCAGGGCAAAGCCCAGCAAAGTGGGATCTCTTGCTCTTCCTTGGCTCCCCATAGAATGCCAGCTGGGTGTTCCTATTCCATGTGCCAGCCCCAGCACCTTGCTTTCTCTTTCCTGTTTTGCTCATGTGTGCTGCTCTCATGTGCTGCTCCAGCCCTGTCTGCCAGCTACTGTGTCACAGATATGTTTTATGAAAAATCTTTTCCTTAGGATTTTTCCTCCTGAGAAGCTGAGAGGCCTCAAGAACAAAATGTAAGCAATGATTATCTGCTGCTGTGGAATGCACCAGGTGGATCTGTGATTGGCCTCGTGTGGTTGTTTTTAATTAATGGCCAATCGCAGTCCAGCTGTCCAGACTGTCTTGGTCAGAGACAAACCTTTGTTATTCATTCCTTATTCATTTCTTATCTAGCCTTCTGATGAAATTCTTTCTTCTATTCTTTTAGTATAGTTTTAATATAATATATATCATAAAATAATAAATCAAGCCTTCTGAAACATGGAGTCAACTTTCTTGTCTCTTCCCTCATCCTCTGTGAACACCATCACACTCCTGCAGTAGGCTTGTGGGCTCCTTGGGGTTGTCCTGTCAGCTGGCACTGCTGGCACTCTGTCTAGTGTCAAGTGCAGAGGCCATGATCCACAGCACATCCCATAATGTTGCATTAAGGTAAAGATTGAACCACAGTGAGACCCGTGGAGTGGGAGTTGAGCTGCCTTAGTGACTGAGCTGAACTCATCTTCCTAACAGGCTCTTCATATGCCTCCTTTTCCCCAAAGTCTTATCTACTTCACAGGGCTTTTGGGCAGCTTAGCTTGGGAGTTTCGTAAAGTGCTGGAGATGAGAGAGATAACCTTAGCAAAACACGTGGTTGAGTTCTCCCTTTGTATTCGGATTAGCAGAAATGTAGCAGGTCAGGGCCGATCTCCTGCAGCAGGAAGGTGTTGAAGGCAAAGCTTCATGCACTGAACAATAGGATTTGTTAGAAAAGGCTGTGTATACCCACTGCTGTCTTTTGCTGTGTCTTTACAAGCACATATTATTGCAACTAATAAAAGTGATAAAGGACTGCAGGTGGACTGTCCGCTCCAGATTTCCATGTCCCAGTTGTGTTTGGGGCTGTGGAGACAAGTCAAAAAGAATGTAGTGGTCTCTTGGGCCCTATCTCTGCAGAGAAATTTCGCATGTTGTGATGTGCTTTGAGCATATGGGTAATTTCTCAGTGTTGGTAGAGACCATGTTTTTGATAGGCAGCTGCACACTCCCTTTGGTGCTACTTTCTTTCACCTCCTTTGGGGGCATGGTCCCTACACTGCAGCTGCCTCTGCAGTGCCACTGCAGGTCCCACAGCGCTGTCCCTGTCCCTGTGATCCCCAGGATGTGAATGATGCTGTCACGTGTGGCTGCCCCTGGGCTGGGAAGCTGTTTTGGCTGGTGAGATGACACTTGGTTGTCCTGCTATAGTGGAGCTGGAGGGTTCACTTTGTAGTTCAGCCTTCAGGGCTTGGTTGGGCTGGGGCAGTGCTCTAACTTCTGATTGTCACAGCATGGTCGCTGATGACATTCGGCTAAAGCTGCAGAAAATTATCTGCTTTAACCTCTTGTTTTCAATTCTCCCACCTCACAAATTTTTCATCTTGTAAGCTATAATATGATCTTTTTGAGGAGGCTTTGTTTAACAGTAGCAGAGAGAGAAAACACCTGTGCTGAAATCTGTATCAGACATTTTGTGGGCCTGTGAGGGAAAAAAAAAGGACTATTTTTCTTGCCTTTATTGTTCTGGATAACTGCCCTGAAACAGCTAGGGCTTGACTGAAAAAGTGCTTCTAACCAATGAAAGTGTCTGCAGAGGTTCTCTAAAAAAATATTTCTGCAGGACAAAATTGAAAAAATTAAGCTTGCTTGCCTGCTGAGTGCCCTGAACAAAGTATTTGGTGCCAGAGAATGTCATGCTCAGTAATGCCATGCTGTAACTTTGTGCCTTTTGGTACCAACTATGCAGTGAAAAGTATAATGAATAAAGAAGAGTGTATAAGAGCTGCAAAAAGCAGTACAGCTCCTTGGGTAACTGGTCAGTTAGTCTCTGAGTACAGGAATCTGGATACAGTGGCAGTGCAAATGGGAGCCATCACATCCACACAATGAAATTGAAATAATTGTGTGCTTCCTATGTAGTTCCCTGTAGTCTTTTGAAATTGTAAAAAATAATGGTGAAGTATTGGACTTAAAAACTGTGAATGGTGCAAGTGCTCACTGCCAAGTCCTGGTCTGTGTGATAATGCTGTATTTTCCAGGTGCTGTAATATGCATGTCATTTTTGGAGGATTTTTTTTTCTTTGTACCCTTCAGTGAGATTTATTCAGATCTGGTTGTGTGGTAGGAATTATCAGCCACCAGGCTGCTGATGGGGTGGGCTGTATTTGCCTCCCAACCTTCTGAAATGTCTCTGTTTGGCTGAACTGCCTGTTTTATGCCTAAAGACAGGGAACAGCCTCTCACACACAGTGACCTCTGTGGGGCTGGCAGGAGCATTGACAAACAGATTGGGGCACAACCCTATTTCTGGCCTAGGGATGCTCAGTTGCCACATCCCTGTTGATGCTTCACTTGCAGAGCTGGCTCCTCTGTCAGAGCCAGGCTGGGCTGAGCACAGGGGTGTTTCTCTCATTGCTCGGGTGCAGGGTGGTGTTTGTACTGAGCTTGGGTTGGCAGCAGAAGGATGGTTGCTCTGCAATGAGGTAACCCTTCCAAAAATTCTCTTGGAGCAAATCTGAATGAACTTGGCATCTGGTTTGTGTCCTCCCTGTGTTTGGTTGTGCCTTGTCTTGGAATGCCACATTGCTGTGCCATGCCTGCTAGCTGAGTGGCCCCATGGGACTTTTCAGGGCATTTCCAGTCTGTCCTGGGAAAACTGGACCACACTGGGTGGGCAGCCCAAAAGAAATTTTAGGAAGGACTGGGAAATCAGCATTCCATCAGGACTAACTGTGTATCTGTCCGGCCAGGCAATGATGAGATGAGGTCAAGTGAGGTCTGGCCTTGGAGAAGCTGCCCAAGCACCTATCAAAAGCTGCCTTTGGCTGAAAGGCAAGGTGTGAAAGGATTTTAAGTGAGCAGTTGGACTACTGGCTCAGGTCAGGTCCTTGAACAGACATCCATCTCATGCTACATGTTAGGTGAGCCATGAGGACGTGGCTAACAGTGAAAGCAAACACTGTCCTTACAGCACAGGATACAGATTGAGTCACATCAGGTATTAGGAAAAATCTGCTGGTCTGCCTGCATCACTCTCCTTACAGCATTATTAAAAATTATGCATGTAAATTATTTACTCATTAATTTTCTTGGGCCTAAAGCCTCGTTTTCAGGAAAGATGTGTTAAGAGTTGAAAGGAAACATGGTAGGGTGATACAAATCATTGTGTGTGTCAGGGCTAATGTGAAATACAGGTTATAGCTACATTCTTCTCTTTGCTGCTGCTCAGCTGTTAACTGTGCATCACTGCCCTGGGTGGTTGGTACCTTTGCTACCCCTATCTGTGACTCTAAAGGGCTACTTGGGTGCTTCTGCCACTCCCATGGGTTTGGATGCACCAATCATGGCATGGCAGTGTCATGGCAGTAGTGTTCTCTTGCCCACTGCCAGCATCCTTGGGGCAGTGGGTCTCCACTTGCACTGAGGAATTGGAGGGGACAGTGTTCCTGTAAGGACCTTGTGAGAGATATTTGATGTGTGCAAAGCTGAGCCCTTTAAATCTTGATGCCCTAGTTAACGGGGATTTAGTCCTTCCAACCTGTCACAGTCCATCTCATTTTTCCCCCTCTTTCCTTTTAGTTAGAGGATTAAAATTGTCACATTGAGCTTAAAGGGGATTGGAATGCTCTGTATTTTTCTTCTGCATTTGCCCAATAGCTCCTAAGAGACATCATAAAGAATGGCCAAGAATGGATAAACAGGTATTAACACCACTGCAGGTACTGAAGAAAAGGTGAGAAATCTCTCCCTACCCTGTTGTGCCTGCATTATTGCAGGGTCTGAGCAGGACACTCCTCACCTCCTGAGCTGTGGCAGCTGCCCCACACACCGGCATTGGTCTGTGTCTACAGATTGCCTGGGGGCAGGAGCACGGGCTTGGGCACGCAGCTGGGCAGGAGGGGGGAGTGGTGATGGGAACTGGGTGCATGAAGGGATTTTTATTCTTCTGTGCCTCCTGTACCATGGGAGCTGTGTAAGGCTCTCCAGTTCACCAGTGTACAAGAGGAACTTGCTCCTGCCAGTGGGCTGCACGTTCAGAAACCCCAGTACACAGTTCTGCACGGTTCCTTCATCTTGGCTTCAGCACAATACAAGATCTAAACTTTTAAGTGAAGAATCTTGACTTGTTTTTTTTGGGGGGGCAGGAGGGAGGGGCATGACTCGGTGGTGCTGTTCACCATGGAAGAATACTTGAAAGTGTTATAAAGTAGAAATGCAGAGTGACCATTTGGATTCCCTAGTTTGTGTAGCAATCTAAGAACTTAGGAAATTATGCTGCACATGGTATTTATTAAATGTCCAGGAAATTGTTAAACTAAGTCTTGTGACAGATTCATAAAGACTAGGTAAATTTTGAGTACCCACAATACATCATCAGTTTTCTTCTCCAGCTTTCTGTTAGTGCTTTTATAATTCTGCTAGAAATACACCTCCCACTGCTGCATTTAATTTGCTGGCCCTGTGCAGAGCTTAAAATGTGGTCTTCACCATTCTCTGTGGCAAGGACAGCCATGAAGCGTGTTGCCAGAAGGTTATTTTGAATCGTTAGAGGCAATGTGTATCTTTGTGGTCTTGTGTAGGTGAGTTGAATTTGAATGGAAAATATTTCCATTGAGGTCAGAATTTGCTTTAAATTTTCTGTTCAATATTTTTCTTCCCAAGGTAAATTCCCATATCACTGTCCTATCTGAAAGGGGTAAATTTAGATGCATTTTGATCAATGCCTGTCAGGTGGGACCCATTTGAGTCAGATGCTGCTTATCCTGGGGTGGGCTCAGCATCTCTGCAATGCAGAGACCAGATTTGCACTGGGTTGCCATGGGGGTGACTCCAGGCATTACCTGGAACTGCTTGGCAGGAGCTGGGTGAGGATTGGCAGTGTACTGAGGTTTCAGGTGCAAAAGGACAGATGGGGAGAGAAGCTGTTCTCTATGAAAACTCCTTTTCCCTGCCCTAGGTGCAGCTCTGTGTACAAGAGGAGAGCACCGCTCACAGCTGCATATGTGTCTCTGTAGCAGGTTCTTTCTGTATGTGGGGGACTTGTTTGGGGCCCTTCTGTCAAGAGAGAGTGAAACAGGGTGACCCTGCTTGGAGTTACTAGTTGCCTTGCCATCCTTTTTCAAGCAATTTGCATGTAAGAGTTGCATGAGATCTTCAATTTGTCATGTTCCTATCCCAGACCTCTCACAAGGCTTGTACTGCTGGGTGCTTCCTGTTTATCTGCAGATCTCTTTGGCTGTCCAGACTGCAGGCTCTTTTGTGCAAATGTGAACAGAGAAGACAGCTTCTGTCCTGGAGTTTATAACCTCTGTACATGAGTGAGATAAAGAGCTGGGGATAGAAAGCATTCTTTCCGCCATTCCCCTGATGGAGAGCTGAGACTAAGCCTTGAGCTCTGCTGAAAGGGAACAAAGCATTATTCAGGGCTGCTAACCTCTGGTTATTAACTCTGATGAAAATACCAGTGAAGCCAAGACAGCTCGGATATTAATTGTGTACCAACACATATTCAATAAATTTGCTGCTGGATTCCAGTTACTACCCCAGAGACAATTGAAATTGTCCTTTGGTAGCTCTTCTTCCAACTGGCCATGCCTCATTACATTTTGCATTGATAATATATTTGGACCACCTCCCCACCCGTTGTAATTTCTGTGACCAGTGATGGGTTGGCCACCTGGAACCACTTTGGCACATATTGTATGTAACCTGAGTGGATTGGGATGCAAATTTGGCTTGTGGCTGGAGGGAACATCTTGGGAAACCCCCTGTCCCAGATGACCTTGGTTTCCTCGAATGCCAACTTGGGTTTTGGTGTGCATTTCTTCTGCATGCTCATTTTGGGGGAAGAAGTAGCATTTAAGAATAAGCTGCTAGGACACAAGACAAAAAGTTAGAAAAAACTTCCTGGTGACGTGTAAATGTTAATCATTTAACCTGTTTCCACATAGCAACACGACTTCTCATAATGATTAACTTCCTCCCCACGCTGTACCGGGAGGAATCTCAGGGTGTTTGCTGAGCTCTGGAAGCTGGACTTCAGCTTCTCCCACTGCAGCCCAACTGCTGAGTGGTGTTGAAACACACCTTAACGGGCTGGGGGGATGAACAGCAGCAGGGCTCCTTGGGGCTGATGGTGCTTCTTCATTCTCAATTCTGCTTTTGAAGACTCACATTCTCTACTTAATCAGGGTAAAGTGAGGTTCCCTCTGTTACATTGCTTTCAATGCCAAATGACATCTTTAACCACTTGCTTAAACCAGTATTCTGTGTAATTTGCTATTCTGAGTGGAAAACACACTGTAACACTTGTAATCATTCTCTCTGCAGAAAAACAGAGTTTTCATCAGGGAATGTGTTCCTGGAGTTTGCAGCATGCACTGGTTTATTGTATTGCTGCCCTGTTCTTTGTGCAGATAGATAAAAATTGAGTGCTGGATGCCAAAATTCTTGTATGCCTGGTCAGTGGCATGTGGCACAAGTTGTCACGGGCACTACCAGCTGACTGGGCATGTGGCCTTTTCCCCACAGGTTATTAATAGTCAAAAGCTAGTACAGCAACATTGTCTACTTTTGTAGAAGCAGATTTTTACACTGGTGAATTTAGCTGGTTGCTCTCATTTTCCTTCAGAGAGGAGTCTGAATGTCGGCATGCACTGCTGCCACTGCAGACCCAGTTTTGTGCTGAGAAGGGGTACTTGGCTAGTTCAGGCTCCAGCAGTGTAGACAGCAGCAGCTGGAAGATGAAAAGTTACAGATGGGTGGCCAGGCCTTTACACAGTTGTTTTGGTGAGTGATATTGGGTCATATTGCCAATAACTCTGTAATGCAGGCAGGGAAATCTTGGCAGTCTAAGTGTGGGGCCCCAGGGTACAGCCTGTATCTGGGCTGGATAACACATGCTGTGCAGCATGCTGGAGAGCGCTTCTCCTGATTGGAGGGGTGAGGAGTAATGTTTCTAGGTCAGCAGCAATATGCCACCTCGAGAAAGCTCCTAACAAGTACAAGCAACTCAGCATCCTTCAGTAAGTCTGTCCTGTTTGACACAGACTTGCTATCTTGAATAGCTCCACATGGTGTTATTGGGGTAGTGGGAATGGACAGAATTGGTTCTGCAGGCTCCCTATAGGCTGTGCTTCCAGAAGAACTATGTACAATTCTCCTGCCAGTTCAGTACCTCCAGTGTTACCAAAGCGTGTGTGAAAAACAACTGCATGGGAATGTCTTCAATGTTAGAAGGCAGCTCAGCTATCTGTTCTCAGGACAGACACCAAGTCTGGCAAGGAGGAAGGTATTTATCCTGTGCTTTTATAAGTGTTGACCTGAAAGAACTTGTCACTATGCATTTCTCAAAAAACATGTTTAAAAAAAACGCCATTAGCTTTAATGAAATTGATTTGGTACATTTCTGAGAGTGCAATGGTGTGATGGCAATATTCTCCTTGATTTACTCAACTAGCTTATCTGAGTTGGAGGAGTTCCCTTGGTGCTTCCTTAGGATGAGAAAGATGTATGAAGAAGTGTGGAGTGCAGGACTTTTTTTGTCTTTATTGTGCTCTCCTAGGATAGAAAAAGTGTGGAAGTATTAAAATATATTTAAAACAATTTTAATGCATTTTAAATATTTGAATGTTCACTGAAATGTAGACTCTTAATATTGCCTTAAAATAACTGCAGCCTCCCTGCAGATGCTGACAGCCTCCTGCAGAAATGGAGCCATGGCTCCTGGAGCTTCTGGCTTGCTTTAGGAGGTACAGAAACCATCCTTTCCCCTGTCCCATTAAATAGGTTGCCAATATAAGATGCAGTAAGCACAATGCTATGGTTTTATCTATATTAGTCTATATTGAGCCAGATTGGAACCAGTGTCAGAAACAGCAGGAAAGATTATATAAGGATGCTGGGGTTACAGAGTAGAATTCAATGTGACTGGGCTGGAGCTGGCTGCCCTTTAAAGATATGTGGTTTGGGAAAAGAGGATTGCTGTTAGAGGGGCCTGTCTGCTCCTTCAGAGGTAATTTAACAGCCTGCCTTCCATTCAGGCAAGGGAAATGTTATCAGTGGATTTTTTCCTATTGTATTAAATGACCTGTCTGTATGTCATGGCCTAATTGTGTTACCCCAAAGAGCAGCGGATAGACAATGATTTTCCTTGAAAGTTTTTTTTTTGCTGCATTGGAAAGGGACTGCTCCCATCTGATTCAGCTGCCAGGCAGCCAGATTTCTCTCTGCTGGTCAATAAACAGAAACTGTGGTGTTATGCACCAGAAGCTGGGGTATTGGCTGCTGTAGTTATGACTTAATTGCTGTCAGAAGTGTCAGATTAGTTAGGACTTGGATATTGCATCAAGCTAAGGATCTATCTACTAGAGATGTACACGTTGAAAGTGAATCCATATATCTACATTAAACAGATTTGTAGTGGCATCTGTTCTGCCCAATGGTTTTTACAGGGAAAACAGTCCACAGACAATAAGACTGAAACACTTCAATTGGTACTTTCAGTAATAAACATTTTTTGCATTGACAGGTCATGTGCACTTGACTCTTCAGAAATGTGGTAAGTGTTTAAGCATCTTCTTTTACAGATCAAGAATCTGAAGGAGGCTCAGAAAGGTTAAAGTCTTGATTTACACTGATTGCTCAGGCTCCATTGACTTTCTCTTTGAATGTCTTTCCCGCTGGGCATTTAACTGACATCCCCTTCCTTGGAGCTTCAGTGCATGTTTAAATAGTCATGGCTCTTCTGCAGGGAAGGCAGGGGTAGTAAGGAAAATTGAAGTGAATATACCCTGCTGATGCCCAGTGCCAGCATGCTTTGCCCCCTGAGGATGATGCCTCTCCACACTGGGTGTCCTTAGGAGGCAGCACTGAGAGTGCTCAGGTCTCTGTTTGCAGGTGGGACATCCTGCAGTGCTGCAAGGTGAAGGCCCTTGTACTAACTGGCTCAAATGAGGCAGACAGAAATGAGTTGTCCAGGAATTCATTGGCTCCTGCCTGGCAGAGGGAAGAGTGTCCCTGTGATTTGTGCTTACCTAGCTATGCAACTGAATTTTATCCTTGAACTTGGTTTCTGGTTCAGACAAAATCCCTCATGTGAAACACATGCCATTTGGACAGGGTTCTTAATTAGAAGAATTCATCATAAACATGGGCATCTTTCTCTTGTTATTATGTCAGGGGGTAGAGCTTAATCACATCCTCAGAAATTCCTCAGAAATGTGTCTGTTTCTATATCCTTTCAATCCTTGACATCTGCAGAAAGTTGAGGTTTCTTATGATATTGCTGTGCTACCATTATTATGCTTTTAATTAGTTAATGATCTAGTGACTTTAGAGTTGAGGTAGTTCCACAAGGCTTGCTATCTTTTGATCAGCAGATGCTTAAAACTTGCATATCTCAAAATATCTAGATTTGCAGGGATAAAGGGGGAAATCACGGCATGTTGAAATCTTTAACAGCTGCCCTCTCCTAAAACATCTATGTGCTCTTCTCCCATACTGCCACTAGAAAAAAAGGGATGGAGTGCAAGAAAATAATTTGCTATGATAATTTAAAATTTAACAGCTTGGCTTGGGGTACATCTTGCACCCTTCTTTTTCTCTCTGCCCTCCTTCAGGTGGCCAAGGCATGCCATTTTGGAAGCATTGAAAGAATAGAAAGTCCATTGTCTGTGCAAAGATCAAAATTTAGCGGTTCAAAAGGGCTTATTAGGTTCTTCTGTGCGAAACCTAGCTTCCAGCACCAGGATTACCTTCCGATTTTGAAAGGACTGTTTCTTTTGCAGGAACATCTTGCAGGCTGCAAAGCACAACAGCCTCATTGAAATGTTTGCTGGGGGTGCAGCAGAGCCCTCCTCCTAAGCCAGGAACTATTGGACTACTGCAGTATTGATTTTGGTGGGCTTTTTAGCCAAGAACTCCCATTTATCTCCTTGGGGAAATTTTCTTTTACCCGGTTTGTCTCCTTTCTTCCTCTCCAGATGGATATCATAGTATTAACAGATGGCTAAGGAGAAACGTTTCCTTCCCTGACTAAAAAGGAAGTGAACGTATGGAAGCTGTCTCAGACATGAATTTTGAGCCCTCTTCTAACTTGGCAAAGACTTTGCCTCCAGCCTTGGAGCCTTGAGGAACAGTGTGGCAGGCAGAGGCAGATGGGGAAGCCTGCAGAGGTGGCTTACAGGGGGAATGGAGTAAGTGTGTTTTGAGAAGGCCAGTGCTGTAGCAGGTGGGCTCACTTGTACTGTACTGGGCCAAATCCCACTCTGGCTCTCACAGTATGTCAAAGCTGCTATTTTCAGCTGCATCTGTCCTTTAAGCATAATAGCTAGGTCAATGTTTTTAATGAAGACCTGCTCTTCAGTGGCTGCTGGAAGCAGTTAATTAAATAAAATGCTGTGGGTTTTAGACTAGCAAGGTCTTTTGGGTGAAGGACTTGTGTAAATCTGGAAGTAGATGTTTGATGAAGCTGTTTTGTGCTTTGCAGTTTTCCCTTTAAGCTGAGATGGGAAGGGAGTGTTAATCATTTCTCAAGGGTGCTGCGAGACATGACTGCAGTCTTGTGAACATCACTGATTGTGTCCTCTAAAAGATCTTTATGGGAACACCCAAATGGCAGAAATGGTAGACAGGTGTGGTGGCTTGCTGAAAGTGAGAATATTTGGTTTGAGAGCCTGCAGGCAAGCTCCTCTTGCTCAGAGAAGGCACTAACCTTATATTTTGCTCTGCAGGTTAAGATAAGCAACTATGCCATTCTGCCAGATTTTGCCAGGTGCTGGTAGGGACACTGCTAGGATGGTTGTAAAATGCAGGAGAAACTAGTCTTACCAAGACATCCCTCCATCTGTCTGCAAATAATGCCTGTATTTCCTTGTCCCTGGGCACTGGCTCCCCTTTGGGCTGTGAGAGAGGCAGAGGCTGAGTCAGGAGATGTGGGCCCTGTTACGTCTAGAGACAGGGGTCATCTTCCAGTAGCTGGACTGAGAAGATGTAGGGGGATACAATATAAAAAAATAAAGATAGTGTAGAAAGTAATCTTACCCCTAAGGAGCTGCAGCTGGGCCAGTTATCAAAGATTAGGAACAGGCCTGATTTGAACAGACCACAGCTGTAACCAAGGAGAAGAAGAGTGCTATAAAAGAGTGGGTGGCTGGTTGGGAAGGGAACTGGAGTCAGTTGGTGACCTTGTGAAGGAGAAAGAGTCAGTGCTCTGAGGAGCTGCCCAGGAGAAACATCAAGAAGGTATGAGACTTTTGCAATAAGGAGACAACAGTATGGAACCCCTGCAATAAGATGACAACAGAAGACATTGAGGGATATTAGTTGTATTTGGAAGGAGTGGGGGGGGGAAACAAGAGAAGCAAAAACCAGTTTATCTCTATCAGATTCCAGCTGTGGTCCCTGAGGAAAACTATTTTTGCTCTGTTGCCATGATGTTTGTACTCAAGGTTAAAGCACTTGAGTGGAGGTGAAGACGCCATTCTGGTATTGTTTAGCTTTAGATATTACTGCAAAGAAAATTCCTGTTGTTAGCCTGGTATTAACGGGGGGGGGTATGAGAGGGATGATGTCTGTTTCTTACCTGGTAACGTGAAAATGTGCAGTAAAGGGTAACATAAAGTCATTATTAACTAAAATAAGTTGAGGGAGTTCTTCCCCCTCTTGGTTAAAAACTTACTGCTTCACATGGGTTAACACAGTGCTCTGGGAAGACATTGAAGGAATGAATGTGTAGGGAAACAGAGGGTGGGGGTGGGTGTTCTATATATACACCTTTCTCATTTGCTGCTTCCCTACAAAATTTATCAGTCATTTGGAAATTGGTTCTGGCAATATTGCTGTATATGTTATAAGAGGAGGAGTCTGTTAAGGGCGTATCTGATGGGTGAGGGAGTAAGTGTAGGATCTTTGATCTGTTAAGATGTTAGCAGGTTAGAGATGGTCGTTTGCTGGGGCAGCTGCTGCACCCCCAGCTCCAGCTGAGCACTGAGTGGAGGATAGGGTGGAAAGGTACCAGTTGGACTAGCAGCTCTTAGTTCAGCTCCAAGGACAGCTGGAGCAGCCTTGCTGGGAATGTGCTGCAGTTTGAGCCACTGGCCTAAAAGGCTCCGTAACTCAGGGAGAATATTAACCTGTAGATAGAAAAGACTGACAGCCTCTGACTCAGAGCATCTCAGTGATGTGGGATGGGAAGAGCTTGCAGGGGGCCTGGCAGGATGGATAAAGAAAACTAATTTGGAGGGGAAGTGCATTGCAAGTAACAGGATAGGACCAACTTTGTTTTCTTTTGCTTTTCCCCCTGGCTCTAGACTGCAGAGAGCAGCAGTTATTTAACATTCCTGTAGATCTTCCTCACTTTGAGATGAGGAAAAAAAGAAACAATATTTTTTTTTAGGAAACCAAAGATATGGCTACATGCACAGTTTCTGAACTGAGTTGTATGGGAGATTTGTACATGTTATTTGTGTCTGTATATACTGAAAGCCTTGAGGTTCTTGTTGCAGGGATTTTTTTCAGTACAGAGGATTTTTATTGTCTTTGTACTTACCTTCCTGTTTTGTTCAAAGTACTAATTCAGTTCTGTAGTTTCTCCTACTCTTTGAGTGGTACAAACAAAATACTGGCAAGCAATTTGGACACCTGAGGAAAAGCACTGGAGATCAGAATGCCTCCCTGTATTTACCAAAAGAATTTACATACCTAATAAGATGCCAAACCTGATCAATTTGACTGGTGCACTTCCATCCCCATCAAGCAGAGGTTTGTCTTGAATACCTTTCATTTAAAAGCTCCAGAGGCATCCTGTAGAAATGGATGGTGGAGCAAGCAGCTCTGGGACCCAGCTGCCTTCCTTCCTTTCCAGCCTCTCTTGTCTTGGGCACCAGTAAGGAGGATTTGGGGCATCCAAGAGCTGGGGACAAGCCAGGTTACCCTCCTGCGTGAGGGTGAGCTTGCTCAAGATGAGATCACTCACACATATAACCCTTTGATAAAATCACCAGTGGCTTGCAGTGGGTATTCCCCTCTTTAGCTGGAGGTGATCTCTGAGCCTTGCAGCAGAGGCTCCACCAGCAAAACTAATAAAATGCTCTCAACTCTGTTGATTAAAACCACAATAAATGAGCATTTACTTGTGATTGCTATGACAGTTGCCTCTGCCTGTGAGATTTTAATGGATTTTTTTTTTTTTTAGTGTTCCCAGCCTCCTTGAGAAAGGTATCTTTTCTCTGGACACCTATCAGCGTATCTTAGATCTAGCACAGTAGGATTTGAACTGTTGACACTGCTTAATGCAGAGATATAAATTGCTATTGCATTGCCTTCACCATGGTGCATGGTCTGTGTCAATTGTCTTTCTCAAAGGCAGCCATTTCTGAAGCAGTCTTACTCATATTACAATTTTGCCTTTAGTGAGGAAAATCACTTTTCTGCAATGAGAAACATTATTTCTTCCCTAATCTCTGACTAAAGATCAGTGAACTTTTGTAAGATACCTTTCTGCTGTCTTCTAATGAAATTATTAATTTTCGTGTTCTGCATGACTGACAGATATCTGTCAATTCCAGGCCTTTAGCAGTACAAACCTCTGCTGCCTGTGTTTAGGGAATGATTCTTTGTTTGCAGGAGCTGTACCAGGCAGTTACCCCCTGTGAACTGGCATACCAGACGTGGGTTGTGTGCAGTCCAAGTGCATCAGCAGGACAGGTGTGCAAAAATTGTTCCATTTTATGATGGACATTGCTCACAAAGGTGTGATGGTGGGAGACAATTTTCTATTGTTTAACTTCACTGGTTTCTAATGAAGTGTGCTGCTAAGCTCTTCTGCTCCACTAGCTTGGGGTATTGGTTGCCAAAATGCCAGCTTTCTAAAATTACTAAATGTACCAAGTGTTTGACTCTTAAAAAAATATAAAAGAAATCTGCTGGCAAAATAATGTATTTCTTTCTGCTTCTGGAAGGATTCTCCTATGGATAGCCTTGATTCTGAATGTGACTACAGTTAATTATATTTGAGGAGTAAATAGCTGTCAGTCAACTGTTTTTGTCTTTTTCACACACTTTGGAGTAGCCTGTAAATGGTATGCTGAAAACAAGCTGTTGTCCAAGCTGTGTGTTGATATGGCAGACCTGGGAAACAGTCTTAGGATAGTTGTTTTAAGGCTTCTGCAGATCACTACCAGACCCTGAAGTAAACTCTGACATTGAAGAAAAAGTTGGCTTTACATTATTTGTGCTGGTCTTGTAAGCTGCTTTTAGCTGAGCTGTCTGAGGAAGAAGCTGAAAGTGGATGCTCCTAAGAATCTGATGGGTGTTCTGAGAAGTTAATCACAAGAGCTCCCCAAGAGGTGAGAAGTGCAGTGATGTGGTGCTGATCAGCGTGGGTAGGAAGCAACACCATGCTGTGGGTGCAGGTGTCAGGAATGGCTTTGGTGAATGAGGTGGGCAGAGCCCTGCAATCACCGTGGGGCTGAGGCAGGAGCTGAGCATCTCCTCTCAGCACCCTGCTCCCAGGCAAGAGCCTCTGCCACATCCACAGCACACTGTGAGGTTCCTTCTCACATAGCTGGGAACTGGCTCTGTGTGCACTGGATAAGGACTTAGCTTTAAAAATCCAAAAAGCAGCAAAACAAGCTAAAAAGTACTGTGGTATTGCTATGGTAACAAACATCTAGAAATGCAGGCAGATCTCTGTATTAACTGTAGGCTTGGGCTTTATAGCCTGTGCCCTGGTGGTTGCATATGCAATCAGAGACAGAGATGTGCTGTAAAGGGAAACTGCAGCAGGTTTATGATACCTTGGGATCTTTCCAAATATGAGACCTACTGCTCCCTCTGCTTGAGGCAGGCTAGGAGCAGTTCCAGGCTGTTGGTGTGTGTCTGTCACTGCCTGTTCACTACTCATCCAGGCAATGAGAGATGAGCAGCCAAATGCATTCTGGAGCACTGGAATGTCCTGCAGTTTAAGAATAGCTTGGGTCTTTCATCTGGCATTTGGAGGGCTTAAGCTAGTTGAAGGAAATGGGTATCACTTGCTACTTCCAGCAGCGCCCTCAATGGCAGGCCTGGGAGAAGGCCAAGAGAGTTCAGCTTCTTCCCTGGTGTGGTGCTTATTTGTGTGTGGAGTAGTTCTGGGTTTTGCTGTGTTTTCATTCTTGTTTTTCATTTTTCCACTATTTTGGGCAGTGTTAAAATCCTACTAGAGGCAAGGTAGCAGTAGCAGAGCACATTGAGTTTCTGGCAGAGATGGAGCAGGTCCTTCCACAGCATGCCTATGGCATGGGGTTTCTTGGTAGCTTGGATAGATAGCCATTTTCCCCTCCACAAGCATCCACTGGAAAATACTGCAGGACTGGGCAACAGACAAGGAGAAGGGAAGGAACTTCCAGAGTGGCAATTACAGAGGTGTCAGGGACCCTGCTATAATTATAGAGGCTGATGTTAGAAGAGGAAAAGACCTGTCCTGAGAAGGCCTGGCTTTGAAGAGGAGAAAAGACCTCAAAATGACAAAGACAATGAGGGAACTGGACCATCTCTCTTGTGAGGAAATGCTGAGAGAGCTGGGCCTGCTCAGCCTCTAGAAGAGATGATTGAGAGGGGACCTTTTCTGTCTGGAAGGGAGAGTGTCAGAGGGTGGAGCCAGACTCTGCTCAGTGGTGCTGAGCAATAGGACAAGAGGCATAGGGCAGGAAATGATGCGCTTAAGCATGAGAAGGAGCTTCTGTCCTCTCTGGGTGACCATCCACATGGAACACATTGCTCAGAGAGGTTGTGGAATCTTCTTTTCTGGAGATATTCAGGAACCATTTAGACAGAATCCTGTGCCATGTGCTCTAGGATCACCCTGCTTGTGCAGGGAGGTTGGACAGAGCACCCACTCTGATCCCTTCCAACTTTACCCATTCTGAGATTCTGTAAAAATGCTGCCTCCTAAAAAAGCAAAAGGTCTTGTTTCCTGCATCCCTTCCTAAGGGTGACCCTGACAAGATTCTAGCATGTGTAAAGGAAGCTGCTCCTTGGAATGCAAAGACTTCTCTGGCTTAGTGCTGCTCTGGATCCCCTTGAGACCAAGTTGCAGGTCTGACTATGATTTCAGGCTTCAATTTTTTTAAGCTGCAGTGTGTGAGATATCAGTGGGGCCTTGGTCTGGACACTTTTGGCATGCCACTTGTTTCTGTTGTACGTTGCACGTGATTGATTGCAGGGAAGCAGAGGAAGAGCTCCAGAGAGTTTGGTCTCCTGCATGAGGGCACACATTGGCATGTAATTATGTGCACTCTTGCCACTTAGAACTTTTAGAGGACATGCATGATAGAAGTAGCTTTGTGTTGACACTTACAAGTCAGGGTTGCCCTTTCTGCTGAGTGCCTAACCCTGTAACCTTAGATATGCCTTTTTAAATATTGGCTTGGGGAGGAAAGGACAAGAGAGAGAGAGCTGTAAGCTGTATGACTGACAGCTGTATATATTGACAGATCATGAAGAGTCCTTCATCAGTACATGTTGCTTGAATATCTTAATTAGGGAGAAAGATTGAAGAATGCTGTCCTGGCAGTTGGCTGGATTCTGAGCAGTGAATGCTACTGGGCATGAGAGCTAATGTTCACATTGTGGTTGCAGGGACCTCACTGGCAGCTGCCTCTGTGCTAATCAAAAATAAGATTTGAACAGTTAAGTCTGTTTTGTTCAGTACAAGGTGCCTTGCTGAAGAGTGTTGCTCTTTATTGGCATTTGGGTGTGTTGCTGGTCCAACCACCTTCAGCACTGGCAGAGAGGAGCTGCCTGGAATGGGGCATGGAGATGAATACACTGCCTGCATGCTGTTGGTCCATGGCCTTGCCATGGTCAGACTCATACAGAACACTTTCTGTATTCAACCAGCTGAGGTAACAAATGCTTATTCTAGACTGTGATGCAGAATTACAAGCTAATTTCTCTCTCATTAACCTTTTGTAATCTAGGGACAGGCCTCCTGCTCCGTATCTATAACAGTCCTTTCAAGTTTTTGTGGGTTTTCAGGGTTTGGAGTTTTTTTAAAGTTTATTTTGAGATATCTTTGATGCTTGAAACAGCAGTTCTGCTTTTGATTTTATGGTTTTTTTTTTGTTTTTTTTTTTAATCTACTTTGAACAACCCTCTCAGCACATTTCCTTCGTTCATGTTTGTTCATCACCCATGTTCCTTTGTGGAGCCAGAAATGCTGAAACCCAAAAAGAGCAAGCCAGAAATGTGAAGAACGTCTCAACTTTTTTTTCTATTTGGGAGAAAAAGCTGTTTTACAGACTCCATACCTCAAACAAGCTGTTTTGCTTTTAATCTTTACATCACCACCACAACTTCCAGCAAGAAATTTATACATTACTTGTCTTCTGGGTAATGAAGGCCATTTACAACATAATTAAAATGGTTTCTAAACAGGAGCCATTTTCCAGAGCAAATAAAGAGTTGTAAGAAAGGGAACCTTAGTGAGCTAAGCAGTTTAATTTTTCTAAAATTCTGAAAGATGGCAGGAAATTAAGTCCTCTGTGAGTACTCTGTGTGTGTTTGTTTCTCCCTGTTTGTATTTTTGTTGTGGCTGAAATACTGCTGATGTCACTGACAGTTCTACCACTCAATTTAACTAGTGATGTACAATCACTCAGACTTTTACATTGTGTTTTCCTGAACACAAACAAAGCCTGTGCACTTCATGCAGCTTTGTGTGGAGAGGAAAAAGCAGATCTCACCCAGCAGTGCTTGTCTTCATGAGCAACCCTGTGGGTTTCATGGAGCTGTGACAGGACTGGATGTGTCCATCTTTATTTTTCATTCATATTAGGAAGGCTGCTGAAGGCCTGGGCAAGGTTATTTGACCAGTGGCTTTCTGAAGCTGTTCTCTCTCTCTGGTGAAAGAGGTCTGTGTGGTGGAAAATGCACCTGCCCCATGCTCCTTAGGCCATGAGAGGAAAGTGAGACTGTGGTGTTGCCCAGAGCTGTGAGTGGAGATCACGCAATCCTGCTGGTTATACTCAACTGTCATACTTTGGAAGAGGAGGATTTAAAAAAAAAATCAGACCTTGAGAAGGGAAAACTGTCTTCTTGACAGTGTTGGTTATACTAACACAGCACCCTTGAGAAGCCAGAGGTTAGGATCACAGCCCCAGCTATCAGAAACAGACACCCACATTTCCTGCTGTGACCCATACATTAACTTTGAAAAGTGAAAACTTGCTCACAGAGTGGAAACTACTGAGCTGAAGGCTGGGTGAGCTCGGTGGCCAGGAGAGGAGTTTGGTATGTCAGGAGGGCAGTTTTTGGGTGAGAGGGAAGTGAGACTTGGTTGCATGACTGGGAGCTTTTTCAAAATGGAAGTTGGGCAAAATTTCATTAGTTGAATATGTGAAGAGAAATGCCAGACAAACCCTTTCATAAATGAACTTAAAACCAGCAGCTCCCTAAATCTGCCTGATCAGATTTATGGTTAAGCCAGGACAAAAGAAGCCACTGTAGCCCAAGGTTTCTGTAGTGCTGTTATTGCTGACCACAAAACATTCAAACATTACTTGATTTGAAAATCAAGTTCTTTGTTCTTTACCTTCTGGGTTTTGAATTTCCAGATATCCACCTTTTTCTTTTTTGCAACTTTGACAGCAAAAATTTATCCTGTCCATAGAAAAGCTGTGAGTTGTCCTAACAACATAACCCAGGAATTGTCTTTACAAGATGTTCTTACAATATACAACTTTGAGTATTGTGTGTGCAGAATCAAATGATGCCCTTTGTATTGGACAGGGATTGATTGAGTAATTGATTTTAAAGGTCCTCAAAGTCAGGTCCTGTCACTGACTTTGTTTTGCTGCAGTTTGCACCTGCAGAATGAAACAAGGGGCTGTGTGAGGGGCTGCGGCACTTCTGCATGGGTGGAACTTCCATGAGCAGTGATTGTGGCAATACCTGTCCTCAGTGTATTTTGTAAATCAAAGACGACTCCGAAGGGGAGAGAGAGTGATGCATCTGACTCCATCATCAGAAGGCAAATGAATTACTTTATTATACTACACTATGTACATTTCATCTAAACTGAATCTGCCAGGCACTCACTCTTGCTCGCACCTGCACAGAACTGCACTCATCTCTGATTCTCTTGTGATTGTCCTGTGACAGTCCCGCAGACACACATACTTCTTGGCCCAACACCCTCACTTTGGGTAAACAATCTCCATATTGCCTTCTACTTTAGCACAACACAGGCACAGCAAGCGAGATAAGAATTGTGTTTTCCTTCTTCTCTGCTTGTCTCACAGCTTCTCTCTGTCCAGAGGGCATGTGAATACCACAAGTGTATTTTTGTGATGCTTCGGTGGTTCTGCTCCTCCTTATGTGCCCATCTCTTTCCTGGTTGACAGTGACTAAATGGCAGAGCTGAGTGGCTGTTGAGGGAGCCTCTATTATTAGTGTGATTGAAGTCTAGAATGACAGAGGCCTGCAGAGCATAACACAGGTTTTTCATATTTGACAGGCATATATGAGCCCATTGCGTGATTCTTCATTGGTATGCATCCTTGATTAAATTTGCTGTTGGGGAGGTGAATTTAATCCCTTTGCAAATGGAGACCCAAACAGAAGCAGAGTGCAGCTCTGAGGGTTTTGTCAGTTTACATTGATTGCTAAGTCCTGGAATTGGAGCAATGCAGTAACTGAAAAATTAATCAATTAAAATGGAATATCATTTGGCTCCTAAACAAAATGGCAATGGCCTGATAGTCTCAAATCTTCATGGAAATAGGCAGTGAGCTTTTCCACTATTAGAGAACAATGTTGCATGCCTCAGGGCTGAATGCCTAGCAGAGAAGATGTCTGAGTGAAGCAGGTCTTATACAAAGGGATTAATTTTTGTAATAAATCACGGATGTATATGCACCATCACTATTGTTACTGCAGAAGGAATGTCTGTACAGTCTTTGGGAGTAGATCTCATAGCTTCAAGCCTCCAAAATACAAGTTTATGTTGTGAGCTGAAGGTCATTCTTGAAATTCTCTAAGAAACCAGGTCATGATTCAGCAGCGACATGTGGAGCTATGTTAAATCACTCTGCTAAATGTCACTTGGGTTGTTGGTGTGCAGACAATTTGTATTTTCATATTGGGCGTGACTCCCAAACAATATGTCCTGCCTAAAGCCTTTCTCTGTGATGTTCACAAGCTAATGTGAGGAGGAGCTGTGTGGAGCATTGTGGCAAATTACTTGACTTGTCAAGGTCAGAAGCTGTTCAGGTGTTATCTCCTGAGAATACAAGGTCCGTGCAGGCTCTGGGGCTGTGGGCCAGGCACCAGAAGCAGCGTGGTACTGGGCCCAGCTGGCACAAAGGCAGGAAGGAGTGTGAGGAGTGTGGCTGCTGCGGCCAGGCTGCCTCCCGGCTCCATCTGCAGGATGTGCAGTTCTTCTCACCTGCTGAGTGCAGCTACCTGTGAGAGGTGTGACATGGTCAGTCTGGTGATTAACATGGGGAGAGAGTTGGTGCACAATTGGCTTATATTTAAAACCATGACTGTTTGAGTAAGACCTGCTAACAAAATCATGTTAGAAAAAAATATTTCCTTGTTGGAAGACAGGGAGAAATTCCCACCTCTTGCTGTGGGGCTGGCTTTGTCCCTGGTGGGGGTGTGAAATGTCCTGAGGTGTCCCTTCGTCTTCCTAGCTCAGCTGTGCATGTGCACAGTATTTTTGTGGAGTGTGAATGTTGGCTAGCTGCAAAACCACACTATTTTATGTTTAATCTTCTAATCTCAATTTAAAGCTCTTGAGGATGAATGATTAAAGAGGTACTTCAGCTTCCTTTCTCCAGCTTAGAAAAAGCCCTTACAGTGTGATCGTGAAGGCAAAGAAAATGAGCCGCAAGCTTAACATAATTAAATACTTTAATACTTTGGGTGAGTGGTGCCTGCTTCTCAGTGCCAGCTGACCTCTGCTCATCTCTTAGGTAACTAGTTCTGCTTACTGGGTTAGCAGCTGATGAGGCCACAAGTTGCCTTCTCCTTTTCTGTGAAAATATCTGTGGTGGCATCTGTCACTGCAGACAGTTGCGATTCACTGGGAGGAAAGGACTGAATATAGGTCACTCGAGTTCAAAGGGAATAGATTAGTACATCTACATGTGCCTGTGCAGACAGCGTAGGTGGGGGAGTGGGCAGAGAGAGATGCAATTTATGTGCTGATGATTTATGAAGACATGGACCACCCTCATTTTGAACTGTCTTGTTGGCTTTCTAGCTGTTACCAGGTGGCCATGGGGGCATCATCTTCATACAGAATGCTGTATGTCAGTCTGTCTTGATACAGGTGCTATAAATCAGGGTTCAGGTAACACCCAGGTGGCCACTGAGTATCTAACAGTTAGAAGACAAATAACAGAATATTGTTCCTTTTTCTTCTTTGTTTTCCTAGTTCAAAATCACTGGGAAACCAGAGGCATTCTTTGCATATTTAGATGTCTATGAAGACAGGGATATTTTTCCAAAAGAAAAAAAGCTTCTTCACATAACACCTTTTTTACTCTGAAGCACCTCAATACCCACTTTTTAAGATTGTGTAGGTATGACCTTTAGCAGAGCAGTATTCCTGCATACAGTAAGTAACCTGGATGGCTTTTGCTGAGATTTCCTGTGTGATACTAAACAGATGTCTGAATGCAGACAGCTTCGTGTCCATGTGACCATCTTCTCTGTGCAAAACCTTCATACCCAGAGGCACTGTGTCCCCAGCTACTTGCTGGGATCTCTTTCTGACAGTGCTGCTGCTTTGATGTGGGTGCCAGCATGAGCAGCCTATCCCTTAGGTATTCAAAGAGTGTGCTGTCCTGTCTGTCTTCTCCCTGACACCAGATGTTGTCATGGATATTTACAGATACAGGGAAATGTGCTTGGAAAACAAGTGCTGTTTCAAGGAACAGCAACCCTACATACCTCACACTTCCCACCTGTGCTGGTAGTTAGCAGTTTTGAAAACTATCCACTCTTTATTTCTCATGGGGGTTTCCACATTGTTTTTCTCTTGGAGTGGAATACAACAGTATAAAGGCTCCTATGAGCAAAAGTGGCAGTGTTCATGACACAACAAAGTTTGCTGAACAGGGAACAAATGGCATTATTCCAGGGTATGAGATAAAGACTGAACAAACATAGAAGCCGCATGTATGTGAGTCTGGACATATGGGTGTATTTATACAAAATCAGTGTGTGTAAATATCATAAATATTAAAAAGAATATATTGTACATTTTCATAGTCTTCAAACTGAGGGAAGAAATGCACCTTGGCAACTGCATTACCTCATCTGGGGTCTGAATTTCTGTGGTTCTGAGCGGCCTCATTTCCTCCAAGCTATTTGGGAGAGAGTGCCCTTAGGCATCTATCTTTGAAGCCCTTTTTGCTTCCATTGCTTTGCTTTATTCAACACTCCTGAAAACAAAAGACCAGAAGGATACCTTAGGGCATCATGTCCCCTCCCTCCAGCTATGGGCAGTGTCTTTATGCCTCTGGGCATCTGGGCCAGAACACTGTTTAGGGTCTAATCCTTGTTAACTGCTGAAAGTCTCTTCAGGATTGAACAGCTGGGTCAAAGATGGACACGCTTGATAGAAGTAATCTCCTTATGCTATATGTTATATCTACATATACTATATCTGCCTTGGCCAGCAGCAGAGCAGGATAGAGTGGTGTTGTGCACCTGTCACATGAGAGGTTGTATGATAAATTCCAGCTTCTCAGATTTTTGTTCTACAATGACTATACATCACAACTGTATTCAGAGGGGAATCCAAATCGGCAGGGTTTATGCATTGATTGTCAATCTAGGTGGGCATGGAGAGAGGTTAGTTGGTGTGGAAGTCAGTCACTGTATGTGGAAGTAATTTCTTTGCACGCAGTGTGGTGCTGAGCTCGTGTAACCAGCACAGCCGCAAGTATCCCATGCTCTTTGGGCTGCTGTTTGCAGAATGAATGACACTGATGTGTGCTCTAGTGCTGGCACTTGTGCACTCTGTGTTACTTTTGGCCGTCCTCCAGTTGTCAACCCACGCTGCATTGCATGTCCTTGAGATCTGGGCAAAGTGATCCAGCCAGTCTTCCTGGAAGCATCTCTTCCCTCCTGTAGACAAGGACATGCAGGATCTGGATGAAATATTGCAGTAAGGATGCTTCTCCACAGAGACACTAAAGAGGTGGCTAAGTAGGATCACTAGGCAGAGGCCACGTGGCTGCCTCAGAAGCAGAGTACTTACACAGGATAGCAAGGAGCTGGGGGTGTGGTACTGTGGCTGCAGCTCTCTTCGAAGAGAGCAGCAGGTACAGCTCTCTCCCAGGAATTTTCCTGGGGAAGGCAGTGAGAAGGACAGAGAGAAGATAAACAATTCCTATCTCTATTCACTGTTCCTGTTATTTTGCACATGTGGAATGTGTTATGGAGATTGTTTACCCAAAGTGATTAGCTAATTGGATGCTGGTGAAGGTTGTTTTGATTCCTTGGCCAATTAGTTCAAAGCTATGCCCTGACTGTCTCAGAGTCTCATGTGTTTTTCTTTAGTATTCTTTTAGTATAGTATCTCTTTAGTATGCAATTTAGTATAGTATTAGTGTAATATAGTATAGCTTAATAAAGCATTTGTTCAGCCTTCTGATTCATGGAGTCAGAGCACATTATTCCCTGTCTGGGGGATCGCCTATTTCTATGATATGGTGGGACAGATACCACCCTTCTGTGTGCTGGGAAGTTAGATGAGGGTATCAGAAAAAAACTGCTCATGATAGAGGCAGTAATTTAATTACTCAAGGTTTTTTTTTTTTTTTTTGCTGCTCCCCCTGTAAACTTCCCACACATTGTTTTGCTCTCTTGTGTTGCTTTCTTCCCTTAAACTGCCCAAAAGACCAGCTGACAAACCACAGCAAGCCTGCTTTAAGGTTAGTGACCAAACCTTGTCCATCAACACACTGTTGTGACCTGTAAGTCAGGAATATCCTTTTTCTAAACTCTTCATTCACACCAACCACCCATGTCTGCTTGTGGCACACATCATAGAGGCCTGTGACGTTCACCTAATCCGTGCTGTCGGCAATAAATGGAATACATTGTGCCATCTTCTGAATGTCTTGGAGGAGGGTCTGAATATTGCATCCAAAAATTGCTGGTTGTGGGGAGATCATTGCTATGGAAACCAAACACAGAAATGTAGTTGTTCCTCCTTTCTTGTACAGGATTTCTACCTTTGCAGGTCAGAATCTTGAGGACACTTTCCTTGTCAGCAACTCAGTGTCTGGCAAAACTGTGAGGGAAGAAAAGAAGAGCAAAATAGAAATTATTTGGAGGAATAGCATGACCTTCTAGTCATGAGACAGGCAGAGAGAGAAAAGGCTTCTCAGGGCAAAACCAGAAGAGAGTTGAGATGCAAGTCTTGCAGAGCTGACAGAAAATTGCCTGTGCATGCACAGAAGGCAATAAGTGTCCAGAGACTGTGGAAAAGAATAAGGAGGTAGAGAGGCACTTTGGGCAAGCATGAATACTGGAAAGCAAACCAGTATTCAGCAGACAACCTCTGTTTCTCACTTTCAACATCCCATGGCAAATTCAGCTCAGTCACAGGGCCTGGAGAAGTCCTGTGAGCAGGTGACCGTGGGCTCTTCTCAGAGGGCATTGGAAATAGCCTCTGCTGGGCATCTGTTGCTGGTCTCCAGCTTGGAACTGGCAGCACACCTCAAGATTGCCCAGGGTTAATGGCAGTAGAAATTCTTTTGTGACCAGCTAGATGCTGTGGGAACTGATCAAATTGCTTTGCTCTTTCCATTGGGTTACTCCAGTTTGTGCAAGCTACAAATGAAACATTCAAATTGGTCTCTGGGCTCTGCTGTCAGCACTTGCACTTCTCAAAGAACAGTGATGGTTCTATTTAACTGTGGTAATTTTTTTTGAAATTTCATAGTAGAAGTTCCATAAGTGCGTCGTTCCCAAACCACATTTAAAATGCTTTACACTGTTTAACAAAGCATGAATAAAATAGGCCTTGTGCTGTCAGGCACAGGCTTTTGCCTCTAAGGACTAGGAACAGTGTTTTGGGGAAGTGGACAGATTTTTCATGAGACATAACAAAAGCCATGTGCGCACTGGGATTCCTAGTGCCAACTGGAAATGCAGCACACCCTCTAAAGCAAATGCTTCTGGCAACAGGATTTAGCTCACGTGGTCTCAGGTTCAGCCCATAGAGAGTAGCTTGCTCCCTCAGAAGTTTTGGGATTTGCTGCAGCTCTCAGTGCTGCCCCATGGTCTGTGCCAGTGGTAGCCCATCCATGTGCACTGTGTGGGTCACACAGACTGCTCAGACAGAGCTGACCAGCGCCTGTCTCTGTAGCATCCCCAAGCACTGCTCTGCTCCCCAGCATCTCCTGCTGCTGGTTGTGCTATTCTGGCTTGTTGTCTCCGGGATTTTGCTTCAGGTGACGGTGACAGTGTGTGGAGCATGTGGAGTGAGCCTACAGAGAAATGTCACACCACGCAGGCCCCAACAGCACCAGTGGCGATTCAGAGGTGAGCTGGCTCTTACCTTTGTTCTGAGGGATGAGGATCTGCACAGCCAGCAAGTTTGTATCTCAGTATGATGGGTTGAAATTGGCATTAAACCAGTTCAGAAGAGAGAAATCTGCTGGGGGGAGTTGGCTGTGCTGAGCTTGTTTGGAGGGAGGTGCTGGCAGGGTTGGGGTCATGGCAGTGCAAGTGCCTGAGGCTGTGGCAGCAGGGTAAATTGAAGGGGCATCTGAAGAGGTTTGGTAAAGTTGTTACTCCCTGGCTTGCCTTGTGTCCATATTGGTCAATTAGACCTTTCTGGTCGGTTAGGTCTTCCATGGAAAGACACTTAGTGGGGATGGCTTGCAATTGATGCTTTTCACTTCTGGGGTTTGACAGAGCTAAGGCAATTGTGGAAATGAGCTTAAAAAAAAGCAGAAGCATGGCACCCCCTGGTCCATTTGTTTTCCTGGCACTTAATGCTTGTAAGAAGTGCAAGGGCTGCAAAGTGTATGTCCTGTCACATAAAACTGCTGCTGGACTAATTTCACAGTAACTGTAAAATGATTAATTGCACTTACCTTTGAGAGTTTTACATACCTTATTCTAATTAAGTAGTGATTCCTCATGACCCCTGGAGTCTGGTTATTCTTTTTGAATTTGGCCAAGCTTGCTGTTAAAAAGATGCACCTTGGGACCCTGAATTCCCCAGCTCTGGTTTTAGTGGCTGTTAGCACAATGTGGCAGCTGGTGTGCCTGTGTCTGATGGCAGACTGTGACAATGCACAGAGATGAATGGCACTGTCTCTATTACAGCCCTGCTATTTCTCAAGGAATCAGGCCTAGAGGAATATCCTGTGTTAGTTGAGAAATGAGGCCCTCGAGTTTTCATAGACATGCATGGCATTAATTTCTTTACCTAAATCCCTTGCTTACAAAGTTAATTTTGCTATTGAAACAGTTTCTGGTCTCTTGGACCATGTTGAAATACAAATCAGAACATGCTTTCAACAGCAGAAGAGCATCTGATTCTATTCTGTCACTGAAAGGGAAAAGTATATGTGAAAATGAGAAATGGTGAAATAAGATTAGAACGTTTACAGTACTTGTGAAATTTTCATATGTGAATTTTTTTGGAGGTCTCAGCAATGTTTGGGACAAAACTTAATTTGTGTAAACTGTTTGCTAATCCCTAGTCTAGACACTCACATTTCCAGTGCCTATTCATCTTTATTTCTGCTTAATTGTAGCTTTGCTTTTTTTTTTTTTAATCTATGGGAGAGCAGCAATCATAATGAGCTGGGCTCTTCTGCTGGGCTCTTCTGCTCCCCTAACTCTCATTTCCAGCCCCAAGCATGGGAATACAGAGTGTGTAGCTACATCAAGGATCTAGGGGTATGAACTGTCCTTTTGGCATGGTAAAAGTCACGACTGTGCACTCAGCTGTACATAATGTGCCTTTAATATACTAAAGCTGCTAAAGTCTGCTTATATTGACTACTTCCTGAAGTGAGAGGTGTTAAGGTGAGGAGACAGGAAAGAGGAGGGTAGGCATTAGTCCGCCCTTCTGATGGCAAGGTTTCATAGAGAACCTGTGCTGTTCCTGTCAACAGCAATAAACATCCTGTAGTGCAACATCTATGTTCTAGGGATATAATCTGATAAAGCAAGGCAGTCCTTAAAGATAAGCTTTATATTCACTTTGTCAGGCTAGTTCATAACTGTCTAGGCTGCACTCAGGATTGTGTTTGCTCTGCTTTTTTAATCTGACTTTTCTGTCGTGTGGTTTGTAATGAACTGTAATGTCTAGGGCTTTTCTGAGGGGTTGCTACTGTGCTGTCTCTGCCATATTTTGTATCAGCTAAGACCTGGTGAACTGCAAAGGTCTGCAGTGCCCTTATTAAATTGCTTTTACTGTTTTCAGACGTATTTTCTATGTGTTGAGATAATTTTGAATTCTAACCCTGTTACCCAATGTGTCTGGCATTTGTTCTGGATTTCCTATGGATTTGACAAACTTTGTGTCTGAATCCAAGGTATTTATGAAAATACTGAATAGTGCTGGATCTGGAACAAACCCCTAAAGACCTGCTCTTACCCCTCTGCTCTAGGAACAGCTAATAATTACACTCCCTCAGTAACTTTCCAACCAGTTCCACCCATTCTGCAGTAGCTTCACCCAGACTATTACTTTTCTAGCTTGCTAATGACAACATCTTAACAGCCCCTACCAAAACCGTTATCTAAGTCATGATCTGTCTCCTGCTTTTCCATACCCTTGAGCCTGATTACTCCATCACAGAAGCAAATTAGATTGGTCTGACATGACTCGGTCTTGACAAATCTCAGCTAGCTCCTATTTATTACCTTGTTATCTTCTTGGTGCTCATAGATGGATGCTTGGTTACTTGTTGATTATCTATCGATTAGCTGCCTTTCTGGAAGCTGAAGCCAGGCCCTCCTAGCTATCATCCTCTGAATCCTCCCTTTGAAGAGAGCACAAAGAGATACTGTCTGAGATAAAACTGCAAGTGGGACTTAACTCTTAACTGACAATCATTTCCTAGTGCTCTTTTACCACTTTTGATGTATAAGTAAATGTGAGAGGCATAGTATCTAGAAGAATTAGCCCTGAGAGTTCAAGCTTAAATGTGTCATGGCTTTTAGGGCAATAAAGGCCCTTCCAGTCCCTGCCCACTCCCCGGGACTAGGGCGAGTCTCCCCAGGGTCTCACAGCCCCTGCCCCAGTTGATGCTGCTGCAGGGCTGGTCTCCAGCTCCCAATAGCCTTGCCCTGCCCAGCCGTGGGCCCTGCCAAGGTGGGTCCCCATCCTGTCATTCCCCAGAGCGGTGCCCGATTCCCGGTGAGGGAGCTGTCCTGGTACCCACTTCTGGCTGGGGCATAGGATTGTCCCTGGCTGCCAGACCCTGCTCCCCAGCCCTTTCACTGTCCTGGGAAAAATGTCTCCTGAAGATAGCATTTCCAGCATTTTTTTCAGTCTTTAGAGGTATGAAAGTAATTGTTTTCTCATCATACTGAAAATGCAAATTCAGGGAATATTCTAGGCAGCAGGCTATAAAAGTGCAACCAGCTATAAAAGTAGTCAAGATGTTCCCGTAACCCAGCACCGTGCCCAGGTGATGTGCTGGTGGCTACAAGGGGCAGAGGGGATGGCAGCAGCATCCCTGGAGAAGGGGTGGCAGAGTAGGACACTCTCTGCCTGGAGGAGCAGAGCAGAGACAGACTCACCCACTGGAGTGTGCCTGTGTGTGTCCTACACAAGGGCAGATCCATAAACGTTGTGCAGTGCAGTGTGGAATTCTTGACAGGCTTGATTGTGCAGTGGCTGGAGGAATTTCTCAATGCTGAAAAGAACAGGTTTTTTTTAAAATTTTCCCCCTTGAAAAGATGTTTGCCTCATTCTTGTATGGTGAGAAAGGGAAATCTGAGCATCAGGTTAACTTTGGCTGTATTAGGTATGTTTTTATGGACCACCTTCTCTTTTTTTTTTTTTTTTTTTCCCTGACTTAATTCATCTTCTCTCCAGATGGAATAATCCTAACCTCTAATGTCTCTTCATCCTCCAGTAGCTTCCTTCCAGATAGAGGCTTGACAAAGCTTGTGCTCTATCCACAGCTGCTGGGCTGTCTCTGATTTCATATAACTGCTGGTGACGGTTTCAGTTTTCTCTGTCCCATTTGCAGTGCACTCAATTTGCTGCATTTCCCATCTCAGCAGACTGAGTGCAGGGTTTCATTTGAGCTGTCCACAGGGATGCTCAGATCTGAAGCCTGAGTGGTCACGGTTCATTTGAAATCCATCAATGTACATGAGTAGTTCAATTTATTTTTTCTAATGTTCATTGTCTTGCCCTTCTTTATGCTGAATTTCATTTGCCATCATCTTATCTGACTGTCTTGTTCTCCTAGGGCTGTCTGCACTGAAGGGTAGCCCTTGTCAGAGAAAGTTGCAGAGATGAATGTTCTTCTAAGCACTCTCCTGCTTAAGGAGTTTGCTGTGGTGTTGGGTCTCTTGAATTCTTTCCCAGCTCACTAGGATGGCTCAACCAACATGCTCTGTGATGCTGGGTACCATTCTCTGGTCTCTTGCCCTCTGTGACTTCTAAAAGGAGACCTTTAGCTGAGGGAGAAACATGATCAAGCCTAATAGTAGAGAGCATCCCAGCTAATTTACATAGAAGGATCTCAAGATCTGGGGATTATCTAGTGCTTTGAATGTGATGTCTAGGTGCAAGTATCTGCCTCTTGCAGCAGTTTTAGGGAGCTCTAGCGCTCCCCTGCAAGGCTGGTAGTATTTTGCCTTCATGATTTGGTCCATCAAAAAGCTACCACAGACAATTTGTTAAACTGCTTCTATAATATAAACAGTCTTAATTGCTTTTTAAGCAATCAGGAGTTTGTAGGTTGTTTCCAAACAGAGTCACGTTTGGAATTAAATTCATTACCTAAAAGAGGGCTAGAGCTGTGCCTGTCCTCTCTCCTGATGACCCTAGTGAATGGTTTTCAGGTGCCGATTTTGTACTGACTCTGTGGCTTAGGAAAGTTAGAGGAGAATTAGGAGGGGAGAGGGACAGCCCTGATCTTTTAACTCTTATGGGGTACTGGGGACAGTCATGTGCGGCTTTCAGCTGTATCAAGGACATCTGTGAAACTGGGCAAGTCTGAGCAAGGCACAGCAGGGAACCTATTTAATCAGCTGCCTCTGTTTGTATGCAGTAGTGATTGTTGAAAGGCTGAAACTACTTTTCCTCAAAATATGGTGTCTCAGCCACCTTGGCTGGAGACTGCTCTCAGAAATTCATTGCCTGGAAGGGTTTCCAAATGCCTGCAGTGTCACACATTCTGTGTTACAGGTGCTAAAGGGAATTTGGCTCTGCCTGTGCTATCAGGAACAGCAGCTTTCATCCCAAGCTCAGTCAGTAAGGATAACAAAGCCTGCAATTTTCCTCAGAGATGTCAGTTTTTACACCCTGTCTACTGGGATTCCTGCTTTCCTTTCCAAGCCCTTGCCTATCCTGCCTTCACCTATACCTGAGCTACTTCCAGATGTGTGGTAATGTCTGAACTCCTTCCCTCTGTCTAAGCATGGGCCAGCTGCTCTCCCTGACGCTCTGCTGCTTGTCTCTGCTCTAGATGACGAGGGCTCCCCCGGGAGAGAAGAGCAGCCGGCGGGCTTTTGACGAGAAGGCTTACTTGTCCTCCAAGGTGCTGAAGGCCGGAGAAGACCCCTACCGGCAGCACGCTTTTAACCAGCTGGAGAGTGACAAACTCAGCAGCGACCGGCCCATCCGGGACACCAGGCACTACAGGTACCCTGCAGCCCTGCTCCGAGCCGTGCACTGCTCTCTGCTGTCGCTCTGCAATGCCGACAAAGCATGCTTTGGGGTTTTCTTTGGTCCTCTGTTTCACTGAATTTCATGGTTCGTCTGGAAAGGTCTCAAGGTTCTCTTGGAGAACCTTGACAAATTCAGTCCCAGCTTGAGACTTTTCTAACACCTCTTTTTCCAGGTCCAAGCATCATCTTGTTTTAGCACAGCCCCTCCGCTGCAGCTCGGATTGCTCATTGGACAGTTGTGTTTTGCCCAGCTGTGCCAACATTCATGGCTTCCCTTGGCATCCTTCTGTCCTGGCTGCAAAGTACGCCTTTGTTGCAGCCTTGCTTTGCTGTGGTGTTCCTCACCTGCTGTGCTCTGCCTGTCTGAAGCTGGTTTGGTGCTTCTTTCCATCCTGAACATCACTGGATGAGGGCTGCTGGGGTAGGGATGAAACTAACTTGCAAATACAGTGTTCTATGGCTTGCATAGTGCTTATTGTTCTGTCCTTGTTTCACTGAGGGTGTGTTTATTCTGCTGAAAAAAATTGTCCTTAAATTGCTAATAGTGCTTGGGTAACTATTTTGTAGTTTCTGGAGGACAAAAAGGCAATGCTTTAGTACAAAAAGATTCTTGAAAACCGTAGGTGTAATAGTAATAGGATAGTGTACAATAATCTACTTCAGTCCTAGACTGTACCTAGTATTGTGGTAGTGGGCCCCACGGGCAATAATGAGTATTGACTTTGTGATTGTAGGAGGTTGACTAAATGCTTTATTAAGTTATACTATATTATACTATTAAGAAAAACTCATTGTTCTTGCCAGACAGTCTGATACACACGTGGATTTAATTGGTTAACTAATTAAAACACTATTGCCTAAGAAATTTTTCTTCAGTAAATAATAACGCATTCCACATGTGCACAACAACAAGTGTAGTAAATGAAAACAAGAATTGTTTTCATACCTTTCTCTGTTCAGAGGATATGTAATTATCACAACCTAGAACCACATATGGTTCTAGGTGTGGTATGGTTACAAAGCAACATTTCACAGCAGCTGAGAGCAGGAAACCAGGCGTCTAATTTGATTGAAATTGTGAAAGGGATGCCAGGAGACATGGAGCTTTGTGAGCCTGCCAGCACTGACAGCCCTCAGAGTGTTTTTCAAAGGCAAGCAGTCAGGACCATGGTTGTGGGATCCAGGTCTTGTGCTGTTGTTCTCCAGCATAGTATTTTGGACTGGCTTCCTAGTGACCCAGAGGCAATGGTGCTATGTTCTATGTTGCTGACAAGTCTCCCTGCAATGCAGAATTGCTGTTTTCTGTTAATCAGCTGTCATATTCTGGCCTAAAACCAGCTCACTTCAAAGAAAAATTATTGTTCATTTTGATCTGTGATAACATGCAGAGCCTGCTTTTTGTGACGAGCCTCATCTGTGCACTTCAGTCAGAAAAACAAAATATGTGATTCCCTGCAAATGTATAGCCATTTCAGACCCGGCTTTTCACGTATTCCCTTGAGTAATGGGGAGTTCAAAGTAGTATATAATCAGAACAAATAAACCTGTTTCCATGTTTCTCCCCTTTACAGGGAGCAATTTGGGAATGCGCAATCTGTGTTTGACTATCTTATAACAATATTGGAATAGTTGCTGGGATGACAACTCAGGATGAGGACTCATTTCAGCTGATACAAGTTAGATTGTGGACTTGGCTCTTTGTTTAAGGAATGAGGGGAGTCTGTAGGTCACTAACATATCAATTTTTCTTCAAGCACCCAAGCCAGAGCATGGACATGCTTGACTTTACATCCTACTTCTTCTGACTTAGCATGCACCTATTTCTTTGATCCAAAGCAAAGACAGGTCAACTTTCAAGCACAAACTTTGTCCTTGTTCTCTGTGATGCTGTAGTAATGCTAAAATACTGGGAAAACTTCCCCAAATAACCCATACATCAGCCTGTTCTGCTTTTCCACTTCCTGATTCCTTAATACATTTTCTGCGCATTACATCATGGAGTTATTTTGAAACAATAATAAATATGGTCTGTCTCAGGACTGTTCTCACATTGTCCACTTTAGTCTTCATCAGGTTTCTCTAGATGTTTGAAAATTGCTGTATGAAGCTGCTGTTCCCTTAATAAAACTCTGCAATGAAAGTCATAAACCAGTAGGATTGAAAGTGATGATAAAGCAGTTTAGCAGTAGTCATAAAAGCATAGTAAGTAAATGTGGAAGTACAAGTAGTGCATCCAAGAAGTGAGTTGTATACCCTGTCAGGATGGAGATTCAGTCTATGCAAAGCCTTGAGTAGTTAAAAGTAGGTGTGATTTCTTCATCAGACAGGAGATTAGAGCACACTGACTGCAGTTTGGCACCATCTGGAAGTTAAGAAGGCAGATGCTTTGGAGGAGCAGGTCAGCCCAAATCAGCTGTGCTTAGCATGTGCCAGAACTGGATTCGGGATTCACGTCTGTGAGTTGTTCCCCTCACAGAAACCTTGCTCTCCGCAGGGAGAAGCAGCCTGGTTGCAAGTTAATCCTTGGTTCTGAGTGTGAGAATGTGTGTATGTACCTAACATTACATAGTCAGATGAGAAGATAGAAAGAATTGCTCTTCATTGCCAGCAGATCCATTAGTGTTGAGCCTCAGCAACTCCCCAACACAGATCACAGAATTAGCTGGTGTTTTCCTTTCTGTGAAATTTGTGTCCAAAGAATTTGAAGTGCTTCATACAGCAATGCCTGGATGTATCAGCTCCATGCATCCTTAGCATGTCCATGTCCTGTGCATGAATAAACAAGATTTTATGTGAATCACAGGTAAATCCAGGGACTAGAATCCATGACTGAAACTTAGTTCACTATAAAACCCACATGGCCTCCTTGGCATCCAGGTTTGTGAGTTTAGGTATCACAGCCTCCAAACGTTGCTTTTCAAAGAGCACAGGCACGGTTCTTTTTAAGCTCTGCCGGCCTTGGTGCAGGGGCTGCTGAGGCCTCCCTTGCTGCAGCTCAGCTGTGCTGGTTCTGATTTTAGCAGATTGCTCTATTTCTAGAAATTCCAGGTACCCTGTTGCAGTACTGCTGCTAGGTAATGTTTGGCTCACACTTGTGCTGTCCTGTGCTGCAGGTGCACGTCTGTACACTATGACACTGACTTGCCGGCCACCAGTCTCATCATCACCTTCCACAACGAGGCGCGATCCACGCTGCTCCGCACGGTGAGGAGGTCAGTTCTGCTGGGGGGCCGGGCCTGCGTGCTGCACTCTGGGAGTGCTCTGGGGAAAACCAGGCATTTTGCAGCAGCTGGACAAGCAGGGTGGCTGCAGTTCCCTGAGTGATAACGTCCTGCTCTTAGGATGGCCCACAAGGACAGGCCAGAGGCTTGGATTGCCATTGTGGGCATATCTTCAAATGCAGAGCGCAGCTGCAGTTAGCCACTCTGTGTCTGCAGTCTGGGGAATCATGAGCAGCAAGAAAGGGTAGCTGGGCCTGCATCCACGGGTGAGAGCAGTCTCAAGTCTTGACCAAGTGTGAGCTTGGTTTGGAAGAGTGAGGGGGGACTAAAGAGAACACTGTGTGCTGCTAGGTGCAGTGAGTGAGCCCTTGCTCATGGTCCCTTGCTGGTAATCAGTTTCTGAACCTGATGTCCCCCAGATGTACCCTGGGGCTTTGCACACAGCTCCTGCTGAGCCTGCAGGACTCTTGCTATCTTGTACCAGTGTCTCCTCATAACTGAGTATCTGCAGTGGCCAAATCTACCCAAGTAAATGGGTGGCACAGGGCCTGTCAGCAACCCCAAACAGATGGAGGTTTGCAGTCATCTGTACCACAAAGTGATGTTCCAGCTGCCCTCTTCCATCACCCCCACAGAACCCAGGGAGGCTCTTTTCCTTTTAGTTCCCACAGAAAAAACAATGCCCTCTGACTTACTAAGTAATTTCTCAAAGGGTCTCTGAAGCCTGCAAGCAGGCCCAGGAGCAGCCATTGAGGCTGAAGGGAGAGTGAATTGTCCTGTAGCTGTTTGAACTGCTGGTATCACTAGCAGGAATGCATTATTCATCATTGCCGCTTCTTCCCTTGACAGGTCCTGTGGACTTAAAGAAATGTGCTATGTGAATAAAGAACAGGCTTTTTCAAGTTGGCCTCATGTCTAGAAGGCTAGGTTTCTGCCACCAAGCTTGGTGCTATTGTGTTTTCAGAGACCTGTATATATTGCATTGACACATTTTGTCTTTTATTTCTATAATTTTCTTTTCATTTGAGCCATACAATGAGTTCTGTAGAGTCACTGTCCAGAAAATGGGCAGGCTTGTTTGGAATCATGGTGCTGCTGGGGCAGCCAGAGAAGATTTCTGCCTTTTCAGTCATAGGTCAGACAGTAAATGGGTGCTGAGAAACCATGGTAGTGTGTCCTACTTTTTTGTGTCCTGGAAAGCCCAGAACTGGACATAGCACTTAAGATGTGGTATTACCAGTCTCTCAGATGGGGTCTCCTACAACCAGAACCCCCAACAAAGGCCTTGAAAAATGGGTGACCCATCTATTCAGATTGGTCCCTGCAATGCTGCTGCCGCTGGAGGACTGCTGTTGTGAGGAACTGGCTGCACTGTGCTGTGAATGGTGTAGTGGATGGGATTTCCTCCCAGACCTCTGGCTACAGCTGGGGTCCTCATTGCCAGATGGTTTACAGGCAGTGCATCTGATGGATTTACTCCTTCCTTAAATCACATCAGAAGTGTCAATAATTTATTGCTGTCTCATGAGAGATCCTGAAGGCTGAGTCCTCCTTGGGCTCTACAGTATTTGCAGTGCCACACAAGCAAGCATTGGCTAGTAGCCTTGTCTTTGAGCACTGAAGGTTTAACAACCATACACAGAGGTAAAGGTTCATGGCTGCACTGCTAAAAGAGGCATAGGCATAAGTCTGACTTACAGGTTGACACTGATGTTATAGAGGGATTTGACAGAGCTCTTCAGGGCCTCTTCTGTAACCTGAGAGTCCCATCTTTCAGCAAAACTCATCTGAATGTGCCAGGCTGAATTACTGCTGTGAGAGTAATTGTTGTTCAAGTCACACACACAGTCAGTGCACCAGTGCTATGTAATTACTTTGCATCCCTGGCACTTCGGGATAAGTCAAGTATCAAAGGGACAGGACTGTTCTGTTCTGTTGGGTTTATGACCTGGCTGTGAGTCTGCTGAGGACCACAGTAATATTAAGCAGCAGGAAGCATAAAATTGCACTGCCTGCTTACCTGCTGACTAGTCAGGCTTGCAGCTTGTCATTATTTCTATATCTGCAAGAGCTTTCTTAAACCAGGTAGAGCATGATTATTTGGATAATTAGAATGAACCATTTGAGATGCATCTGGTAAAAGTTAAATATGATTCCACTGTTATTATGGGCCTTTTCCCAAGTTCAGTTATCATGATTACAGTGTGGGAATGCTATAAGAGAAATGGGTGTGAAGGAGGAAAACTGATGAAAATGAGCAGCACTAAAAGCAAAATTTTCTATGTCTGAAAACATTTTTAGAGGCCTAATCTCTTGAGGTGAGTAGAGAATGTATTACCAGTTGAAATTTTCGTATGTGAGGTCTTTGCAAGTGTGGTTTTTGAGTATCTGAATTTGGGCACTCAAAAACCAGCCATAAGACTTTTGGAAATTCTAGAATGAAATACATGAAAAGGGTACTGGGATTGAACTGATCTTAAACCCAGAGGGAGCCCAAATGCACTCCCCTGAGCCAGATACTGGCTTGTTGCAAGGTAATTCAACAAAGTGGCGATGCTGGTACCAAAAAATCTTGGGAAGTGACCCAGGGGTGATACTCCTGCATCACAGGCTTATTTCAGGGTGATCTAAACCTGGAAGCTCTAGAGGCTAGATCCTGATCTGCATGCCCTTCTTGCTAACCTCACATGCCCATGTGAACACATGGCCTTAAACACCTCTGGTAGCTCAGCAGTTGTCATTTTCTCCCTCCTGTCTCTGACATCTCTGCTGCTGGGTGGAAGCAACAGGAATGATGTGCTGTTGTTGCTCCTTGGGGATGGGAGAAATGTTTGTGTATGAGGGAGAGGGGGAAAGAGAGGAGTGACCTTGAAGAGGAATAACTTATTCCCTCAAGTTCCCTGTTGTTTATCCCTCCTGGTCTTCAGAGGCAGCGTGGGCTGCATGCCTGCCTTCTGCTGTGGGCTCCTGCCATATGCTTTCAGTGTAGAGGGAGACAACTGGTTAAAAATATCCAGCAAGAGTCTAAAGAAGGGGAATAGGGGGAAAAATGGGAAATGGCCCATCAGACAAAAGCTGTGAACATGCCAGTTCAAATGGCTTGTTGCTGGCATCCTCAGTCCTGTAGGAGATGTGTGTCAGTCAAGAGCTGCTTGCCTGCTTTGATCTCTTTTCTTAGCTAGGACATAGCTGTCACTCTCAAATCAGTCACTTGCTTGGCATCCTGTTCTCCTTCAGAAACAATTGTCACTCAAAAGGCATTTTATGTGATTGATGTCTATGCATGATTAATCTTTAAGCCATACCTTCAGTCTGCTGCTGTAACCATTCTTGCAGAAGACAAAGTCCAGTGCTTTGTTGTTTGGTCCCTCTCTTTCTCTTTCTGATCTCAGAAAGTCATGATTGCAAGGACCTTTTGGTTTTGGTGCAAATGTAAAGGTGAATTGTGAGGCTCTAAGTCACTGGATTTGAGCAGCTGTCAGTGGTTCAGTGCCTATGCAGAGGGCCTGTGAAAATCCTGATTAAGAGGATGCTGTTGTAATGCTAGAGCATTTGGTGTAGCATCTCATTACAATGACAATTTAAATAATGGCCAAAAAGAATATTATGTTAGAGCAAAGGGAAAAAAAGATACTCTTCTGCTAGCATCCAGAATAAACAAGATTATCTGGGAACTCGGGGAGGGCTGGACAGAGGAGAGAAACTCATTGGCAGTGCTGATGTCACGTTCATGCAAGAGAATAAGGACTCTGATACTGAAAGAAGAAGGAAGCTGTGAGAAAAGGCAAAGGAGATAGGGAATCCATGAGATGAGGGGAGAGCAGTCCATGTTTCTGCTGTAAAAGGCAATTGGCAGTTGGATTTTGGAATTCTAATGATAAATTTTTGTGCCTGAAAGTTTGTCATTCTCTACGCCTCAGTGAGGGGAAATATTAAGATTACTGTGTTCCTTGTTAAAAAGATAGGGATGACAAAGTGCAAAGAAGATTAAGTACCTTTCCCAAGGATCTACAGCAAGTTATTGCAGAGCTGAGAGAAGAACAGGGCACTGTACAATGAGCTGTGAACTCCTCAAGGGGTGTATTCTCTCTTCTGGGGAATAAGTGGACAGGTAAAGAAGAGAGAACAAAATGGGGCTTTTTTCCCAGTTATGTTGAGTTGAAAGACCTGAAGCTTGTGGAGAAAATGTGAGCATTGCCTCCAGTCAAGCTAGTAGAAGAAGGTGTAGAATAGCATTTTGCAGCCATTATACTGCAGTCTGCCTGGGTTGTTTTGCATTGTGTTTGCACTGACAAGAATTTCAGTGCAGGGCAACCTTGTCTGTAAAATATGCAGGTGGTGGTTGTGCTGGGAGAAGCTGCACTTAGAATGGCACAGGAACATCTCCCCGCCTCCCACCCCACCATACTAGAGGATCCAGAGAGACATGAGCCAAGAGAAGCAAATGAGATTCAGCTTTGGAAAATGCAAGCTCAGTCATCTAGGGATATGTCAGCTCAAAATACAAGTACTATGAGAGGTGTATGAAGCAATGTGAATCTGAAATAGAGTGGGATGTGATACTGAGCAGCAGAACAGTCAGAATTTTGCTGTATGAGAAAGCAGAACACTCTTCCAAACTGAGGGAACTTTGGCTCTGTATACAAAGCCATCGGTGGTGTTACTTAACAAGATGGCAATTTATTTCTCTACACCTTCATTCCTAAGAGTATGGGACTATTCTTGTTGTCTGTTTCCTATATCAAACAACAACAACAAAATCCAAAAGAGGAAAAAAGCCAGAAATTTTACTCCAGTGTTGCTCTGGAGCAGGTGAGCAGGTGCCACTGAAATGAGGCAGGTTGCTAGAACTAGGAGGGCAGCGTTTGCCTCTGTTTTTAGTGTTAAAATTTGTGTAACTGCCCTCTTCATTGGACTGCCTAAGCATCACTGAGCAACCTTGTTGAAGGTAATGGGGACCTGCCTGTGCAAGAGGCGTTGGAGGAGGCTTGGAGGGGGAATATGCTGTGTGGTGGTAGTAAAGCAGGAGAATGATTTGAAGAAGTTCATGGAAAAAGAGTTCCAGCATTTTAAATGAATGAGACTGGTAAAGAGGTCAGAACTGAGCTGCTCAGACTCCAAAGTACCAGAATGCTTTGATGTCAGAGGAGGGCAGAAGCTTTTCTCTGATTTCCTCGTATGTGTCCTACAGATGCAAACTCATTGCAGACCCGAGGGTATTACATGGTATGGTGCAACCAGCCTGGGAAAAGGGGGTGCTTTCAGCAAGTGTCATGCTGGCTTGAAAGACAGACAAAAAAAAGAAGGGAAAAAATCCAAACCCAGAATACTGACAATGCTTCCTTCCAAAGAAAGTAATTGGTGAGAAAGCCGGAGCAGGTCACACCTGCTGCATTGAGGTAGAGCTCCTTGCTGGGGAAAGTGGCAGCTCCTTATGCCCTCCAGCAGTGATGACTTTCACCCAGAGGCTGGCAGATGGGAATGGCCATTGGGCTGCCTTGGGGCAGGTGGTTCTCTCCATTTCACCTCTATTTAGGGGCAGAGCATGCTGCAGCATCCTTTGCTAGCTGCCCCAGGCAAGTAACACAGTCAGCTCCTGGCTGTGGGTCCTTGTAAGGTCTGGCTGAGCGCCACAGCTCTCTGGGATATTCTCACTTGGAGTTTGGTCCTGCCAATGAACATTGTTACAAGGACAAGGTCACTGCTTCCAATTTACTGGAGTTTGGTATTCCTGCTGTAATGCATAGCACAGCAGATTTCTATCAGTCCTAACATTGTCACTGTTATGGCAGCTCACAAAGTGGCTTTTTCTTTCTTGTGTCCCTGCAGCGTTCTGAACCGCACCCCTCCCAGTCTCATCCAGGAGATCATTTTGGTAGATGACTTCAGCTCAGATCGTAAGTTTGGACCTATTTCCTTTACATTTATTTCTTCCCTTCTGTTTTCCTGGTTTTTGTTTGCCCTGTTGAGTCCCCCTCCCTCACAGATTCCCTCTTGTCTCTTTGCAGGAGAAAAAGAAAAGAAAGTAAGTCTGTGTTTAATGTCCATGCATGGCAGAGACCAGAGCTTCTTCCTCTTTTTCTTTCCATTGGGTCTTCCATTTCTGTCAGTATGGCAGGTTTTGCTAGGTGGCCAGGGATCTCTGTCAGGTTTCATTAGGCACCATTTTGTGAGCCATTTAGCACAGATATATATGTAGCAATGCTGTACGTGAGCAGAGCTGGTACTTACAGACCAAGAGGAAAGAGGATGCAGTGGAGCATACAGAAAATTGCTGCTTGGGGTCCTGCAGACAGGCTGAGGTGAGACTGGCTGTCTGCCTCCGTGTGCCTGGGACCCCAGCTGTCCCTGTGGGAAGCTGTGGCACAGTTACTGCTTTGGACAGCACCATACTTTCTTCTGCAGCTTGGCACGGGGATGGAGTGTCTACTGAATCAGTTCCACCAGAACTGCAGACTGGAGGCTCTGGAGTCTTTCCCTCTGTACAGCTGCTCTTGCTCCTGGCTGTTGTGTAGTGGTTGTGAGGTGGTGGGCATAGAAGACTTCCTGCTTCTCCCATGATGTGTTCTTGATTCAAGGACAATCTAGTTATGTACCATCTATAATGATCGATAGTTACTCCTTCAGAACTTTACAGATAGCTGTGAATGCCCGCCTTGGCCTGCTGAGGTAAGGAGGCAATGCTATTTTGATTTTGCAGCTAAATGCTTATGTAGCTTTGGCCACAAAAAAAAACATTTTAAAGGTGGATGCTGAGATGAGGGATTTGAGTTTCTGAGGGCCTTACAGTGTGTTTTGAATAAGTACCAAGCTGTGCTCAGCTGTTTAATTTCAGTGTTTCTGAGCACTTCCAACAAACAATCCTAAGTGTTCCACATTCTGCACCTAAAAATTCAGTTCTTAAGGGGCAAAGTGTTCCAGATAAACAGTGATGGATTTCTGGTACCTGTTCTGCACAGGGTTCAACCATAAGCTCCCATTTAGGCTCCTCAGTAAATATAAAGATTTTTAAAAGCCTCCATCCTGTCACAGCTCTTATTTTTAACCTGGCAGCTGGATATTTCTGGATATAGCTTCTTCCCTGAGACACGTTCATGGAGGCACTTCAGCTTTAATGCTTTAATACCTGCCTCAGTTTCTCCAAATATACTGAGAGTTTGTCATCTCTGGCAAGTATCTACAGGCAGAGCCATGTGCTCTGCTCCTGCAGAGTGAACGACTGAAAAAGGTTTCTCATACCTGAACTTGTGACTTGGCCAAGATCAGAGCATTGCCTTCCCTTGTCGCAGAGTTCCACCAAAATCTTCGTGCTCTATAATTCAGAGCACCTGCCACTTCCCTTGGATGATGCAGCATCTGCCAAAGTGCCAACATAAGAGCAGTATTTCAGATTGCACAGATCCTTGAGAATGGAAGTGCTTGTACAGGAACGTGCTAAGAGGTGTACTTTGGCTAAGGGCCTTTGCATTCTCCCCAGAGTGCTCAGCGTGTGGGACGATGACAGCAGGAAAGAGGGGGCATGAGACATATAAAGGAATATGGAATAAGCAGGGAAATTGGGGTGAATTTGATGGAGCAAGAATAAAGAGCAAGTTAGAAATTGCTGTTCCTATGACATCTGCTAGGGCAGGAATAGAGAGGATGACAGAGGACTAAAGACTCGGTGCTCATTGGTGTCTGGCTGGAGCAGGTAAATGTTCCTCTCCCTCATATTCCCTAGGTAATGGAAAAGAGGGATGCCAAGAGTTTCTAGCAAGCTGCCAGCAAAGCCCTTGGTCAGGCATCCATGTGTCAATGTGCTGGTTTCTCCAAGGAAGCAGGTTGCATTCCAGGGGCCTTTATTAAATAAAATCAAGTGGATATTGCCCTGAGAACAAATGTCAGGTGATGCCCAGATGAGCCACTGAAGGCAAAGAGAGCAGATAAGAACTCTCTTTTCCTTGGCACTTTGGTGATTTGCAGTCCCGCTTCCCTGTGTTCCCTCCTTTTCATTAGTGCCCAATGCCATGCTGCCAGCACATGCCCCATTGTTCTTGTGAAATGCTGAGCAGGGGAGATGGAGGCCTGGCTGCTCAGAAAATTGGGAAACATGGCTCAGCTGCTAAGGAGGACAGCAAGCAGGCAGTGCTCTTCTGTGTACTCTATAGACAACAGGATTGAGGCCATCACGCTGATTAATGTGGTGTTAAGTGAAAGCAGAATTTCCCCTCCCATGGAGAAGCAGGAGGACAGTTGATTGGGGCTCTCTGTTGAAGCCAAATAATTCATGTATGTGTACTAAATGTCTTTTTTGCTTTCCCCAAGCTGAGGACTGCCAGCTCCTTACCAAGATCCCAAAGGTGAAGTGTCTACGAAACACCCATCGAGAAGGTGAGTGTGGAAAGCTTTCTAAATACAAAGATCTTGCCTATTTTTCCACATGATCCTGGTTGCCTCCCAGCTGCTTACAGCTGTTGTTTCTTATAGTTAGAGTTTGTTTTTTCAGTATAAGCATTTGGAAGTTCTGTGGAGGGAGAGCACAGCTTATCAACTCTCAGGCTTCAGGGGTCTCATGTAATACTTAAATAATGAGAAGTGGTGTCCAGAGGCCTTGGCTGGATCGCATTTTAAGATCTTTATGAATAAAGATCCAGATGTAAGTCTCGTCCTTTTAAACACAAGCTAACTCTTACACTTTCAAGTGCAAGATAAGCTGTGTAGGAGGCATGGGAGAAGGAAAACCAATCATGTCTCTATCATAAAGAGATACAATTAAGGAAAGTTTTTTGTCATCTATCTGCTACATACATAAATGACTTCCCAGCTGCTCTTTAGTTTTACCCACGTGTGCTGGCTTATTTTTAAAGCTGTCAGTGCACAGCAGGTTTGGAGCTAGGATCTAGAAGGAGAGACAAAAATCACTGTTTAGTTCACAAAGAGCATCCCACATAGTGGAATGGTCTGTAAGAAAGTAAGGAGTCATCTGAGAGCCAGGCTGGTATCTCTGCAGGGCAGAGTAAAGGACAAATAGGAATAAAGCAGATAAGCAGTAAGGAAGGCAGAAAGCAAAGAGAAGAATTTGGCCATGGGGAATTGGTGATGGAGGCAGCAGGGTGCTCAATGGGAGAGCTAGTGAGCAGGCAGCAGCCAGGTGTCTGTGGGGAGGGCAGGAAGGGAAGAGCAAGGAGCCAGGTGGAAGTTCTGTGTCATGGGCAGAAGTGACAGGATAGGTCATTGATTGTGTGCTGGGAGGGCTCATCTGACTGTCCCCAGGGTATGCCCTTCTCTAAAGCTGCTCTCTGCTCCTGATGGAGATGTGGTATAGGAGAATCACCTGCTCTTTCCCTGCAATGGCCACACACAGTATTTTTTCTGAAGGAGGCTCAAATGTTTCCTTTCCTAACCTTCCTGCTCCTTCGCTGTCCTTTTCTCCTCGCAGGGCTGATTCGCTCTCGGGTGCGAGGAGCTGAAGTGGCAGCTGCTGACATCCTCACCTTCTTGGACAGTCACTGTGAAGTCAACAGCGAGTGGCTGCAGCCAATGCTTCAGAGAGTGAAAGAGGTGAGCACCATGTCCTGCTCTGGGATGGATGGAGCTGGCCTGGCCTGGCCTGTTGGATCCTCTGCCCTCACATGCCTCAGCAGAACTGGTGAGAGCAAGCCTGCCAAGGTACTCCTCAGGCAGGCTGTTACAGAGGAAGGTACAGCCTGAGCTAGATAGGCGAGAGATCTCTCCCTGATGGGATTTTGTTCTGCCAGTGTGACAGAGGCAGGAGGTGCAGAGATGGGATGCAATGCCGAGTGCTGGAACCACCAACTTGTACCTCCTGTCTCTTGCAGGCATTGTGCTTCCTCGTCCTGTTCACCTGTATGGAGGACAGCCCCTTGGGCAGCATACATTGTGCAATTTTTCCATGGTTCCCTCACCCCTGCGGCTGGACCCTCCCCTCTGCCTTGTCACTGACAAATTTTTCCTTCTATTAATGTTCCCACTGAGCTGCCACCATACATCACGTGCATGCAGGCAGCTTCCTGTCACAGAGAAGCTGCTTGTGACTGCAGGGATGTCCCCTTTGATGGTTCACTTGGCAAAGGATTGATGGAAGGCTGGAAGAATGAAAACGAGGCAGAAATATTAGCAGCTGTCACCCTGACTGCACTGCAGAGCTGGAGGGAGAGATGATACCGCTCTGCTGTAAGAAAAGGCAGGGGAGAGGTTGTGGTAGAGGTCCTGCTTGCAAATGGCTGGGATTGTTCCCCTCTGAAAAGAGGATCCCATGAAGTAATGGGCCTTAGGAGAAAGGGTGGAGGCTTTAATGATGCTTTGTAAGCATATCTGATTAGCTTAATATGAGGGAGCAGAAGAAGGTGAAACTTCAGAATAATTGATGAATTAAAAGCTGCTTTTAATTTTTGTTCAATAAGGCCCATAAATGTTTACTTTTTGGTCTTTAAGTCAAGCTGCAGCACCAGCACAGGGGTTCCTAAGCAGAAAAAACCTCACTCATTTCTTTAGGGAAAGATCTAAAATGCAAAAGCCTGTGTGCTAGCTCTAGTATACAATTTTTTTAGTGAGCAGATTTCAAGTCAGCCTATTTCTGATCTACTTTCTACATTTCTCATGTACATCCTATTATAAATTGCAGTCTTGCCCTAGCCAGTCCTGGTACGGATTGGTTGGAGTAGTGGCTGGCACACCAGGCTGCCAGGTGGGTGCTGGAGTCTCAGGCTGGGCAGACACACTCTGGCTGGGCCAGCATCACAGCTCAGAGGGGAAAAAAACATGAATCCTCTTACCAAGGCTGTCCCATCCTAGCCAAGTGTGGTACATCATGAGGAACTATTGCAAGGCACAGAATGAAGGTTTGATAGCAAAGGCATGGATGCTGGCAGCTGTCCAATAACAAGGTGCTGTTTCTGACATTGCCAGCTCGGTTTCATCTTACATGGCAGCTGTCACAACACTGTGACAAGGATGAGGCTCTGTCTCATGATGTTGAAAAAATGTTCAATTTCTGCGTACTAGAAGGATTGCAAAAGAAAGCTGCAAATGTCTATATGCCTTAATGGCAATTAAGTACTCACAATATCTTGATATTATAATGTATACAATGTGTCATATGTATTATAAAGTTTGCACTATGAATCTTGATGTGAGGTCTTGATTCATAGTACTTCTTAGGAAATGCTTTATTCGAGTTTTGATAATTTCTAGGCTGATGTTAATGAGCTAATTCAAGGATGGCTGAGCAGGTGTGCTGTCAATAGATATCAAATCCAAGCACAAAACCCTTGGGACAGTGATTGATGCCCTGTGACTGGGCAGGAAATAAAGAGCTGCTTCTTAGCAGAATCCCTAGGTGCTGGAGTCTGACTCCATTCCCAACATCCATGGCATGCAGCTGGCTGGTACCCACCATCTCCATGTTTGGATTTAGTGGCCACAGATCCCTTGCACAGCTACCAGAACCACATTGGAGAAACCAGACAAAGATTTACACATGCAGCTTTGTGTTTCCTGATCTCTGACAGCTTTGCTGGACATTCAAGAAAGCCTGACCCCTTTTTTCCCCCCTTTCTCTCTCTCTCTCTCAGGATTATACCCGAGTGGTGAGTCCAATCATTGATGTTATCAGTCTGGATAATTTTGCCTACCTGGCAGCATCAGCAGATTTGAGGGGAGGTGGGTATAATGAATGGCTTATATAAGTTAGACCTGAGAGATGGTGCATGATAAATAAGTTGTGCTGTCTTCAGCTTTCCAAGAAAATAGAGTGATGATCTTTCTGAGGGGTTATCTGTCCCTTTTTCTCTACAGCTTGCCAAGTCAGATCTTTTGAAGAGTTAGAACAAAACTCAACTAGTTTTTTCCTCTTCACCTTGAATCCCTGTCATAAGGCTTAGCAGTTTCAGGACTTAGTTAATTGAATAAATATCTCACTGTGTCCTCACTATGCTGCATGTACACTGAAGTCTGTCAGGCACTTCCAGTTGCTGCTTTGATCTGCCAGGCTATCTCGTGCCATCTTCTGAAAAGCATTTACACCTTTCCCCTCACAGCTGATCACCCTGCAGCTGTTCCTGTGTTCACCCCACTTCCTGGTGCCCTTCTACATCTTTTATGGCTGGGGCTCACTTCTGCACTGCTTGCCAGCCAAAGGCTACCTGTTCTTTGGCTACCCTTAAGAATGGTATAAAGTTAGTGACTCTGCTGTGCTCTGCTACCCACCATGGGCCATCTGTAAGTACATGGTAGTCTTGAAAGACATGGTGGGTACAGTGATCTGCAGGCCTTTTTTCCCCCAAATATATCACATCCTACAAAGTCCTTGATTCAAGCCTCATAACTCTGGGTTTGCCTTTGGTAGAATAAACTGGCTAGAATAGAATTACATCTCAGCCTGGCAACACTCTCCTGAAGGTGTGGAGTGAAATTGAGGAGAGATCTGTAATGCCAAGACAGAAGCTGAAGAGCTCTACATTAGGATAGGCTATTGCCATTTTGGGAAGACTGTGAGGGAGGTCATGGAAGGAACACAGGGGCAGGCTGTGATATAACAGTGCAGACTATCACTGAAAGATATTACTACTGTTTTTACAATAAGAAAACCAATTTGGCATGTCTTTTTCCTTTTCAGGGTTTGACTGGAGCCTTCATTTTAAGTGGGAACAGATTCCTATAGAGCAGAAGATGTCCAGAACAGACCCAACTCAGTCTATAAGGTACACTCTGACACATGGGGTGCTCTTCTCCAAATACCTTTACTAAGCCTTCACCAGTGGGGCAGGGAGAGTATAGGGACTGCCTTGCTGAGGACAAAATGCCCCAGTGTTGACGATGTTGATGATGACAAACTCTTCTTATTACTTTCTGAATACATTGAGGTCTATACCCTAAATGTGAGAGTACTGCTCTCTGAATATTGTAAGATTAGTGATTATTTACTGTCATGCACACATGATAGTAAATAATCACTATTCTCTACAAGCCACCTCTTCTTCTGTAAGTTTGCTCTTGTGTTGTCCCTAACCCAACACTCTGAATGCCTCAGAAATCACTTTGGGGTTTTTTAATTAGCCTCCACCTTTCAGATGAAAACTTAAAGAATGGAGCAGATAAACAGTCATCCTGCATGGGTAAAGCAGATCAGAAAACTGAATCTTACCTAGTAATGTGGGCATAGAATTACTCCCACCTACTAAATCTGCATGTCCATGGACAAAAGAGATTCTGTTGGCTGGAGCGGTTGTTGCCAACCTCACTGCAGGGTACGTGGCTCTGAGACAGGTAGAATGTAACAGATCCTGATATGAAGAGTTGTGGTGCTTGTCTGCATAGGCAGGCAGCTCCCTGATTGTAATATAAAAGTATTATTTAATTCCTCAGTGTAATTTGTGAGCCTCTGTTTTGCACTCCAGAGGCAACCAGCTTGCTAACAGCAGAGCAGTACATGCAGCTTGTCACACCATGTCTAATTGGTGAACACAGTCATCAAACAGTGTCCATCATTCCTGCACACTGTGCATATTTGTATAAATGCAAAAGACACAGCATTACTCTTGTAGTGCTTGCAAGACCATCTAACAAAGGCATGAGGATGATCTAGTGAGAGGCATCTCAAACCTGCAGCAGGCTCACATTCCAGCTCTGCTGTTTTTCTCTTTTAAATGAGGTATGACTTGTGATGCCTGGACAAATTGTCTGCCCTTTAAAATTAGGTTTGTGGGGCTACATATATGTGTGATTATTTTTTCTGGATTTCTCTTTTCTCTTCCAGAACCCCTGTCATAGCAGGAGGCATCTTTGTGATTGACAAGTCCTGGTTTAACCACCTGGGAAAATATGATACTCAAATGGACATCTGGGGAGGAGAGAATTTTGGTAAGTTTAGGATGTTTTAAGGGAATGACACACTAATGCAGAACTGCTTCCCAGTCTTCAATGCTTAGAAGAGCATTTTTTTTTTGTGAGAGATCTGATCAGCATGTCAGTGTAAGGTTAGGGTCGTGGTCAGGTAATCCCCAAGGGGGTCAGAGCTGTATCACTGTCAGCATAAAGTGTGTGTGCTCAGGGCTGCGCTCTCCTATAGACACATGTGCTAATATACAGGAGCTTCCACAGTACAAGAAAGAAAGAAAGAGGAGCCTCCTGATGTTTAAATTGCTGCTTGTTTTTGGAGAATATTCCTCCAGTTCTTCACATGACATTCTGTGTTGCTCCAGCTTTGAAGTGGGTAGCCACTCCTGCAGCCTCTTCTTATACCTGTTCCTCTCTTGCAGATAAATCTGAATTGCTCTCTCAGCTTGAGAGAGCTGAGGTTAGAGAGATATTTTTCCTAATTAAACAAGCCTCTTTGTGAAGGGAATTTGGTTACAAATAGACTCAGAATGCAAACATTTAGAAGCAGACTAGGGCATCACAAACATCTGAGGAATTCAGAGGCCCAGTGTAGTCTGTCCACTCACATGCTGTTTTAGGGCATGATGCTTAAACCCATCTCCTTGCGCTGAATAGTGACACAGATATGCCAGGCATCTCTCTTGGCCCTGTATGAAGGGATGCTGCAATGTCACCAGGTGTTAATGACAAAAGCAAGATGAGTTTTAAAGAGAGATTCATGGAGACCTCAGGTATTTGGGACATTAATTTAGAAATGGTGAAGATGGAGCTCAACTTCAGTAGATTTCTCTGTAGCTAACACTGAAAAAAAAATCTGTTTCTATAGATTCCATAAATGTCACAGATTTGTAAATAAAACCTTTCAAAGAAGGATTTGTATGGTGTTTCCTAGCACTTGGATAACCAGTTAGAAAGAATGAAATAGTCAGGAAGAGGAAACTTTTGTTTCTCTGAACACAGCTGGGAGAGCTGTCTCTTTCTGAGATACTTTCTAAAACCATTAAATAATATTTTGGGCTGATAATAGACTCTCAAGGTACCACATTTTAAAAACAAAATATCTAATAATGAGTGTTCTCTGTTTTCCCAGATCTTGACTCCGTTTTGTGGTATTCTTTATATTAAAAAGAGATTTGAAATAGTGCTCGCATTGGAATCTCAGCAGTCCTAGTAGCATCAGCTAAGCACTGTGGCAGAAGTCACAGGAAGCCTTTACCCAGGCATGAAGATCCCCTCCCTTATGTCCCTCAGGAGCAGAGCCAAACTCAGCTCCTTGCTATCCCTAGCCCTGCTCTGGCTGCAAAGCCAGTTACTTGGCCATGCTGCCAGCCTCTGAGCTGTGACTGTGTAAAAGCTGTAGACCCCAAAGATGGAGAAGGAATATTTCTTAAGGCTTTTCTCTGTCTGCTTCTGCCCACCTGGGAGTCCAGTGCTGTAGTTAGGTCCATATGTCAGTAGCATGATGCTAAGTAGAGCTCTCTGCCATAAGTATCAGTAAATTATTTGCATGCTCACAGCCATTCTTCTGTATAGAGCTGATCAAAACCACAGAATTGCTCCACTGAAATTGTTTAATTCTCCTTGAAATAGCTCTTGTAAAGCTTGGCAGTGGCTGGGCCAGGCTGTATGACTCAGCCACATGTACAGGGGCTTGCCAGTTTTGCCTTGTTAGGAGGTTTTTCTGTAAATTCAATGTCCCCTGTCACTTGTCCCTCATTCTCCATCAAGTCTGCTGCTGAAAGCATAGGGATAGAAACCAATCTGGATTTTATAACAAAATGTATTAATTTTCCTTAAAGAATTCACAATGGTTAATTTAACCTCTTAAAAAGCAGTTTACCATACTTAATTGAAAACTGGATTTCCTGATCAAGGAAAAATATTGATAATGTTCTGATGAGTGGGAAGGGACTGTTTGAATTAGGTCCTCATTTGTAGATGAGATGAGAGAGTGGTGCTGTCTAAGATGGTGTAAGAAGTCCTCTCTTTGGAAATAGACATTACTTTCAAGTCACATGTGCCAGACTGAGAGTTCTGGTTTTGTTGTAAGCCACAGTGAGTCAGAAGCTCATTCCAGGAGAGCAGATGTCAGCTGGACACATCACCAGACAGAAACTTATGTCTTGGTTTTTTTTTTTTTTTCATTTGTTCATTCCTAAAACCCTTCCTCTCTTCAAATCTGGAACTCCCTATTAAAAAGAATCTGAAAATAATTAGCTCTGGATAAGAGTCAGGAGAGAAAAGCACTACTAAGAAATGCTAGAAAATGCAGTCCAATAAAATGAGGTCTTTTACTGAGAAGCTGCATTAGATGCACTATCTCCCCGCACCCTGCAACTCACTGTTTGAACTACCTCTCAGGATGCAGAGAGGAAAGCAATGGAGAAAGATGAAGTTTGGGAAGATGTTAGTGTGTGTATGTGGTTTCAAACATCTGTTAGATCTGGATACATAATTTCTTTTTAATTTCTAAGCATCGGAGCTGCATAAATTGGGCATTACTGGAGGGAGATCCAAGCTGAGTAGTTTTTGAAGTAATCAGTCTATACATTATGAAGCCCCCTTGGTAAAGACTACCAAACCACCCAGCTAATTTTCATTTTCCTTCTTCCTTCTCTTTTCATCACCACATGAGTTGAAAGTGGAAAACCCCTCTGGTGTGACAGTGATTAAAACAGTAAGGACAAACCCAAAAGCTTGAGCAAGGTCACATACCTTCTGTGATGCAAATAAGTGCCTGCACATCAAAGCTCCATGCTCTTCTAATCCTTTAGCAAAATGTTGAATCTAGCTTCAGGATAGGGTGGATTTCTCCAAGTAGCAGGATTCTCTCTGTATTTTCATAGTCATACTATGTGAGACTGGTGTCTGCTCTGAGCAGTTCCCCCAGCAGAGGCAACTGCAACACAGTCAGTTGCTCTAGTTCATTAGTAGTAGAGCCAGCCAAAATGAGGAGAAGGAGCTGTTGTAAGGTGGATAGCCTATAGGTATGAGGGAGAGGGCTTAGCTCTAGACATTGACTCCCTATACCCTCATCTTGTTCTGTTCTTTCCCCTTGCCTTCTAAACTCCCTTTCTTCCTCACATTATTTGCTTTACAGAGTAAATTCTTCCTTTCTAATTCCATCTGTGTGTAGGGATGAGAGGAACAAAGTCCAAAACAGGGGGCATGTGTGGGAGTGGTCTCAGTCTGTTGCCAAATGCCATTCTGAGGGCCTGACATCCTGAGCAACCTTGAAGACCTTGTCTCATTTCACTGAGACACCAATGCAAAGGTGTCTCACTGAAATGAGACCAAAGAGGAGCGGGACTGGAGAAGGCTTGGAAGTCCCTGAGCTGCAATGGTTGCCTCCATTTTAACAAAGGGAGGACAGTTTCTCTGCTCTCACCATGGCATTGCTTTCCCTGATTTCACTGTTGCAGGCAATACACCTTGAGCAGAAGGGCAAGAGAATTGCCCTTCTTGGAACTGTTGCAGCTGTTTGACTCTTGGGGTCTCTTCCAGAGCTCTCTTTCCGAGTGTGGATGTGCGGTGGCAGCTTGGAGATTGTTCCCTGCAGTCGAGTGGGACATGTGTTCAGGAAGCGCCATCCCTACGACTTCCCCGAGGGAAACGCGCTGACTTACATCAAGTAGGTGTTGGGAAGTTCCTGTTGGGCATGTCTAAATGAGTCTGAAATCCTTGTTGTGCTTTTCCCTGGTAATGGAGAACAGCTTGTGGCTGAGCATCTGTTCTCAAGGGAAGGATGAGTTGCTGTTTTCTGTGAACAAAACCTGTTCCCTTCTCTGTTGTTGGTATTAGTGTGTCTCATTCCTTCTTAGTCTCTGGTGAGGGGCATGGGGAGCAGTATGCCAGAGAGACACCCTGGCCATTCACACATGCTGCTCTGTGACATGTGTGGGGGTATCAGCAGCCCTTGGACATCTCTGTTGTCTCTGAGCTGTACATGCTCTAAGGCAAACCCTGAGGACAACTTCTACTGCAGGACAGATGGGGGAAGAGAGATGAGATTAAGTGCTTGACAATGAAAGTGGTCAAACACTGCTTCAGGGGCGCAGAGAGATCATGAAATCTCCATCATTGGGCATTTCAAAACTCAACCAGTCAAGACCCTGAACAACATGACCTAATGTGAGGCTAGTCTGATTTGGACAGGAGGTTAGAGGTTAGACAGAGCTGCTTTCCAAGCTGAATTATCCCATAATGTTATTCAAATCTGGGAAAAGGGATACTGTAAATGAGTGTGATGGTGACAGTCAGGCCCAGTGTCTCTGCTGAGGAAGTATGTGTAAAAAAGTCATGGTAAACTATGGCTAATAAATTTTTAATTTCTGAAGTGTCATTCCAAGGCTTTGTAGTCCTAACACAATCAATCTCTACCCATCCATACTGCCTAGTCAGTTCTGTGTTTGGGACTGTCCCCCACCACCTGCTGGCAGACAGGCCTTGGGTCTGCTCCTGGGAGGGCGGGGAGGGCAGGTTCTGCAGCAGAGCCTCTCCTCAGCACAGCATCTCCCCTGGCCTTGCAGGAACACCAAGCGCACAGCAGAGGTGTGGATGGATGACTACAAGCAGTACTACTACGAGGCCCGGCCCTCGGCTATTGGCAAGTCCTTTGGAAGGTAAGCTGCCCCAGACCTTGGTAGGAGGGCTCTGCTAAACCCCTTGGTAGCAAGAAATAGTTTTTAGGTCTTCTCTGAGGCTAAGTGTGAGAAATAGAGGTGCTCTAATGCCTGCCTTGCCAGGGAGGTTGTAGCTTGAGTGTCTGGCTAATGAGGTTTGCTTCTAATTCACTTAATTTTTTCCCCTGTAACACTACATAAATCATTTGTTAGCAGGAGGCCAAAGGGATCTGTAATGAAATTAAAAGACCAGACATTTGAAGTGGCTAGACAGGAATATTTTTCGATCACAGCATGAAGCTGTTGTGGAAATGTGAGCTGTATCCTGAGCTCGAGTTGAAGTTCCTGGGCAGATGGAGAATCCCAGGGCAAGCATGGCTGGCTGGCACATGGGGCATGTTGCACTTGGTGCACTCCCACTTTCCTGATGGATGGAGGGTAGTTTGTCTGGTTTGTAGGGTAGGAGAGAGCATGGCTGATGGTAAAACTTAGAAACACAAGCTGCAGAATTGTGCTTCTTACAGCACCTTTGCTAAAGCTGTTTTCAGGCCACACAGGATTCATTGTTATCAGCTTAACAGTTCTCTGTGACCCAGAAATCAGTGATGGACACCAAAGCTGGGATGAGAGGAGAGCTTGCTGTCTATGCTCTCAAACTCCTATGGCTCCCAAATAAATGTAAAAATCCCAGGAGTGCTGCACTTCTGTGGGTTCATCTGCCTGTGAAGAAAAGGCTATTGTTGTATCAGTGTAGGAACTTGGTAAATGTGGTTATATCTCAAATGTGTAGCTATTTGCACAGGATAATGATGCATCTTCTACTTATTTATGACAACCAGATCACTTTTCTTGCTGTACACTTTGCTTTATTATCATGATGCATTACATATCTTCATAAAAATAGCTTTGCCTACCTAATTTATCAGCCCTTGAGCTGACTGCAGCAGCTGGACTGGGACCACATAGCAAGTAACCCTGCTGCTTGTGAAGGAAACAGACTATTGCATATTGTGTGTGGATATATTGCTCATGTATTTTAGTGGCAAAATCTGCAGTTCTTGCTCGCACAGACTTCCTAGTGACTTTACAGGTGGCATTGGCTGAAAAAAAGCTGGAGCAGAGCATAAGACTTTGACTTCAGGCAATTTCCTGTAATAACAGCTCGGTGAACCTGCATTAAATCTAGATTTTAGGGTGCAAATGCCTTTGACACCATCACTGACAATTGGCCCTAAAATGGACCTTCCTTCCCCTCAATTCTGGTGTGGATATGAAATCTCAGAACGTTCCCCTGAGGTATGTGGCCTCGTGTATATGTACAGTGGCCTCTGTGGGCTGAGGATGGAGAGTTACATGGGTACCACTGAAATTCCTTCCCAACACACAAATGCAGTGTTATAGCTTAAAGACAAGAGTTCCTGGTCTCACTGCTCAGTAGGACTGCTGGAGGGAAATCCTCTTCTTCAGCCAGCTAAAGCCAAACAAATCAGCAGTGGAAGGACTGCCACAGCAGACAGCTACTGAGATGTTGAGTTAATCTCCCCTTTTACTCCCACCCTTTCCCCAGACTGCTTAAGAACAAATAATTAAGTTCTTCAGATCTCAGTTCTCCAACCTGAGCCTAGACCTGCTCCCATGAACTAGAGACATGCTTTAGCACACACAGATTAATCATCTGTATGTACCTGTGCACAAACACTTTCTGGGCCTTTTCAGCAGCTGATTGTTGTGCAGGTTTCATGGTATGCCTCTACAGGGGCACCCAGAGGCACAAACACTTTCCTGATCTTACAGCAGTTTTACTGCAATGTATTATTTAACAAGGTAGGACCTGGGCCCTGCCATCGCTCTGAGCCAAAGTAAGTGCAAGAGCAGCTCTCTGAAGGTGTGAGCAGCTCTCTGAAGGTGTTTGTTTTCCATTTCTGTTTCCTGCCACTTGCCTCTCTCCTCGTCTTCGCCTCGGGTCACTGCTAGTGCTCTGAACCCAGCAACAGTTACATGGGGGAATGAGTAATGGCAAAAAGCAATGTAATTTCCCTCAAACCTCCTGGCCAATCTTCATTGTTCCCCTCCCTCCTGCTCACTGCCTTATTCTCAGCAAACTGCCTGTGTTTCCAGTGTTGCAGACCGGGTGGAGTTGCGACACAAACTGAACTGTAAATCCTTCCAGTGGTATCTGGAGAATGTCTACCCCGAGCTCAAGTGAGTCAGTTCTTTGCTTGTAGAAATCTCTAAGGGATTTGGGAAGTGGGTCACGATGGGAACATGAGCCTTGACAGCAGTGGGCAAAAGAGAGACTTATGCTTGGAAAAGGTTTTCTCTATTCTTCTTTTTGGTGAGAAACCTCCTGTGTTTTCCTGGCTTGTATTGTCGCAGCTCTGCAAAAGGTCTGCCTTCTGTTCTGCCCCAAACAGCTGTCCCTTGGACATGTGCAACAGTGGTGTTTTCAGAGATGTGGGGTGGAGACAAGTGCCAGTGCACTATGGCCCTCCCGGTTTTGACTTGGTCTCTGCCCGTTGAATGCTCTGTCTGGAGGGTGTTGAGCCAAGTAGAACTGGACAACCTCAGTGCAGAGGTTTGGGTGGTTCAGAGAAGGCTCTAAGGAATGCCAGAAGCGACTGTCCCTGTGGCTTCCTCTGCCCTGGGTTAGGACACAGAAATGTTGTGTCCTTGCCCAGCTGGGAGGCAGCCTGGGTAGAGCTGTGTTGTTGGCATGTGCACATATGTACACCTCAGAAAAGGCAAAACATCTTTACACCTCAGTCTGTGGCTGTGAGTGGAGGCTGAAACATCCAGCTGTAGTCTGGCCTTGATAGATCTTTCCTGCATTCCTACCAATGAGGCAAGAATATGTGTTAGCTGGGGAGAAGACTGAAAAAGGGGGAGGAAGAAGCAGAGCAAATCAGTGTGGATATGGCTTTTTGCTGGAAATAGCCTCTTTCAGAATTTCAGAATCATCGCATTAAACTGCTTAGGGTACCTCTAAAGAGCTTGGTATGCCTTCTGAAACAAAAGTACTAGTCCTCTGACCAAGTTCTCACTTGATTTTTACCTCCTCCAGTTATTTTCAGTGACAGCATGATATTGTTCCTTTTCTGTAGAATATAGGGAACTGCATTCAGTCAGGGGCCAATTAAGCCCTTAAAAATGTGGAAGTAATTTGGTCATTTCTGTATATGAAGTACCATGCAACTGTCATTTTATTTCAAGGATTCCTGAAAAAGAGTTGATTCCAGGAATAATTAGACAAGGAGGAAGCTGTCTGGAGTCTCAGGCACAGGATACCACAGGGAATGTGTTGGCTGGCATGGGAAGCTGTAAAGGGTCGGTGAACAATCCACCTGTCACTCAGGTAAGGCAGGCTACAGTTCAGTGCTTTGCTCCTGCTCCTACCCTTTTAATTATCTGAATGAAGAGGCATCTCTGGCCTTGGTGGGTTGATATGGAGGTGAAGGAAGAAAGAATTTGACCCTGTAATGATTTTAGTAGTAAACAAAAAAAGAAGCCCATCTGTCAGAGCTCTGTTGGCTCAACAGAATCAGCAGTCAGGCATAGAATGTGAAGGTTTTCATCTCTCAGGGACAACAGGTGCTTAGATGCTCAGGGAGTGACAGACTCCTTGAGAATCATTTTGGGGCTGTGCATGGCTAGTACCCTGGCATGTGGGTAGGAGATTTTTTTGGGATTAGAAACTTTCCTTGCTCTGCCAGCTCAGTTGTAGCTGCAGATGACTTGACTTGTGCTGTGTTGCAGATGTGTTCCAGTATAGAGCCCAAATAGGGTTTAAATAGCTGACCCCAGTGGCAGTAATGTGTTGCAGCTCTCCTAACTGCAGTGGATCTGTGATGGTATATACAAGCTGAAGATCTGCACTCACACTCTCTGCTGGTGACTGAAAGCAGCAGGGAAGCAGCTTGAGAAAGTTAAGGGTCAGAGTAGGGTATTTTATGCCAGAAAATACGTATTCACATCTGTTAACTGTTGGAAACTAGTTTGCAGCCAGCATTCAGTGTGCCATTTAACCTGATTCGTTGCTCTGTGTCATTACCATCTGAAATCTCTGAAACTTACTGTATTTTGTATCTCTTCCTTGGGGAAAGTATAGTAATAACATTTGATTGGATCAGGTACCCATCTAGTCAGAGGAAGGAAAGAATTAAGCAACTTGTCCCTTATGCATGCTGGTGATATATGGATATGCTTGCATGTGTTTTGCTTTACTTGACAATCTATATGTCCCAGATACCTGTTAGAGAACATGTCTGGTGTGTAAAATATACAGAAGCAGTTGCACATCATGTATGTAAGGGCTCAGGATCATCCTTGCTTTATGGTCCTGAATCTGTAAAGCTGCAGAGCCGAGAATTGCATGCGATCATGGGTTAATCAACACCTCAGATAGTGAGGGGAGCCAACTGCAGGCTTTGAAATGGTGATGATGCACCAAGCCTGAGCAAAAACTTCTCTGTTCAGGTGACATCTGCTCTGGTAGTCTTCCCAGGGAGCCTTTTGTAGGAAGAGAACAAAAGTTGGAGGTTTGTTAAATATCTGATAGAAGAAGCTCTCTCTCCCTCATTGATCACTGTTGGGATCCTAATGGAACCTTTCTTTTTCTTATTCCAAAGGAGTGGATATTCAGTGAGCCTTTAATTAGACAGCAGGACAAGTGTCTTTCCATTGCCTCCTTCTCTACTGGTTCTCAAATCACACTGGAAGCTTGCAATCAAAAAGATGGCAGACAGGTGGGTAACTGTGCACCTCTTTCTCAGCAGGATCAAACCCAGCACTACCAAAGCACATTAAAGTCCTTCCCATCTTCTGCATCTCCCTCTCTGGTGTGTTTCATAAGCTTGGATGCATGAGAGGGTGTGTGACCAAGCAGGAGGTGCAGTATGTGGGTGTCTGCTCTGCCTGAGCCCTTGGCAGCTTGGTTGGCTCCAGCTTAGCAGCACCCCAACTTTGCTTCTTGGATAAGTTTATGTGCAGCCAGACTGGTGCATGAATGAAGCATAGCACCAAAGAGAGGCAGAGGAGGCAACTGCTTTGAGATACCTAAGGGAAGGGTGGTGTGTGCCATCATTTGTGTATTCAATTTGAAGTGAAATACCTGTGTTCTTCTTTGTGCTGTCTTTGGACACGTGAGCAGACCTTTAAAACTGAGTGCATGCAACTCATGTAAGAGATACTGACTGAAAGCACTGTATGTTCCACCTGAACTGCTCCCTAGAGGAAAAATACACAGCAGCAATGTTCCCAACAAAATGCAGCTGTTTGACTTATGCTGTTTCCAAGATGTGCATCCCTGATCTGTCAGGACAAATCAATCCTTTTGCCTCACAACACTAGCTAAGGGATGGCCTCTGCAATGGCTGGGGTGCCCTCAGCAGGGATGTGATGTGCCTGTTTATCCAGCTGGGCAAAGCACAAAAGGGAGCAACAACAACACTGGCAGACAGCAGATTGGACTTGTTTCATTTCTAGTTTCCATGCTTCCCTCTACACCAAAAAAGAACAAATTTTCTGTCATCTAAGACTATGCTGACTCTGCTTTCTGACACGTCTGCTGTTTCGATAGCCCAAAGGTAGAAGATGGCTCAGCTCTGACCAGTTCTCAGCAGCATTTTCTTTTCTCAGTACTTTCTAATACTATATGAATCCTTGAAATTAGTTTTTCCTGAAAGAACGTACTGAAATTCAGTCCTGCCCATTTATGGAAAACCTGTGTAGACTTTCCTCTGGAAGGTTGTTAATGCAGAAATGCCTTGAAGAGTTGTCACCATGAATACACTGGGAAATCTCTGAGTTTGGATTAATCTGCAAGGGTATCCCAGGTGGGTTGTGCTTGCCTGCTCCTTTTTCTTGTTGGCAATCACTCATGCCATTGCTGTGTAATTAGGTCACTTAGTTTCTCCTTGTGTGCCTCTCAGTATTTTCCTCCCTGGCAGCAGAGAGGACTTCACCAGCTGCCAAAATCAGCTGTCTTTCCCTGCTTCCTCTGTCACTGAAAGACAAGGGTCCCTCAAGGAGGGTGGAGTCCAGGCTGCATCAGAAGCCAGAAGAGAGATTAATCCATAGTAACACAAGCTGGCTTATTCTGCTGCTGGAATAGGATTTATTGAGTCTTGATGTGTTGATTATGTACATGCTCATTATAAAGACATACACACACTTAAGAGTGTGAGCTGTTGTTTTCCATTACCTTATGTGAGCAAACTGCACTTACACCAAGGACTCGACCTAGCAGATGCTTTAACCATCTGAGTCTAAGCAAGGATTTTGTTTAAGCATTTCAAATAATTAGAGACTGATTTGAATTGCAGCTGCCATTCTGAACTGCCTTGCAGCTGAATGGATAATGTGGGGTGAAGTGGGAGAATTGCATTTGAATTTTTAATGTAATTTGGGTTTAAATGCTCTTAAACGTTGGGGTGGTTTTTGTAGTCCCAAACTCCCATTTCAGATTTCTGCTTATAAAGCCAATTCTACTTGCAATGCTCAAGTTTGTTGTGTTCCTAGGGAATGTTGTTATGGTTCTTTCCTTCCATAAACACAACAGTAATTGTTGTTAACACTGACATTAGATTTTAATGAGCTAGAAGTCAGTCATCTTGTAAACTATTCCATTCTCTCTCCCCCTGATATTTGAGAGGTTGATTTCCAAGAGCAGAGCTGAAATTCCCTCAGGTGCCCTACAGCTTACCTTGTCTCCCTATGGATACTCACAGCCCAGAGTGCAAGTGCTGGGGGAGAGCAGTGCTTCCACTCTGTGCATGAGTGTACCCACTTCTCAGTTCAAGTGGGCTTCTCAGAAAGTCAGGGGAGCTGAATGGAGGTTGGAGGGAGGGCAGCTGAGCTACTTTGCAGAGTTGGAAATGACAAGAGCCCTGAGCGTGTGATGTGGTCCAAGTGGAGGATGGTGAGCATGAGCAACTTGGATCACACACATCACACAGACAGTATCCTAAGTAATGGAAGTCCAGCTTTGAACATCTCTCCTGTCACTGTCATCAGAGATCTGTGGTGAAAGATGTTTGGATTTTTCTGGATATAGATTTCATGCCTGTGTCTGGGTCATGAAACAGCAACATTTCTGACAAAAGATGGTATATGTGGTAGCTTTGGTTTTTAGTGTCCCAGGAGAAAATTGGTTAGATCATTATGACAGCACCACACAACTCCTAAAGTTGGTTTCTGCTTTCAAACATACTGAAGCTGTGCCCATGCTACACAGCTGTTCTGCATTAAGCATGTCCCAAGGACAGATAATTTTTTGTTCATTTTGAGTGCTAAAACCAGTCCATCTGACATATAGGTAATACTCTAGTGGAGGCTTTAGAGTATTGTGATTTGTGTTTAGACTATTACCTCAAAATAAGTCTAGAATTTTGCAAGCAGGAGGATATGAGACAATAGTCACGCCGCAGATGATTTTTGCTGCTGTCAGACTCCCTTGGGTTGAAAGAAAGCAGAAATGAAATCTATTTGGCAGCATGATCCTGTTGATCATTCAACAGCAACAGCTGGCACTGCTAGCAGAAGACCAGCCAAAAGCTATTCTGCATAATCAGAACTAGATTTCAAAGCAGATGGATGTTATCCATAATGTTATTTGGAGAATGGCATTTTTAGCTGAATGCACAATAAATTATTGCCTTCAGCTTTGTTTTTTGGCTCTGACTGACAGTAGGAGTGGTGTTTTAATTTGTGTAATAGTGAGGACAAATAGAAGGCAAAGTGAGAGTCAGACCCTAAAACAAGAGAATGAAAATGAGAAACATTGGCACAATATTTCCCAACAGAACAAGAAATGCTGAGAAATCCTATTAAACGGCTATATTTCATTAAAATGTTCTGAAGGAATGTGACCTCAGCCTGAAAATGAGGACACTGAGAGTGTTCTTGTGAGACAAACACTGTTTGAAATCCTGGATCCCTTTGTATGCCATTGGGAAATTTTTCCCACTTTACTTCTCAGGGACTATTACCTGAAGATGAATGCAACTTTATATAAAGTATCTGAAAAGAAAAGCAGAGAAAGCCTGTCTATTTTGAAAGCACCTGACTCAGCACCTTCATGACAATAAGTAGGTAAAACAATACTGGCAATATGCCATACCTTGAAAGTAGTTTTCAGGAGACAAGAGTTTCTCCTAGTTGTGATTTAGTTTTACAAATTTAAGAGCTCAAAGGAAGACAGTACTTGCTGGATACTGATGTGAGCTTTTCCATCTTCTGTCTCTGCTCATATATTTAAAATTTAGCATTCAAGACCAGCTTCAGGCTGCCCTTGGCTCTGCAAATACACTCAATTACAGCTTACAACATCCTTGGCTACTCCAGTTTTCAGCTCTCCATACATTACTGTTTGAAGCATCTTAGTCCTCATGAGCAAAATTTGCCTTTCTCAGCTGTGCCTCCTGTGTCACCGACATGTTTTATGAAAAATCTTTTCTTTAGGATTTCTCTCCTCCTGAGAAACTGAGAGGCCTCAGGAACAAGCTGTAAACAATTCTTATCTGCTGCTGTGGAATGCAACAGGGGAATCTGTGATTGGCCTCGTCAGGCTGTTTCCAATTAAGGGCCAATCACAGTTCACCTGTCCGGCTGGTCTCGGTCTGAGACAAGACTTTGTTTATTCATTCCTTTTCTATTCTTAGCTTAGCCTTGTAGTGAAATCCTTTCTTCTATTCTTTTAGTATAGTTTTAATATATTATCTATCATATAATAATAAATCAAGCCTTCTGATACATAGAGTCAACCTTCTCGTCTCTTCCCTCATCCTAGAACCCCTGTGAACAAGACAACATCCTGAACTTGGCCAATTCCATAGTTTCACAGTTAAGATTTTGAGAGAAACCCTGCACTGCCTGGGTGACTGAGGGTTAAAAGAAAACTTTTGATTATCCTGGAAAAATTAGACTAGTGTAAAAAATTTCAGTTCTTGTATATATTGGTAGAAGAAGACTGGCTATTTCTGACTTTACTCTTAGTTATTGCATGTGGAATGCTTCTATCCAGCCCCCTAAAACTAATTTGAAATGATAGATAAAAAAGAGGGAGAGAGAGATAGATAGGCAAAAAACTGGGGGGAATTTTGAGTTGACACTGGGGAAGAGTATCAAGACCCACTATTTCAAAGAAAAAATTGATTCTCTTTTTTCTTCCTCTATCTTCACTCCACACCTACTCTGACCAGTAAACTGTACTATCTCCATCTGTACAAGAAAGGGAGACCAAAGAGGATTTTCAAGCCAAAAGTTTTCAGACTGAGCAATGCCTGTATCTTCCAAAAGCTTTCCTTCCACATACAGTCCAGTCATAATGTCTGGGAAGAGAGGAAGAGAGGACTGCCTGTAATGTGTATACAGGAGGTGTCTACTCTGTTAATTTTTTTGCTGAAGATGGCAATTACTGCTATCATTTAAAACTTACCAGTCCAGGCTTCCCTTGTGATCTGTGGAGAAAGCTGGGCCCTCCCAGAAGGGGCTTGTACCTTGGACCCTCCATAACTACATCACCAGGCAACTAGCTCAGACTGAATGGCTCCTTTCTGAGGTGGCTGACAGTGGGAGATGAGTGTCCTAGCTCCTGTTCCCATCCACTGCCACTGCCCACCCTCCTGAGAGCTCTGAGATATGATGTGTCCGTGCAGGGCAGGGTGTTGGGCTCTCTTTGGTAGTCCTGTGCTCTGCAGTCAGGCCTTGTGAAAGGTTCAGGTGAAGTCAGGGGAGTTGCTGTGGTATCTCATGAAGGGCAGAAAAGCAGAGTGAATGATCAGAATAGGTAAAATTTGTGAAAACAGCCCATACATTTGTGATGAGGAGCCCTACTTTGCTTTTCCTGTTGGTATGCTTTATAACAGCTATGTACATGGCACCTCCCTGCAGCCCAGATGAGCCTCACCTTCAACTATCACCTCTCCTGCTTCCCTTCCCCATCCTTGCCCCACTTTACTTTGAACAAAAGGATCTGGGGTGACTTGACATGCTGGGCTTTCCAGCGGTGTGACTCACTGAGAAGCTGATTGATTTTGTTAGCAGCAGCAGATGTGCTCCTGGGAGTGCTTGCTGGTGTCCTGCTGAGCCTGTTGCTGCAGACTCTCCCTACAGACATCACAGTGGGTACCTGCTCAGCATGGATGGCTGCCACAGTAGCAGGTCTCTCATCTGAAGGAGTAACATGACCAAGCCTCCAGTGGTGCTGGTTTTCTCCTGAACAGCGAGTGAGAAGAAAAAAAACAGTGTCTCTTGGTAATTTGCCTTGTCCTCCATCTCAAATCTCAGCATATTCTTTTCCAGCAGGGTCTTTGGTGAGCTGTGGGGCGTGTGGGAGAGGCAGCTGGCAGCTCCCTCTCACACATGCACAGCAGAACATGGAGAGTGAGAATTCACAAATACAGAGAGGTGGTGGGAAAGTGGAGGGCAAGGTGCTTTGGAGAAGGTCAAAAGGCTCTTCACTGGGGTGTCTGTGGCACTGGGAGACACTGGTGGGGAGGCTGTCGTGCAGCAATGGCACCAGCCAGGCACAGAGCTCAGCTTGCCAGGGGAAGAGACCCCCTCCTTTGCACTCCATCATTACAGCTGCTGCTTTATGATATTAACTCTTCCTCAGCTCTTTGTAGGGAGGCTTCTGCCAGATGGGAGCCAGATGGCTCTGGGACCTGTGAAGGCAGTGAGTTGCAGCAGCTGGTGAGGGCATTGTAGTGCAAAGACTGCATTGTGTCTTCCTGCCCGTCATCTCTGCATTCCTCTGCCCCCTTCTCCATTAAAATCAGCTTCTTCCTGCTGCACAAACAGCTCTCCTTTAGTGTTGTCCTGTCAGGCAGGGCTAGCAATACTGCAAATTGATGCTGCCTCTGGGATTTAGATGATGAAATACATGATACAGGAGCAACAGATTGCTCTGGGCTTTGCAACTGCCCTGCCCTCCAAGACACATAACAGCTGCCAGCAATAAGTGAACATAACTGAGTATCTTAAACCACACAGCATGTGGCAGTCCTTTTGCCATGCTACCCAAGAGTTAAAATGTTTGTACATTTTGACATTGTCCAGATGCTGCAGGAAATTCTAAAATTCCCTTTGCATATCTTTTCTGTCATTTTCTTGAGGTCCATCAGTATTGTCAAACTGTTTATTTTTCTTCATCAGTCTCATGAGTTAGCCAGCACATTCTCATAATATTCCTAAGCTCTTTACTGACTGAGCACCCAGACCACAATTCTAACTGGGTCATCTGTGTGACTGAAAAGAATAAAGGGAAAATCCCTGGAGCCTGGACCCCACAATCTTCTCAAGTGTTGAGCTGTGCCCCACTGGAGATGAATGACACTGCCCCATCTGGGAGATCCCAAATCCACAGACTCATTTCTTCTTTTCTCTTTGTTATCAATCACAGTGTTCCCAGGTTTGGGGTTTTTTTTCCAGGAGGGATGGAAGGTACAGCCCTTTCCCAGACGAATTTCAAATTCAAGGTTATGACATATTTTTGTTTCTTGGCAAGTAGCACAACCAAAGTGGACTTTCAGGAGAGGGTTGTTGTATATGAGACCTTTTGAATTTGATGAAAGGAGAGATGAGGGAACAATGGATAAGAGAGAGATCCAGTCAAACATTAGGAAGTGTGATTCTTGCTTTATGTGGACAGGTTGCTTTCAGTGTTGGGAGACATGTCAGTGCTTTGCTTTCCATGGATTGGAAAGCAACTATAGGAGGGTTCCAAGTTTTGGTGGGTGTCTTGGTGTCAAGGACAGAGAATGGCCCAGAACTGTGACTATAATATGCTTTAAAAATGCCATTAGTTGCTGATTTTTGTGTTGATAGCATCACACAGAATCATAGAACACACTGGGTTGGAAGAGACCCATCTGGATCACTGAATCCAATTCCTGGCCCTTCACACGACACCCCAAGAGTCACATCGTGTGCCTGGGAGCATTGTCCAGGTGCCTCTTGAATTCAGCCAAGGCTTGGTGCTGTGACCACTACTGTTGTTTGCTTTCTAGATGCTTCTGAGTATCCAGCCCTGTAACTCAACAAAACCCTAACCCTACCTAACTGCAGGTATCATTAGTACAGGAGCCCAGTGATTTAGAGATGCTGCCCCATGCCCAAATTTTCATTTTCCCCAGCTGTTGGAATTTACTTGAGATTATCCTCAACTTGAATTCACAGTTCTGTAGGGGAATGGAAGTAACATCCTATTTTTTTCTGTCTCTTCTCACAGAAGTGGAAGATGAAAGGCAGTTTCATTCAACACTTTGTCAGCGGTCTCTGCCTGGAAAACCAGACTGGAAGAGTGGTGACCAACCCCTGCCAAGCAGGTGTACCTGGCCAACAGTGGGAGCTGCTACAAGCAACATGATGGTAGCACAGAGATCTCCTTGTTTCTTTGTGCATGAGACTTTGGGACCAGAGGGGGATCAGGAAGGGAGGAATGGTTTTATATGTCTGACCCTAAATGTTTTCATTGTGCTCATCAGTAAGCCACCACTTCAGCTGAGCACTTGATGTTTTTGAGTTTTTCAGAAAAGAAGCTGGGGATAAGGGGAATCAGGACAGTTGTCAAAATCTTCCCATCTATTGTCTTAAGTTCTCCTTTGTAGCTGGTGCCTGTGCACAGCTGCACCTAGAGATGGAGGAGGACCCAGCCCAGTACTTGGAGCTCTCCCCATCCTTTCCTTTCTCTGCATCCAGAGTGCACAACCTTCAGTCCAGCAGCTTAGGCTATGCTTGTACAAACACTGGTAGCTCTTCAGCTTCCCTGGCTTTTTGCTCTAACATCATGCACCATTTATGCCAATGTCTCTCAGTGAGGACTGGCCAGAAGAGTCATCGTGATCAGTGGAGAGGCTGGGAAGGAGCTAGCAGGTCCTGGGGACAGGTTTTTCATCTCTTTTGGGTGGGCCCATTCCTTCCTCTGCCCACAGAAGCTGCCCTACAGCCAAATGTGCTGAGGTTGGGCAGTGCTGACAAAAGGGACAATCTGTTGTACCAGCCTAACCAGGGGTTGTTTCAGGGACTATTCCCTGTTGAAGTCTTTCTTCCAGCTTTTTTATATGTGGAAGGCCAGCCCTGCCTCCAAGAGTGGCATCCAAGGTTCAGGGTACCATGTTCTGGTGGAGCCAGTCAGAGACAGGTGCCAACAGTTGTGGGTGTTAGGGAAGCTGGGTCTGTTCTCTGGCTGCTCTTCCTGGTGCTACCAGCCACTGCCCACTGCAGCCCACACCAAAGGTGGTGTACAGAGCTTCATGGGCAGCAGACACACACAGAGGTGCTGCACATGGCTCAGGCTGTGGCAGGAGCCCACCCAGATCCCCACTGTGAGAGACAGAAGGGGACAGCCCCTAGGTCATAGCAGACTTCCTGCTGCTGGCTGGGCAGGGCTGCAGTTCTCATGCTTGTCTCTCCATCTCTGCATAGCCCCTGTGAACAGAGCCTGGCATGACAAACCACCCATTCCCTTGTCTAGTTGCTTTTCCTTCTCTCTTTGAGAAAGATGAGACAAAAGGGTTGGGGCTGCTCTACTTTTGACCCTTTCTCTCTTCCTGATGAGCACCCTGGGGAGAGGTTATCTGACGAAGCTGAAACTGCCCACTGCACAAATGCTGCCACAGTGTAGGACTGGCCTGAGAGAGGCTCCTTTGTGTTCTGGAAATACCAAAGACACTGGTGGTCTAGAGCTAGCATCCCAGTCCTGCTCCCAGTTACCAGTCAGCTCTAGCCACATGTGGGTTTTCAAACCTGCCAAGGGATGCTTCAAGTAAAGTCCCCACAACTTTACCTTCTCCTAACTAGATCTGTTAAATTTTCCTCTTGAGACAGATTTTGTATACCAACCCTCCTTTCCAAGAACCTGACAGGGAACCAGATAGTGGGACCATCTTCATTAGGCAATTGCTTGCCTGGATCCTTTCTGATCTGTGTAGAAGAAAGAGGTTGTTCATTTGGATTCTGAACAGCTGTTTGCTTTTGATCATGTTTGTATCTCTTTTTAATTCTTTCTCTTAGCTTGGTATTAGCCCAAAGAGTTGACGAAAGAACAGATAATGTTCTTCATACATTGCATGTGCTTAGTGTGAAAACTGGACAATTTTTTTTGTTCTTGGTTAAAAAAAACTAAATCCATCATGTGGCAGGAGCTCTTACCCTGTCTCCCCTTCACTTTGATATCAGATCCCCATCTCAGCCCCAATTAGCCAGAAGAATCACCTGCCTGCACTGTGAACACTCACAAGGGAGTTCCTTTTGATCCTTACAGAATGGTGCAGCTGCTCTTTTCTGTGGAAATGAGGGCACTGACTCTGCAGTGATTTCTCTTCCCCTGTAAAGAGATGCTTTGGGCCAGAACCAGTGGGGTCAGGAAAGGGCAGAGGAAGAAGGAAAATAGCCTAGGAATGGAATGAGAGCAAGCCAGACAAGACCCATTGAGGGCAGAGATGCCATCCTATTAGCTACTGGATTTTTAAACAAGACTATACAGGAGATGGTCCTTTCAGAATAGCATCATTATGCAGTAGGAGACAGGAACAGTCAAGTTCTTACCTACTTGGCTTGAAAAATATTGATGCAAAGACAGATGAAGGGTCACTGAGCAGGTACTCTTTGTAAGCTGTGTATACAATGAAGTGTGAAAGGATTACATGTTTTCATAAAACAGTCTAAATGGACCATCTGACCTCCCCCCATTTCACTCTCCAGCAGCTTATGTGTTGCAGCTAACAGCATGTTCCCTCCTCTACCAGGTCCTGCCTCCTTCCTCTCTGCTCCCACTGTGTGTGTGCAGCTTTCTTGCAGTTCCTCCTTCATAACCACTCTGGGACCAGGACCCAGCTCCTCTACAAACAATGCTCCTGACTGCTGCAGACCACAGAAGCTCTGCTTGTTTCCAGTCTCTGGGCCAGCCCTAATTCAAAGGGCTCTTGTCAGCACAGTGACTGCTGCCCTTGACTGGGTGCTTGGCCCCCATGCTGGAGGTTGCTGACTGCTCCTGGGGCAGACATGCCTGGACTGGCTGTGTTGACTTATTTGTGCCTCTCTTCCTACTGCTCTCCTGGCAGAGTGTGAACTGGCATTCTTCTTGGACTGTAAGCTGGGGCTGCTGAGGATGGGACACTCCTTCTTCAGGTGCTGTGGCTTGGGGGAGGAAGGGCCAAAGGTGGACATAGGCTAGATGTCAATAACTCAAATTGCTTGTGGAGTTTGGAGTTTCATTTTTTAATTCTACCCGGTCACCTCCCAAGTGCTCACTCTTCTGTCAGCTAAAGCATTGCTTTAGCTCAACTCAGACCTCCCCACACATCATCTTTTGGAAGCTGCTGGTTTCCAATGTATTTTTGCAGTTGCTGAAAAGAGATACATCACAAAAGGCTGCTGTCAAGTGTGGGCAAACTGAACTTCTTCTTGGAATAAACAAAATCTTGTTCAAACTCAATATTAGCATACTCTACATTTCCCTTGCACTGAAGGGAAGGAAGAACAATGTTATCTCTACTTTTTTCCCCAAGGTCCACCCAGTGCCATGCTTTGTAACAGGTGTCTGTTAGTCAGTTTGCTTGAAGAAATCCTAATTGTAACAGTCAGACCAAGCAGCTGCTCACCCTTGTTTTCCTGTTTACTTTAAACAGCCCCCTAGACTGTCAGGACAGAGAATTTGCATTGGTCATACCCTTAAAGAAAGCTGTTACTGTACCAGAGCATCCACTGTAATTTCCTGTGCTGTGGACCAATGGGAGTTTATTTAAGAGGAGCTGAATTTACTGTTGTACAGAAATTGGATTCAAAAGGTTTATTTTTCCCACTCAATTGTAAGTTGCACTTTGCCAGATGTAATTTATGTGGAATCCAGATTAGTTTTCCTTTTTCTTCAAAAAAAGCATGTGCCAGAATCTGTTTAATGCCTGGAATAAAATCCATTTTGAAATAAGTGTTTCAGCCTGTTCTTATTCCCCTTTGCTTCCTCTCCTGGAAAAGAGTGTCCTTTCTTGCCTGGTCCCTCCTCTGTCTCTCACTGGGTTTGTTCCCAGATGCACATACTCCAGCTCCCTGCATGGGTTTGTGGGCTGCCCCAGGAGAGATGCTGCTGGAGCAGGCAGAGATGCTTCTAGGGTACAATGGTGTGTGCCAGTTGGAAAGGACTGGGATAGGCCTTCTCAGCTGGGTAGGGAGACAAGTATCCTTCTTGGCAATTAATGGGCTGACTTTCATGCTGAAAGAAATAGCTGGGGTTGTGGGCAATTAATTCTTCCTGTTACTCCCTCCTTGAGATTTTCCTTAAGCTAGCAGCCTGCCTGTTTTTTATGTAAGCCTCCCAAGGACCTTTCTTCTGCTTCTGGCTTGAGGACAAAGGAGCATCACCAGCCACAGATGTCTCCTAGCATATGCATTGCTGGGCTTCAAATATTGTCACTCCCCAAGGAGGCTGGTAAGCTTTTCTAACCTCATATTATTTAAAACAAAAAGAGAGGGCAAAAAGAAAAAGAGAGATAGAAGGAAAAACAAGAGAGAGGGGGAAAAAAAAAAAGAAAAAAAAAGAAAGTCTAGCCAGCCAATCTGGAGACTTTGAGTTTAGAATCAGGGCTTAACAGCCTGCCTGTTCACCTGGCAGAGGCTTTTTCAACAAGGATCAGCTGGGTCTGACTGTACAGAAAGCAGCTGTGCCAGAGCATCTGTCCAAGGAAGGAGGGTGAAGGTATGCTGGAAATCATCTGGTGTGGGCAGAGCCACTGCTTATCCATGCTGCCTGATGTTTGAGTGCTGTGGGAACTCAGTAAAAATGAGAAGGGTTGGGGCTTTCTCTGAGTGCTGCTCTTGTAGCAGCAGATATTTGGGCTGTGTCCCTGGAGCCCTGCCATGCAGCCCCTGAGTGGTGACCACCAAAGTGCCCTAGAAACCAGAACCGGGAGGTTCCCAGGCTGTAATGATGGCTGGGAAGACTTCTTTAGTCCTGCCTAGGAAAATGATAGGGTTTTGATCTTCTGAAGAGGCAGACTTGGGGGGGCTGGGAGGGAAGGAGAAATGGGTGAGGGGTGGGTTACCCTCTGAGGAGGATAAGGTACAGAAGAGTTTGGAGTAGAAACAGATGCCTCAAAAGAGGCTAGAACATCATGTGGGAAGAATTATAGGGAAGTAATTTCTTTCCTGGAGGCTGAAAACCTAGAAACACCATGTCCACAGCAGCCACACAGCTAGGTCAAATTCAGTAGATGCTTTATCTAAAAAGGAAAACCAAGTGTTGTTTGGATTTATTGCTTTTTTGTTGTGTTTTTAAAAATACTCCTTTATTTGAGAACTCACAAAGCAGATTATTTTCTTAGAAATAGAGGTATTCTCCAGGCTACATGCAGTAACAAATCTAGGTGCTAAGGGACCATCTTTTTCTGCAGGTTGTTAAAAGGCATTTGCTTGATTCAGAGTCCTTATGGGAATTCTCTTAATTCTCAAGAGCCTCTGCTGTTGGGGTGCAGGGTGTGTGGAAGGGGATATCTCTAGCCCTCTAACTGGACTTCTTCAGCATTTTAGAAGTACATTCTAAGTTCAGATGCGTCTGAAAACCTGACTGCTGCTGTTTCCTTGGACAAGCATCCTAACATTCTCCCTGCATCCTTTCTTATTTGGTCTCTACTGCTTGGTGACTGTTTAGACAGGAGCTGAACAGCTCCTGTATCCTTCCCTTTTAGGGGAGCTGAGTCATTCCTTCATCATGACTTGTAAGAACTTAAAACAGAAGCAGAGAAGCCCTGGAGAACTGCAAATATTGAAATTAGATGTTTAGATCTACCTGAAACAAAACTTGTTTTCAATGTGTTTGTTTTGCTGCTATTGTAGCAAAAAATCAGCAGTACAGTGCCCTGTGAAAATAAACAGAATATTTGCAGCATGCTGGGCTTCTGGCTCTGCTTCTCCAGGGGAGAACTTTGTGCCCCTGTGTGGACAGGAGGCATTTCCTTTCCATCACTCTCCCAGATGGGGTGCAAAGTAGCAGCCATTCCCATTTCTAGGACTTTGTTTCTGTAAGGTGTTTTGCAAACAGCTGTGATATAGTCTAGAGATGTGTTAAAAACTGTTTCTTTGCTGCAGCATGTTGCAGAGGAGCCACTGGGCAAGGGAAGCTTGGGAACACGAGGGAACAACCTTTTGGATTTTTGACTGATTTGCATCTGTTTGAGAAATGCTGCTTAAATCTCACCAGTGACTGACCAGTAATTAAAACCAGGCCAGAGCAGGGTAGTATTTCTGTGCTGAAAATGACACTGGTAAGTGTTCAGACTTGCCTTATTTTGAAACATCCCATCTGAATGGAAATAGCAACTTCTGCTTGACTTATTGATGAAACTTGTGCTTTACAAATCTGAGTCATTAAAATAAATTCAGTTTCATCTGTACTGCATGATGGAAGAAAACAAGAATGAAAGCAAAGATAACAAAATAATCCACTTGGGACAAAGTTGTGTTTTGAATGTGATTTTGGTGGAAACCAGCTTCTCTCTCTTTGATTTCCATGGAAACTAGTACAGCTTACCATTGCCTGCAGCAGAGCTGAGCTTGGCAGTAGCAGCAGCAGTGTGCTGGGTGATGAGCCGGCCAGTGCCTGGGGGAGGCACAAATTCATGAGCATGAAGTGAACAAAATGGGCTCACTGACCCATAAGGCCACCCATGAAACCCTCTGCACTTCCAGGTCTGTCTACTTTCTTTTCCCAATAGCTCTTCTCCCCGAATTTTTTGTTCAAGAGTGCAGGGCTGCTTTGGCTTTCTTTGGCTTTCCCCATCCCTGTCTCCACTGAGGGGTGGATTTCAGTGTGCCCTTCTCAAGCAGCCTGAGCATCCTTGTGAGCATGGTGGCTGTTACCTGCTGGGGTGATTGTGAGCATTCCCAGGCTTCATCCCACCTCTGGAGGCCCCTTTGCACCTCCTGCCTTGGCATTTCTTGTCATTGCCCCTTGGGGCTGCCATGGGGTCTCCTGGTGGTTGTGTAGTTCTGACCTGTGGACCTGCTGCTCTCTGCTATTGCCTTCCCTCCAGCAGCTGGGTACCAGAACTGGCCCTGCAGCATAGCTGTAGTTTTGGAAGTGCCCACAGCAGCTTCAAAGAAGAGGGGACACCTACAGACAAAGTACAGAGAACACTTTATTTGAAGAGATAACATATTTTATAGTTCACCAAAGTTTGTGTGATTTTTTACCCACCAAAACACCTTGTTTCCCTGTCCTCCCAACATTTAATGAGGGCAAACCAGAAATCATGTCAATGCTGGTGAGTTTTTAATGTGATGACTGGCATTTCACCCCTGCTGAAGGGATGCAGTGTTCCCAGTGCTGTGGCAAGCAGAAAAGCAGTGGACAGGGAAGTGCTGGAGTAGGTATGAGGTTTGTTTAGGCTAAATCACTTAGCATGTGAGAGCTGATGATGTGGCAGCCTGTTGATGAAAATGGGGAATTAAAAATGCAACAGGTGTGGCAAAGCCTAAAAACGTGCCAAAGGGTCTTGTGCTTGGGGTGGAATTCCAGTGTGAATGTTCAAGCTGGTACTTTCACGGTACTTTCTCAGAGCTTCAGTGCAGATTGTTCAATCTTTCAATTTTGTCTCTCCTAAACGTTTCTCTGACTGGAGGCTGCACGTTATAACGCTGCTTACAAGGACAATGATGTCAAAGTCCCTCTAATTACCCCAAGATGAAGAATCTCCTCTGCTTTCTTCCTCAGGAGATGAAAGCAATGTTCAAAGAGACCCGCTTGGTACCAGGGCATTTTTCAAGGCAATCAACTTTTCCAAGCTCTTTTCCCCCCAAGCAATCTAAATGCTAAATAGATCTTCAAAATAATTACCACATCTAAGACGAGAAGCCATTTTTCCCTGGAAACACCTGATGCTCGTTAGCAACATTTAACGTGTCACACATCACCTCTGTTTACTCTAAACTTTCATGGCAGGATTTTGTCAGATATCTGCAAGTACTGAGCTCATGCTGAAGAGTCTGAGAAAGCTCTGGAGCACAAATCCTCTGTCCTGAGAGGGAAGAGGTCTGTATTTCTTCAGAACTATTCAATACCCTCACAGTTAAAAAGAAGCAGTGCCAGTGACCTACACCAGCCTGGCACCAGTGTAAGCCAGGAACCCAAATCAGAGATGAGCTTAGCCTGGAGCAGCAGGGTTGAAGAAAAGTTGGTTCTACCTGTCTTTGCAGCTTCTCTTTCCCAGGTTAGAACAGGATACAGCTGGGTCACTGGTGGGTACTTGCAGCATCCCAGAGCCCTTGGCAGGACCAGCAGCTGCCAGCACAGCTGGAGCCCCTTTGCCCAGGGACATCTGTAGCACCTGCTGAACTATGAATCCCCCAGGGCTGCCACAAGGCTCTGCAGTGGCTTTCCCACTGTGAGCAGAGTCCTGCTAGGGAAATCCATAGGAGGGGGCTGCTTGGTGCACCTCATATGGCGGGCAGGAGTCACCCCCACCCTTGTACCAACACAGTGTATCAGAGCAGGCACAGACTCTTTGGGAAACTGGGGTTTCCCAAGGTGGAGCTGTTCTTAGCTCTGCCTGTTACAGCTCTTCTCCTTTGGACTTCACATGGTAATAAAACTTGGTTTGAATAAAGGGTGTGTGGTTCTAACCTAGTGGTTGAAGAGCTTTCAGTCTCTGGAGCAAGGCCTGGAGTCCAAGATTACTTCAGGAATTACTCTGCATTTTTATTCAGCAACTATTTAATTTCAAGCTCATAAACAGCCTTTGGAACAGTGCCTGGAATGAAAGACCTTCCTGTAAATACCCCAGCTGCTACTAGAAAACTATCATTACTTTCCCTCTGATGCAGGTCATCCTCAGATTTTCCATACCAAGGATTTCAAAAGACTCTCATCATAAGACATTCAACATTTTGTCCTCTAATCCTCCTTGCCAGCCCCAGACAAGCCTATACAGCTTGGTGAAATAGAGAAACCTTTGGCTCTTGTCTTTCTATTTATTTGCAATGGCTGTGTTGGGAGGAGCCTTATCAAATCAAGCAAAATGGAGAATCACTTTGTTTATGAGCTCCCTTAGCACTTACTCACACAGGTGGTCTGAACACAGCTGAGACTGGAGTGCTTCTGTGTGGGTGTTGAAGCGGATCCTGAATTGTGCAGACTGAAATGTGCATATCTGATGTGTGTCTAGCTTTGGACAACAACTGAACATTTTATAATTCCAAAAATCTAATGATCCAAACGATTCAAATCCCACCTATACCCTTTGGATATGGGCTTCTGGACACCAAACATCATCTGGGGTGCAGCCTGGAAAAGAGTTTGAAATCATCTGACTTTGAGTGGTGTTTTGGCTAGAATGCCACAAATCCCCTTTAATGCACACTTCTTAAACTTCTTATTCAAATGGCTCATTTGAATAATGTGTGCTTCATCACCATGGGTTTTTCTTCTGCAAGATACTGCAAACAAGGCTGAAGGTGTAGAGTGAGGGGAGGTTACAGGACCCTGGGTGTGCTTTGATGGTAATGCTGTCAGCTGTGACCTCAAGACCCTCCAGACACCATGTTCATTAACAAAAAGGGTGATAAAATCTCAGATATTTTTTTTTGCGTTACTCAGAGAAAAAGCAGACACTGCTGTGCAAATTCCCTCTGAATTAGCAGTAAAACCTGACCCAGAGGACTGTCAGCATGTGTGAGAAGGGTTATCTGGGGGCTCTCCCTCATACCCCAGCGTTCCCACCAGCTGATCTGTTCAATCACATCTTAATCTGACCATAATCCTAGCTTTGTGACTGAAAGGGAGCCAACAGGAAAGGGCCAGTGCCTGCTGCAGAGATGAGTGACCAGGCAGATCCTGAAAGCTGTCAAAGGTTTTAAGGAGATCAATATTCCCTGTGCACTCGTTTCTAATTGGGCTTTATTGCAGGTCTCTGATTCATGTAGTTCATTAAATGGACTGCAATGGAGTTTCTATAACTGAGTTTAAACTCCTAAGGCACAGGATCGAAATAGCAGCAGCAAGCAATTGCCAAGGCCCCCAGAACTCATCTGGAGAAGTAATTGCAAGAGTGCTGAAGCATTAGACTTCAAAGAAATGCGGATGTGGCTAAATCAGTGCTATTCATTACATTTAAGCTTACAAAAAAGCTTATCTGCCATGTTAAGGGTCACTTTGAAAATACACTGCCCAGTGCCATGAAGTACGTATGTATTTCAACTGATTTGTTGCACCACTTGCATTCTGGAGCAAGTATTTTCTGAGTTTTCACGAAGCCCATGAGTAAACAGCTCCTAAACAGTAACAGTGTCAGCTAGAGTTACATCATCACCAGGTCTCTCATTCTCAGGACATCATGCCCAAAACATCAAACTCGTGGAAACAACGAGAAAAATGTGTGGAAAGCATATGGGAAAAACCACTACCTTTCTACCTTAGGTCTGCATAAACCCTTTCATCTTCCGTGCAAAATATCTGTGGGAGATGATTGCCAAGTGAATAAAAAACATCCAGCCAAACCCCCCAACAGCAGAGGTCTTCTGTATATCTGATCAGACACAAGTGCCACAAAGCCCATTAAGCTGTTCCTGTCAATGACCTACACCAAGTGTCTAGGGACAAACCTAAGAACAGGGCAATTGCAGGATACTCCCTCTCCCAAAACACTCTCAGGGCCCTCGGTTACTTCTGATGTACTAACACCCTGAGCTAGGGCTGTCATCCTTGCATTTAACAGGTACCATCGATCTCTCTTTATAAATAGGCTCATCTAAGTGAATAGGAAGAAGGTGTGTTTCCATTCTCTGAGGATGCTCTGCATTAACTAATTAGCCCTACTTATTGCTAGTTAGGATGGATATCAGATTTTTGACAAAGAGCAGGAGATTATCAGTTAGGTGGATGCAGGAGTGAGGAGGGAAAAGAGAAAGTGCACCAAAGTGCTCATCATTTAACTGCTCAGCTGGTATGGGGCTGAGAACTGCATTTTACTTTTTTGTTCTTCCAAGAGCCAAGAGAGCATCTGGGCCAGACACACAGGTACCTTTTTCCATCATAATTATGTGTCAAATACATTGAGGCTGGATCTCTTATTTTCTCTGCAAGTAGGTTGGAGCGATGTCTCTGACTTCTAAAGACAGCATGCCTGGAGGTAGTCATGAATTTTCTATAGAAATAGTTTAAACAGAGAAGCCAGATTTATGGAGCTTAAGATGTGTTATTTGAGGTGTCCTTGGGGCCAGGTAGAGGCTGGTAAAAGCCCTACTGGCTGCCCTACTCCCTCATAAGAGGCTTGTGGGGCTCTAAGTGAGCTGCTGAGGTGTCCTGTACCCAAGGAGAAGGGGTCTGAGGAGTGAGACAGACACTGAAGCCAGCACACTGAACAGAGAGCTGCCTGGCTTATGCAACATGCTATCAAAATGTTTAGTCCATTAGTTGTAAGCTGGAGGGAGGTGCCTATTTTTCCTTGGACTTTTCAGAAGGGAAATAACTCCTGGAGCTATGGCTGACCTGATTTGGGTGCCTTTCTGCCAAGAAAAAGAGCAACACAGTTAAATGTGGCTCTTACTCTGCTTATTTCAGACAAGCTTTGAGTTCCCTGGAATATCTGAGGTGAGTGTCCTCATTAAGATCAAATACTTGGTTTTTCTCATGTGTTTCTTTATTAAGCTTTCTAGTTGAAGTTTTTTAATTTTGCATTAATAATGAGTGCTTTTACTTGGACATGATAGAGGCAAGGAATAGAGGGTGCACTGAACAATTGTGTTGTAAACACAAAAACAAACCATGCAATTTTAGGGGGCATTGAATGATTCATTCCTGGTTAAGACTAAAGAAATATCATTACCACAGTATGAAAGACTGGTAATCTTCATTTGGAGCTACAGGTGCAGCTGGTGCAATGGTTATTTCATCAAACTAGGGTCAAGGACAGACAGGAAAACCTGGAGAAAACTGCTAGCATTAGCAGGGGACAAACATAAATTAAATAGAAATTGAAATTAAACTCACTTGACCCAGAATTTAGAAGGATACTAATGAAATGTGTTCAAGAAGACCATTGCAAGCCAGGCAAGGAAAGCAGCACTGGTTTGGCACAGGCTAAATTTCTAGAGACTGTAAGGATGGAGAAGACACAATTCTGGATTTGAGGAATGCCCTTTGAAGAGAAGATTTGAACACTTACTCTGCTTGCTATATTCTGGTTAGTGCTTCTACTGCATTCTAATGGAATAGATGTACAAGCCAAGAATTCCCTCAGGGACCAAGTTAATGTATTGAGAGATAAAGAAATCCCCCCCTGCCCCTCATTTCCTTCTTGAACTTGAAAATAGCCATAGTTAAGAAAGAAATGTGAAAGCAAGGTTTATGTTTAGCTCTGGCAGCAGAGACTTTCCACTTTCCCTTGCAAGTACATGACCTGACACTGCAGGAAGATGCCTTTGCCTCCAATGGGTGGGTGGGGGGGTTGTTGGTGTGGAGGCACAGGTGCAATTGGTTTTTTCTCCATTGCCATGTATGGCCTGCTTCTTACCTTCCCCTGGCATTTTGCAATGCCTCTGAGCTTTTCCTAATACTACATCACAGATTTCTGAGGCCTTTATATTTTTTTTTCCTTCTTTTACTTGAAAGCTGGAAAGGTGTGGGGAGGGTTGCATCTGGGTGGCAAATCTGATGACCTCTAGGGACTTAATCTCCGTGGCAAGGCATTTTTCTCAGTGTCCCATGTGAGCCTGCATTCATATGAAGAGAACATGAGAACAAAATCAAATTTGACCCTTCTGCATCCTGTCTTTATCACTGGGGAGCAGCTATACTTTCTGTAACCTAGTGAATGCTACTCTTGTCAATCAAATCCACTCCTGAATACACAATGGCTTACCATTTTCAGCATTGTCCTCAGTGATCTAGGTAATAGTGAGTTCAAGCAGCTGTATGAAACTGATCAGAGTAGGGACTCAGATTTCTCATTTTTCATGATGTGGTGTTTTCTAGTAGTGACTCCAACAGAATGATGGATAATTTAGATTGGAAGAGAGATCCAGAAGTCGTCTAGTCAAATGCTGCTCAGAGTGGGTCTAATGGCTCTAATCAGATCAGTGCTCTGTCAAGTCTTGAATGTCTCCAAGGATGGATATTCCCCACCTCTCAGGGCAGCAGGTTTGTGTTGTGTGTGTAACCCAGTGCCCATGGTAACTAAGAAGATAATTTAAATTTGGGAGGGTGTTTCCTGCATGGCTAATGAAGTGATGCAGAAGCAGCAATGAAATACACTAGATGGAAGCCCCAGTGCATTAGAGATCAGGGCAATACAAGTGTCAGATCTAGCCAGTGGTAGAGCCCAGATACTGCAGCCTCCAAGTACACTGCCACATTTTTCACATCTGCAGCTCTTGTTGACTTACCTGACACAGACACAGGCAGGCAGCAGCTACAGAGTTCCAGAAGATGCGTGGATGTCACTGATACACACAACAGCCCACAGCAACAGTCTTGGCTGGGGACTGTGGAGATACTGCAGGGGATGCAGCAGCAGATGGCTATGGGGTGTACAAAATTGGTAACAGAACCCTTGCTAATGCTCACCAGGAATGGTGCTGAGCAGGCATATGCAGCATGCAAGTTTTACTTGTGTGTCACTGCAAACTCAGCACAAAGAGTTTGAATAAAACCTATGAATTGGAGCTATGCCCAAACTTCATCCAGATAAAATGGTCCTACAGGCATAGGTCAGATTACAGTAATGAGAAAACTAATTCCTACAATCTAATGCTTTCCTATGACAAATCAAGACAGGTTTTACCTTAATCCTTTTCAGATCTAGTGTGGAAGAAGCATTTATTAGTGGGTGATAATAGCTGCCTTGTACTATGCAAAGCTGACCATCTCCATTCAGTGAGTTTCAGTGGCAGATTCATTCCCCTGCTGTTTCCATGAATGGTACCTTGTATTTGGGCAACACTGAGTAACATTATAACAGACAATACACTCAGTGTGGAAAACTTGAGGGAATTGACTAGTATGACAGAGGTGCAAAATTAATTTTCTATCTTAACAGATGTACTCTTGCTGATTATCTATAGCTAGTACAAATTATTTATCATTTTACCTTGAAGTCAACACTTTTAGACTTCAAAGTGGGTACCTAAAATGAGTGTCTCAGATGCTCACTGAGGCTGAGAATCTTTAGCCTCATCCACAGCCCATCTCCTGCTGGACAATTGCTAACTGAAACTCCCTGCCCCCGTCCACCTATGATAATGGTAAACCAATTTGTTTCAATGCTCACCAGGGTGTAGAAAACACCAGTTTCATAGCAATTGAAAAAACAGGAGGTTTTAATTGTTTTGCACTTGTAACCCAGCTACCCTTGATTTTTCTGTTTATTAGTTTTTTTTGATGGGTTGAATTTTCAGTGTAAGTGAGTTCCAGTACAATCAGACCCTTACTCAATGGGGATTGCAAATGTACATAACTATTTATATACTCCAAAGTCTAGCAGCTGGAACTTTCCCCTCTTCCCCCTGAGTAAGAAGCATCCTAAGAAGCTACCTTGCTTTCAGTGCATCATGAACCAGCACAAATTGCTTGGCATATGGTAATGAGAACCCAGCCAGCAACTTTACAACTTACCCTTTTCTAATGCAAGCCAAAAAAAAATCTTTCAGCCTTGAAAATACTGTGGGTAGTCAAGTCTCCTCTTGCTGTAAACAGGTTTATTAGTTACTAAGGAAGATAACAAGGTGGTCTTGACTACTTCTTTTTTCCTCCACTGTACATTGACAATGGTGATAAGCACAAGAACAGACTGATCTAGCAATGATGCCACTTTCCTGCTGTGCTTATAATGCATTGTGATGGATGTCAGGATTTCAGTCTATTTTAAAAGAAAGTGATGATGGAAGCAATAGTAGGCAAGTATTTTAACTACCTAGCTTATTTTACCCTTAGAGGAGGAAAGCAAACTAAATTCTGCTTTTCACAATTCTACTTCAGCATACTGAAGGAGGCTGCAGAGTGAGATTCCTGTAAGAATGATTCTGGTATTATTGTGGTTGTGGTGTCAAACACAACTCACATTCTAATCTTAGTGGGATTACTCCCTGACCCAGTGCATTACTGACTGGCAGGAGCTTGCAATGGTAGATAAATGGGTGCTTTATATATACACACCAATTTCTCTGCTGTGCTTGTCCTTGTTCTTAAAATATCAAGTTTTGGGGTTTTTTTTAAGTGACCAGCTGCTCTGCTTGTCGGTGCTGACTAGCAGTCCTGTTCTCCCTTTCCCCACAACACCCAGTATCCCTTTTGTACAATAGTGTGAGGCAGAATTATGCTTTTCAAGAGCAGGGAACTGCTACTTCAGCTCAGCCACCTCTCATAACTTCACCCTACTATTTGCTTAGTGAACAGCCCTGCCAAGAAATGAATTGCGCCAGTCTGGTCATTCCTCAACTTGAAGTCCATGGCAGGCAGTGCAGAAGCTGTGGGAGGACTTCCCAAATCTGTGATTACCAAAGAAGCAGCATGGCTCACGGGTCCACAAGGCAAGCAGAAGTCAGGCAAGCACCTCAATTCCTCTGCAGTCCTGGCAAATAGTTCATACAGCTCCTTGGTCTGAGGCTAGGCTTCCTTAATGGACTTTCTTTTGAAAAAAATTAAGTATTTCTACACACTTGAAATACTAGGTCTCTGGATTCCATTCTTAATCCCAGTTTTAAAATACTGTACCACTCTCCTGCAGAAGCAGCCAATATAATTTCCTTTCTCATTTATTCCCACACTGTAGCAGGCATGACCAGCACAGTTACTTGTATCTATCCATACCTAAGAAACACCAGTTAATTTGCTGCAGGCAAAGCATGCATGGAATTACAGATTCTTTTTTGACACACTTTGTGTAATCATACAATTTTTTAGTGGCTTTACCTGCAAAATGCTGCTACTGAACCTCACTTTTATAGTAGCTGAACTTGGGCAATTATCAGTTTCTTGCTATCAAAGTGCTGATGCCTCTGAGGACAAGTGCAACTGCAGGAGGTACTACATGCCCTGCTGCCATCCATTACTCAGTAGGAACTAAAAAGCAAAGTGAAGTCACTTTTCATGGTCTGCTAGAACAGCCTACATTGCTAGAAGTGCATATAATAAGTTTTGAAGTGCTCACAACCCTCTCCACTAAATTTCTGAAGGCACCAGGTGGTTAGTGGGAGATAACTTTCCAGATTCTTCTATCTAGCTTGTTGCACATTGGATTGATACCATAGCATTCTTTCTCCCTTTCAGTGTATCTGGTCAGCTGCTCAGCTCAGCAGCAAATCTAATGTTTCATAAATAGTTAATCAAATAAAATACAGTGGAGGATTATGAAAAACAACAGTTCAAGAACTATGCACTAGAGTTTTCACTAGTAGCTTATTACAGAAAAAGAAAAAAAGACCTGTAGCGGGATGAAAAGGGGGAAAAGAGATGATGCCCAACTCCCTTCTTCTAAAGTGGCCTAAAGACCACACTTTTCTATCTGCAAAGGCCAAATCTGACTCCAGAGATATGAAAGGACCACTTACTTGCTTTTCACTTACTTTTCAATTCTGTGAAAACTTCCATTACTGAAATGACCACAGCAGCTTGTATGTTTTAAAAAAAGTGAACTAATCTTTAAGTAAATCATCTTCACGAAGTCCCTTTCAAAAAGCAGAAAGGTTAATTACCACCTCCTTTAAAGTACCTTCTTCCTATTTTCTGCTCTAATATAAGAAATTTATATTTTATACCTGTTTACTGGTCTGAGTTCACACAGTTATCATTGTTATCATTCCAGCAAGAGGAAGATTTTCTTAAATCAGATGTAAGGTACCTGCGAAGGAAGAGCTGTGCTGTGTTCCAATGCCTGATTACTAGAGATTCAGCATACTCCTTTGTGCTTTTCACAGTAAGGAAAGAGATCACATTGCTGTTTTTTCTTAAACTGAAAGCCAGCCCACAGAATTAGGTAAATGCTTATTTGGCTCCATTTAAAGACTGCAAAATTGCATACAAGAGAATATTGGAAATTTTACAAAAAAAAAAAATTGTAATCAATCTCAAACATATGAAGAGAGAACATGTTATTTTAGTATGTGCTATTCAGGAGGAAAAACTATCAGAGCTTTTAAAATAGCATTGCTTGTATTAAATCTGAATGTTATTATACGGGCAATAATGAATTTTCTAAGTATTACTTACTGTATTCAAGCTGGACATAAAACTTACATGCCCCAAAGTATTTTCAGATTTAATAATCTTAAGTGTACTAATATATTTCTGACCCACAATGTTTTGAAAATCACTATTCATTATAAAGGAAGCATGTTTTGATGTTAGCAAATTGAATTTATTCCTTGTCACTATATATTCCAGAGCTAGTAGGTCTTATCTCCAACCTGTACTGGTGCTGAGAGGTTTAACACCCTCACCCAGTTTCCTTCCAAGAATTTAAATCCCTTCAGTCTTCAGCAGCTATTACTTATCACTTAAGTAAAGCTATTTTCATTAAAGCTTTACTATAGACAGTCACTTTGCCTCAAGATTGTTTTCAGTCAGTGCATTTGCTGTGAGGTCCAGCAGAAACTATTGATGTGTATTAGGAAGTTAAGTGCATTGGAGAGAATTGCAATCCTCTGTCAATCCCAGAACTGCTCTTGGTTGAATGTAATTTGCACAGTCTGTTCCTACAGCAGGCAAACTCTAAAGGCACAGAGTACCAACAGAGTAATTGGCTACCTGCTCTATTTTTTTGGTCTGATGTGTCCTCCAATCCAAATCTTTTCAGTACAGCGAAATTACAAAAACATCAGCATTTAAGATAGATGGAGACAGATATAACTTACAGTGTGGGCAAACAGTTAAGTCTTTATCTTCTGTAAAGAGAAAATTAAGTTTGGGGCATATTTTCATGGGAGCAATCTGCTTTGCCTATTCCTTTCTTGGGGGAAAACTGTAAGCAGACAAATTCAAGGGGCCTGTGATGTCATACATTCAGCCTGCTCTTATCCATCACCAATTCCAGAGCAGACACACCTATATAAAATGCCTTGTAGAGAGATCAGCTGTGCAGTGCAAAAGGGTTGCTGTTTCCCAAAGATATCCAGGGGAAACTACCAAGATGAAGCCAGAATTTGAGCTGTTCTGTAATACAGGAAATAACTGCTGGTTCAGTCCATGTGACCTTTCAAGCCATATCCTTTGGATAACAGGGAAAAAAAGATTTGTGTTTTTTGGCAGGAACCACAACATTTGAGCACTCAAGTTTAACTAAAGGGTAGATTTTTATTTCCCATTAAGACATCTCAAGGACATAACTGAATGTAAAAAAAACTCACAGAGGGGCACATACAGCAAATGTGGTGAAGTACAATGTGAACAGCCCCAGGGGTTCAAATAAGGTAGGACCATTAGCAAACTGGAGGAAAAAAACCAAAACTCTGCTGAAGATGTTGTACTTTCTTCTCCATTTACACTGAAAAAAATTCCAATCCAACAAAATCCTTGTATCTCTAAAAATACAATCAGTCCTGGCTAACGAGTTTATCAAGATGGCAACAGGATGACTATAATACAAAACGTTCACCACTACACTCTGTACACACCTGTTGTCCAAACCCCCCCAAACCCACACGGCAATGGTGCCCCCATTATTTGCTTGCTTGCTGGGCCTGCCTGCGGAGGAGAACGTAGATCTTCTCCTTTATCCAGTCTTTGTTGTACGGTTGGTATGTCTGAGTATCAGCACGGTAACTGCAGAGGAAACAAGAAATGTCAGTCTGCTCTGTGGTACATCTACCAGAAGAACTTCACAAACAGTTAATTGTCCTCATGTGTATGAGGTAGAAAGCAGCGTACAGAAGGTAGTATCAGAAGTAGGTGGGAATTGCCACTTAGCAAATGGATTTATCCTGTTCTCTAAAAAACAGTTGTCCAGCAGATCAGACTGAGCCTAAAACAAAACGAGATGCTACAAGCACTACTAAGTAACTGGACCACAGTATGTGCACATTTAAACTCACACATTTAATTACTTAAGGGAGACAGCAAGTAGAGAATCTTTGTATCCTAGAGCTCAGCCTGCAGAAGAATAGTTCCACCAGGAAACAATCTAATTTGTCTTAATGAGTCAAACAGTTCTTCAACATTACTTCAAGGATTTATTTAAGTTTTTAGGTGTTCAACATCTGTATGGAATTTTTTGGAAAATTTTTAAGATCAAATTTTTGCAGGAGCAAAGGCAGACTCACAGATGACAAAGGATTCCTGTAAGTTGGCACTGAGGACAAGCTTACATCTAACAAGGATACTTCATAAAAAGCAAACTGAAAACAAGAACCCATAATGCATTTTCTTTGCTACTCAAGGATAGTTGATAAAAGCAGTCCACTAGCAAGGGCCAGAGAATTCAGTTATTCAGGCATGTTGAATTAAAACAGAATGAGACTGAAAAATGAAAGCAATCTGAGTGAAGTTCTGCGTAGGCCCATGTCCTTCTATACAATATTTTGTTCATGAAGATGGTACTTTCAGTGAATGATTCAAGAACTACTGAAGTCCTGGTCAGTCTTTAAACTTGATATACGTTTATTTCTGATAGCTAAGAAGGGTGAGATGGACAGTGGTAAGAAGGTAAGTAAAAATCCCAAGTTAACTCATTCCAGAACAATTTATAGTTCTTACCAAAGGAAAAAACCCTAAGCATGGTGTTTTTAAGTACAACATCTTACTATTTAAACCCCAGCAAGACAGGATCAAAGCCAAACAAAGAGCTTCAGTGTATGTTCATACAGCAATAGTTCTAGTACAACATAAGAAATGCTAGTTTCAGGAAAAGTTACTGATTTCTAACTTCCATCCCTAAATCCTTTCATTATGCTACACAGCAAGAGCAGACATGAAGTACTTCAGGAAATTTCCGTGAACAAGACACGTCTATTACACCTTGTGCTATGTGTGCCATCTGGTGGAAAACTATAAGCTGAAGTAGAATTTGGCACGACACTGATTTTAGAAGCTTAATTAAGAAAGGCACAAGACTATCCTAGAAAACAGCTGCTACCTCCTAAAACAAGCGGCTAGTTTCAGTCTGTTAGATAAACTTTCATCTTGCTGTATCTTTATCAAAACAAACTTTTGGCTGCAATGCACATCTGTAGCCTTCTACTCTACCACAAGTACTGCTCTCAGCTGAAAAAAATTCTGTAACCATTCTGCCTCCTGAGGAACTGTAACAGCACAAAGGTATATTTAAATAGATTCTAGTAGTAATAAAGTAGTCAGCTGTATTTAACTCCTAGATTTCAGTCACTTTCAATGTGAGTAAAATCCAAGTGGAGCTGTTAGTTTCTAAGCATTCTTTAGAGGTACCTTGTATCTATGCACTTAATTGGACTGGGCAACTTGCTAGGGCAGCTGCAATACTGCTGCACTACAGTTACTGCTAAAAACCACACAAACCAGCATTATGTTAAACTCTCACGGAAGAGTTTAGAGGGAATACTTGTGACTTTCCTAAGTCACTGAAATGGACTTGTACAACTGAACTTACACAAGACAGCTGAGGTCTGCCAAGTCATCAATGAAGTCAAACAATTGGCTGATATCATATGTAATGGATGGACTGTTGGGATTCATTCTCTTCAGATGCTCTTCATACATTTTACAGACTCCTATAGAGAAACAAGATTAACCATGCAATATTAAAAGGCTGTATGAGCTGAAACTTTTTCACCTCTTAATCCACAAATAAAAGTTTAGAGTTTACCACTAAAAAAGCAGTAAAATTTTCTAGAGCTGAAATTCTTTTGTTCCTAGCAATTTGCATTGAAACATAATACTATAAAATCAGGTAAGATCCATGGAAAGGATGGGGAAAAGTTTTAGTTCTGTCAAATATGTAACTTTCCATGCAGTAAGCTCCAATGGACATCTGGAACTCCTCCTAATAATTTTATGACAGGAATTGGGACATATACTCCTACTGCACAAACACCTAAGAAACAGAAGAACTCATAAGAATGATCATTCTTGATCCAAGAGTCAACAGGGTATTGAGGTAAGAGTGACAGCACAAACCTGTATATACATTTAAAACACTTTTATTTATTTAAATCTAGTCCACTAACAATTCAGATACATTTGAGAAGAACGTAATATTAAAATGAGCACAGAGACTTTACATGGTCTTCATTATACTTTTGTTTGCCTCACAAAACCTCCTGCAAGATTAATGTTAAGTGAACTACAGGTCTAATATTTTAATCTTCTTTCCATGCTAATTGTGGGTATCAAAGTTTCACAGGATCTTTGCTCTGACACATGTGCCATGAGACTGCAATTTTGTATCAATTGCACACAATCCTTTATTTAATATAGTATTTCCAGCAGCAATCATTGCCTTACAGTGCTAAGAAAAGAATAGTGAGAATTAAGTGCTGATCCTGCAATGAAATGCATTGAAACAAGTCTGCTGCATGAAAGAAAGAATATCGTCTACTCTCCCAAACTGGATGAGGTTTCATCTAGTTAAATCAAAACCAGACATTTAATAGAAAAAGGAAGTTTTAGAAACAAATAACTAGTTTTTAGTTTGCTAGAACATTGGAAAGCTAAAAGCATGAGGGGTTTTGTGAATTACCTTTGAAAAATATGAAGAGCAACTTATTTTCTTATTAAGTTAATGAATATGTCAAAAATGGGATTTTAACAACAGTTTTTAACTTCCATGTCTGCATCCACCCACCTTCCATGCACTCATTCACCGATTCATAATCAGCATATGTTCTGCCTTCTGGCCTCTTGGTAGGCTGGACAAGTAGAATTGTGTGAGACTGGAAAACAAAACAAACACAAAAATACAGGTTACTTGCATACTTCGAATGATTTTGGTTTGATTTAAGTTATTTATATGAAAGAAGAAGTAAAAAGAAGAGTAATAGTAAAATATTAGACTAGCAATCAAAGACTCGGACGTTTTCCACATAGCATTTACTATTTATATAAGCTGTGTTAGTAAGTTTTGGTTCCAACAAGTCCTATCAATCCTTATGGGTCTTTAAAATGTGTAGAATCACCATTAAAGCAGCTATTGTGTTAGAAAAAAAATACCACAGAAATAGTTTCTATTTAGACAGACAAGCAAAGCAATAAAGTCAATGTGTAAGAGCTGTGGCATTAGTGCATTTAATTATTTTATTCCAAATGCAAGCTGTTAGTAAAATTTTCAATGCCCAATTAAAAAGCCAGGAGGGGACCCAACTTAACCACACTGTCACCTGAAAGATTTTAACAGAATTAGCTTTTTTGAGTTATTGATTTCACTTCAAGGGAACACCAATGATACAATAAATCTGCACTTAGCAATCAAGATTATTTCTTGCAAAACAGATGTACTGGTTTTTCCCACTTCAATGAGTTTACTTAAACAGTAATTATGGCACAGAAAACTGTTCCAAATGTTGGAGTTCATAAGCTTGTTCTTCTGCAGGGAAGGCTTAGATGATTGTACATTCTGTGGCTTCCATTATTTCCATAACATTTTTCACTTGGCTACAGCAAGTAATTTGAGCAAAGAAGCAAGATTTTTAAAGTGTACACAATCTGTGATCTAATTAACAGGTTGCATACCACAGAAAGTTTGCAAGCATGCTGCAAATGGCCGTTTCCAGTGCTGCTAATGGGATCCAACATTTTCTGTGCTAATATATGAGGTGAGCACATAACACAGAGGCAACTGCAGAGTAAGACATCATCTGGCTTAGATTATTCAGCGGCTGACAGAAAAATCCTGACCCATATTTTGGAAATCAGTGAAGATAGCAATTCAGTGCTCATGAAAAGCAGTGACAGAAAAGAAAAACGGCAATTGTTAGGATTTACAGGGAAAAAACCCAAAAACCAGGACAAATTCTTATCCTATAACTGACAGTGTTCCCATCGTTGGAATACAGTTTTCAGTTCTTTAAGTTGTCTCAACACAGCAGTAGCAGATTCTGAGAAGTTCAGGAAAATGGTACACAGAGAAAAAGAAGGAGCAAGACTTTTCCTAATCAGAAATCGAAAAAAGGGGAATTCTGAGCTGCACACTGTAACAACAAAAATCATACAAAGGAGAGTAGATAATTTAAATCCACTTTCACGTATGCCAGAGGATGATTGACTTGAAGGGAATTCCCCAAGGGAGACTGGTATCTGGCTGTTCCTAAGTGCATTGTATTTGAACAGGCATGTCTTAGCAGGGAGTCCAAATGACTGCCAAAGATTACCATAAAACAATTTTTCCAGCACTATAATTTTAATTAAATGGCCACTGAGGAGTGATAAATGAATGCATAAATTCTGAAATTATCCAAATAATCAGATTATAGAAAAATCAGTGAGCCAGACATGCAAGCCAGTTCCTTCAGAACTTCACAGCAGAAATCATTTGGGCTTCTGCCTTTAAGACATTATCACTTCAGACACTATATGATATCTGTTATCAGATACTGGCCCAGGAAAATATTTAAATTAATGTCATTGGATCATGCGTATTGTAGAATTAATGCTTTTCAAACATTTCTTTGGGAACTTGACATTATTTTACTTTATAAAGGAAAAAAAAAGTTTGATAAAATTGCTGGTCCTGTCCTGCCACGCAGGTACAAAAAAATGACAAGCTCAGAAGCCTGTGGGAAGTCTCCTCTGACTATTACCTAGCCCTTGTGCCTAGGTGACAGAACCAAAACAAGGGAAGATCCACAAACCTTTCTGCCTTAGCACCAGTTACCTGGAGAAGTCCAATATGGACCATTATAATGATGATACCTATGTCGAATTTCTTTGCATTTTCCTTAAAAGCACAGTGGTACTGGCGTCTTTGAAGCAGGACACAGAATGAGATGCCACATGGTTTACATTATACCAGTTTCAAACTTCTAGAGAGTGCTTTAGAAATTGCTCCTACTACTGAAGGCAGAACCCTGTAAAACTGGTTAAGGCAGGGGCAAGAGCCAAACCAACAGGACTTAAAACTACGCAGCATCTGCCCAAAGAGACTTCCACCAATTGGAGTGTATTTGACAGTGAAGTGACTAAAAAAAAAAAAAAAAAAAAAAGAGAAAAAAGCCCCAAAACAATAAAAGTGGAAGATAAACACATATTGTAAGGATAAGATGTACAGTGATGCAAATACCAACCAGCCAGGCAGAAAAAGCGGTCTAAGGACCACCTTTCATTTTGGCCAACAGGGACAGGGCTTGTAGCTGCTCATCATGGCTGAAGCCAACTGCATGGGAGCAAGAACCGGGCAAACATGGAACTTCGCTGCAACCGACAAGCAGCTGTCGTCCCACCGCACAGCAACAAGTTGCTTTAGCACATCTTAATTTATGAGATGAACGCCACAAACTGCGTTGTTAGGGAGGCCTTTGGGCTCCAGCGTGCCATTCCCAGAGCCCACCAACGCAAGCTCCCGCCTTTCGCTCCTCCGAGCAGAGGGGAGGAGCAGGGAGAGCAGCACGGAAAGCGCAAATCAGCCATTTAAGGCCGGCTCGCTCGACGGGCGACAGTCGCGGGAAAGCGCTGAGGTCCCAGCAGCGTCCTGAGAGGGGACCGAAGCAGCCGGAGGAGAGGGGCGGGAGCCTCCAGCGTACCGCTCCCCGAGCGCCGCTGCCGCCTTTGTGCCCCCGCCCCGTCCGGCCCGGCCCTGCCCCGCCAAAACGTGCAGCCACCCGCCCGGGCCCGCACCACCGGCCGCGGCCTTCCCGCCCGCAGTGACCCGGGGGACAGGGAGAGGAGGGGAAGGGAAGGCTGCCCTGGCGGGCACGGTGCGCACGAAACCCGACGATGCGGTCCCGTCCCGCTCTCACCATGGCGGCTCCGCTCCTTCAGCACCGCCGGGCAGAAGTGGCGCGCGGCGATCCCCCACAGGCCCCCGCGCCCGCCGGAAGCGCCGCCGCGCCAACGGCCGCCACCATAGAGCCGCTCGCGCCAGAGCGCCGCGCGCGCACGCGCCCGCAGGGCCGGCGGCCAGGCTGGCGGGGGCGGGGCGCGGCCGCCGCCATCTTTGGTGAGGGAGCAACTCGCGGCCCATCGCAGGCTGAGGCGCCGCCCGCCATCTTGGAGTCGGGCAGCGCGCGGGGCGGAGCGGAGCGGGCGCGGCCCGTCCCGGAAGGGGAAGCGCCGAGGTGCCACTTGGCCGCCGGGGCAGCGGCCGTGGGCAAGGGGTGGTAGCGCCGGTCCCGCACGGTCCCCTCGGCCCCGCTTGAGGCTTCCCCGTCGTGAGGAGCCGCCTACGTGCTCGTTGTCTCCCAACCCTCCTTCCCTCCTCCCCTAGGAGCAGCACGGTGCGGGTGAAAGTTCCCCCGCCTCAGGTGAGGGCCGGGCCCGCCTGCCGGTGGCCGAGCCACTCCCGCCCCCTAGGCGCGCACCCCCAGCTGGGGCCCGAGCCGGCCGCTGCCGCCGGGCGAGAGAGACATGGCTGAAAGCCTCTCCTGGGAGCTCCGTGTCTGCACGGGTTAAGGCGTGCGGTGGGGAGAGGTGGAAAAGTTGCTGTTGGATTTCACTTCAAGGGAGCGGTCAGAAAGTGGCGAAATGGATGACTTCCCCTCCATCTGCCTGCTGTCCCTGGCCATGCTGGTCGCCTGCTATGTGGCAGGAATTATACCCTTGGCAGTTAATTTTTCCGAGGTAAGACAACTCCGCCAAACTGCTCGTTGGTTGCTAAAGGAGAAACTGGAGAGATCCCCCAGTAGGAGTTGGTGCCGTCCCCTGGCAATACGACAACGCTGTTAAGGGTGAAGCTTTATCTTTAAAAGTCATTAGTGCAATATTAATTTTCCTTCAAAACTGCTGTCTAAAATTATGCTTATTTCACAGTGGCAATTTAAACTTGTCAGATTTGAGTCGAGTCCGCTCTAGGTGAAGCGAAGTCTCAGCACGTAGTGTAAGGACACGAATAAGCATGGCTATTCTTAGAAGCTTGTATAAGAAATGGCTGAAGTCAGTGATTATCTCTTATGTGCCTGTGGGCTACTCAAATTAAGGCTTTTAGAAACAATTCCAAGAATGTTCTTGGAAAAACTTGGATTCACAAATTTACTCACAGCTTGCATGGTTGAAAATTAAACCTTAGCTCTTTGAGTACTTTAAAACTTCAAGTTACTGCCCCATGTAACAAGGCGTTCTTTCAGAAAAATACCTTGGATACATAAGGTACTGTTAAAGGAGGGGGAGGGCTTAATAGATTGGGTAAGTTCCCAAACAGTACAAGAGTTCCTGATTAAACATCTTTGTGTGCTTCTAAGAAATAGTTGTTGAGGTGATTTCAGTTGTCACAGTCTCTGTAGGTTTCCTAATATTCTCCAATACCCGATTTGCTCTTTCTAAATGATGGTTATTTTATAGAGGCATGGCCTAGTGAGAGTTTAGTTGTACTGTGGTAGTAAGAGCACTGTGCCTTTCTCTTCCATCAAGTCAGAGGGCTGCGTGGAATTTTAGCATTGCTTACATTATTGCTCTTGTGTTTTTAACATGCAAATGTATTTAACATGCAAATGTATTTAGGTTTGATTTCTCATAAAAAGGTGTGTTCCTTTTGCCTCTGTATGTAGACTGTTCTTTTTCTGTCTTCACTATACCTAGCTATTTTGTACTGAAAAGGATGTGGAGACTTACCTTGGAATGATAACTTGTTCTTTTAATGGATCTTTAAAATTCACAGGTGCACAAATAAGGCAAGCTATACTATGTATTTACAGTTGTAATAAGTCAATATTACTTCTGACACTTTATTCTGTGTTTATGTGTGTATGCAAAAAATACTATAGTGTTGCAGATGAAAATAATGGTTTTTTCCTTGTACATTACTATATTTTTTCAGAATTACTTTATGAACAGATGTTGAAAATTTATCTTCTCATGTAGATTGCCACTGTACGACAATTTACCAAGTGTAATTATTGTATGTGCAAGTATACAGTGCATGTTTGTGGGAACACTACACTTGTTTTCATCTACTGCATATTACTGTTAAGAGTTTTCCCCAGTAATGCTGCAGTTGTTCCCTTATGGTTGCGTTTGGTTTGCTTTCAGGAAGCTGGTTGTGCATCTCCTAGTGCCTCCTGCTTCTTCTGTACAAGTGCTGCACTTTGCAGTTAGACTGATCAGTTTGTGTGGTTACAGTGAGTGAAGGAGAACGGGTAGAACAATAATGATATGCAACAAGTGGTTTCCTGCTATTCAAATGCTGCCCTCTGTCTCTAGGTCCTCAGTAGTTAACATTAGTGTTTTGGTGGTGCTCAGACTTCTCACTGAACATGGAAGGTGATGATGATCGTGCCACTGAATGTGTGCTGCTCAGTTGTTAGGAGGATCTAAACTCCCATGGTTGCTACATGTTATATGATAGGGGTTCTTACAGAAATTGAGTAATGGCCTCTGCTAAGAGTTGTATTTTAGACCCCATTATATGTTTATCTAATTGGATTTTAGTATGTGGCGTTGACTTTAGCCTGTCAGCATAGTCAGAAGGAAGTGAATTGATGAATTTATTGGTGAAACAGAATGTAATTAGTTTGGGAGGAAGCCAAATCTAAGCTTTTTGCCCCAAACTAGAATAAAACTAGGAAGATAACTCTGATAGCAGCAAGTACTGAAAAACTATGTGTGGTTTTTTTATTTGTTATAGAAATTATTCAAAAAATATGAATAAAACTATTATTCTTTGCTATTAAAATGTTAGGTTTTTATATTGTTGTTAAGGTTTAATTTTAAATTCTCAGTATTTAGGTAACAAGTAACCCCCTTCCCCAACATCTGTTAATAAGGGAGAGTAAAGAAAGCATTTTCATTCTTAAAGATGATACTTGTTTTGTACTTAATTGCAGGAGAGATTGAAGTTGGTGACTGTTCTGGGTGCTGGGCTCCTGTGTGGAACTGCCTTGGCTGTCATTGTGCCGGAAGGAGTACATGCACTTTATGAAGACATTTTGGAGGGTAAGAACGAAGCCCAGATAGCCTCATTCAAGATAACTTAGATTGTGGTGTGTTATGATATACAGAGCTTCTTTTTGGCATTTTTAAGAAGAGATTGATGGAAGAGCTTCAAGCAGCATGGCACAAAGCAAGCATAGAAATGAAAAACTATTCTAGGTGTGATATGATGTGATATTGCACATTGAAGGATATGATCATGCAGATTGGTGACTCTTACTGAGTTCTTCCAGTCATTTGTGGGTCTGGATACTGTACTGTTCTGTGGGTCTGGATACTGTACTGTTCATGGAATAACAGCCTTTTATGACAGGTCATGTGTAGTGTTTCTTATTCTGGGGAGAGTTTAACTTCTGCTGGAACTTCAAGGAAGGTGTAAGGGTGCCTTTGGCAGAGAATGAAATTATGGGGTATTCACTGCTTCTCCTTGGAGTTTAGACTGCTTCTCATTAAAGCAATTGCTGGACATGTTTTATACATCCATGTCCCTGCCCTAATAAGAATTTCTTCTGAAGCTGAAAAGCATCTTGGAATTAATGTGCTTAGCTGAAAATATGGTTATATAGGGCTAATTTACAGAGTAGCAGACATTTCTTCTTGGGTAGTGGTATACATTACACATCTAAATCTTTACGGTCAAACATCCAGTTTTAGTCTGTTGCCACTGTTGTAAACACCTCGTGATCTCTAATGAAGAGCTCAAAGTGAGCAGAGATTGTGTCTTGCAGGGATGTTTGTGTGGAGCATGTCTTACAGCCAAAAGCCTTAACAGACCTCAATATGAGGTATTGACATTGTTTCAAATACCCAGGGCTCATCACCTCTGTTTTGAGAGCACTTTAAATTTTGCTTTTGCTTGCAGACTTGTGCTATTAGATGACCATTGCATGTCTGAGATTTTTCCAGTACACTCAGAATCAAAACTTGGAAGGTAAACGGCAGTGGCTTACTGATTGCAGGGGAAAGTGCTATAAAGCTGATGCTGTAGAGAACCTTGCAAACATCTGGTGTGCTGTTGTTGCTCATCTGGGATTGAGAGGCAACTGTAGTCCTTTGTTTTTCCTGTAGTTCTGGGTTTTGTGTTTCTAAACTTCTAAATTTCATTTTAGTAATATGCTTTAATGCATACTGCTTTAGCTTCCACTAAATTTATGTTGTTCTGCTTAGATTTGGAATAAATAGAAGATAATACATAAAATCATCCTTTATCAAGAAGTGAAAGAAGCGCTGATTATGCCTTTATACTATACTATAATTTGTGCACTCTGCTGTCAAATGTCTCTAATGAGCTGTAGTGGGTTTGCTCTCCATTCAGTTTTATTTCTGAGTAGACTGATTTTCTCTTGTAATGGTATAGCTAGCAATGAATACAATTGCTCTGAACATTAGTGGGTTTTAACACTTTTTCACCAAATGGGGCATACTGTTCATGTATGACTTGACAGTTTGCTGTGTAGAGCTGTATGGGCTGTGACTTTGCTTAATAAATGGCAAAAAGACACTTCACACTACTGCAGTATTAATAGTAGGAGTATTTACCTAGGGAAAAAAAGAGTTTGTGAATGGCTTCAGACTCAATGTCTAACAACCGTCTATCTGAATTTTTTTTTATATTGCAAAGGGACAGAATTAATGGGTATTACAGATTTAACTACAAAAATTATTGCTAATATTTTTCCTAGAGAAGTAGGATATTCAAAATTAAACTTAAGACTATGAGAACAGCTTTCTCTTTTTTCTTTTCAAGCTCACCTATTTACATAATTAAACCTAGAAAGGTGCAACTAAGGGAAATATTGATGTATATTCATATAAATGAAAAACAAAAAGAGAAATCTTTGTTTTCCCTCTTTCAGGTGTAGCTTAACTCTGGTTGCTTGCTAGCAAGCATTTTAGTGTTTTCCATTGATACAGAAGTAATTTACTATTACTTCTGTATTTACTTGTGGTAAACAGACAGTGGAATAAGTAACTTCTGATTTTCAACCTTGTAGGCTGAGAGCAAATAGCATATCATGACTGGGATTATTCTTTGATTATACACCTGTGTATCTGTGTAGTAGAACCTTTTTTTGGGTGCTGCCAGCAAATAAAACTCCATTGCTGACTTCAGTCCTTTGTTTTAACTGCTGAAACTGTATAATCCCTGTCAGAAAGATTGTCCTGAGCTGTACAGTTTTATGGCTTGAAATGATCTGAAGCAAAGTCAACTTCATAATATAGATGGCAAAAATCTTGTGTGGTCCAAAGTAATTTTATTGATGAATGAATCTTGTTCAGCAAAGATATGTTTGAAATCTTTGCTACCAAGCTTATTCTGATGTGCTTTGACTGTAGTAATGGCATTGTGACATTTTGTATAGTGGGGTGAACACACACTTGTCTCATCCTAGAGGAAGTATGAATATTCCAGCAAGACAATGACTTGCTAGAGTAAGTCAAGGTCTTGCTATAAGTTTTTAAAGCTTCTGAACAGTAGTTGCCATCCAAAAGACCTTCTAAAAATGAAAAAACCATAGACAAGCTTTAATAGCTTGTGTAGGGATAGGAAACCACACGTCATTCATCCCCAGGGCTTGGACTTTGGGTTTCTGGGGCAGTACCAACATTTGTAGGTCAGTGTGCTTGACTTAACTATTGTTGTAGTCTGTATCAATGGGATGTATCAATACTAGCTTGTTTATATCTCAGCATCAGTTAATCTTCTTGAAGATGCTATTAAATCTTTTAGTGGATGGAACCTATTTTATCTCCTCATCCTGTATTTTCTCACTTAAATGAAGGTAATGAAGTAACTGCTTGACGGTATCTCTGAATATTGACAAAATGGGCAACTTCAGTTAAAAAAGGAATTACACAGCAATTTTTGTGAATTAATTAGTATTTAAAATGCAACCTGGATTATAGCATATTAATGCTTTCTTTGATTTTCCATGCTGAAGATGTATGAGGAGAAACCAACCAGGCTTTGCTAAGAACGTTGTCTAAAAAAAGACCATAACCAAGGACTTTTGTGTATTGTCCAGAAAAGAAGGCTTTTGGCAGAGGAGGAAAGAAGTGCCTGTGTCATGTTTAGTCTCCTGATCTGTTTGCTTGCTGTCACAGGAAAGCATCACCCAGCGAGCGAGATGCAGCACGTGATGGAGTCTGAGAAGGTAGCGAAAATCCCAGCGGTGCACGAGCATGGCCATGACCATTCCCGGTTGCACGCCTACATTGGTGTGTCCCTTGTTCTTGGCTTTGTCTTCATGCTCTTGGTGGATCAGATAGGCAGCTCTCATGTGCACTCTACAGATGGTAAGTAAAGATTCACTTCAATTAGATTTGCTAATTAGTATTAATTAACAAGTTGAATTTTTTTTTTTTTTAATGCTACCAGGGTGTAATTTCTCCAGTCATGTCCAGAGTTTCAGTAGGTACTTTAAAAACATAGCCATAAACCAAGGTTCATGTGACATGTTTATGCTGGAAATCTATCTTAAAATTGACCATAATTTCAGAGCTTGCCTCAATAACATGTATGAACACATGTGGTGTGGGGGTTGAGGGTGACTTGACACTTGAATTACTGTGTGTTTTTAGGGGATTTCTTTGGCTTTTTAAAAAACTTCAGGTTAGTCTTACATTTGTTTGTTTTTCCTACATAATTGTCTTATATGTAGGTAAAATTTGCAAAGAACAGCAAGTTATCTTAAGCAAGATGGCAAGAATGATTAGATGTGAGCTCTGGTATTTGAACTGCATAGCTGGACCTCCCACACTAGTCTAAAGCCTCACATACTTCAAAATACTTCTTGCTTTATGTAAAGATTTGTCAGCTTTGTGCAAGACTCTAAAAATGCCTGGAGTTGCCTTTGTTTCCTGCCTGTGGCTTTATGCTCAGAGTGTAGCTTGAAATGCACCAAAGGTGTTCTGTCATTTGAAAAGGTATTTTACTGCCTTTGGCTGCTCATTTTCTCCCACGCAACATCTTCTGATGCTGGAATTTTGCCCTGAAAAAATAAGGAATTGATCTTGAAGGAAAAGTAAAACACATACAAAGGCAGGGGGATATGTTTTGTCTGGATTCTTGTCAGTTCACAATGCAGCTTTTTTGTATGGAGATACTGTGGTGGGACAGATGAAAGGCCAGTGCAGGAGCTATGTCACTTGTGTACTCCTGAAGTAGTGTATGTGGAGCCACAGCCATTAGTAGCTGATTTTCAGAGCTGGTCTAAAGAAAGAGTGGCAATGAGGATGTCAGGGAGATGCAGGTGAGCAAATACCAGGACAAGATCTCTGATCATAGCAAATACCAGGACAAGACTGTAATCTGTGTTAGAGGTACACACTACAAAACAGAATATTAAGTGAAGCATCTACCTCTCACAGGAGATGTAGCAGTGTTTTTGTAATGTTTTTTAAAGCAACTGAAGAAAAACACTTTTTTCTTGAACCAATCAATGTCTTGTAGTTTATTACCTATCAAGTGACTAGATGTTACTTTGTCTAAACTAGAAAAATTCAATAAACCAGAATGAAGGTATGAAGTCAAATGTGATTCTTTGTGTTTAGTAATCAAAAAAATCAAAACAATTGTAAAGGAAACATTTTTTATTAATATCTCCTCCTGTTTGACATGAGCATACCATTCCCATCATGCAAGTGCAGCTTGTGCAATTAATTACTCACATGGTTTCCCCTTCATTCAGAAGATAAAGCTGACCAAAGAGGATGCACTGGTTTAGATCTGACCCATTGGGAAACTACATGTGTGCCTGGGAATGAAGAGAGACTTAGGGGTAGGGGGCAAGGCAGGAGGAAAGAAAAGGACTGGAATGTCTGTTTTGTCATCACTGCAGAGTTACTGTAGGTGTGCTTATAGTTGTTTAACAGACCACTGGGATAATTCAGTCATGGCTGTTCAAACTGTCTGAAATGAAACAGTTTAAGATGTTTCTACAGTTTGTCGGGCTTACCCACCCTGCAGTGATTCTTTATAATGGTTTCACCACTGATTATGTAGTGGTGGATATTGATGTTGCCCTGTTGTGCTGTGTAATGAGCTAACCTGCAAATGTCAGGCAATTCTGGTCAAAACAGTGGATCTGAAACAGCTCTGGCTGCATTTCTCGTTTGTGATGTATAACATCAAAGGGAAATCTTTCCAACTGGTGCTGTGACAAGTAGTCTTTATTTTTTACTAGGAACTGCTAGGGAATCACTGCAGACTGTTACCTGAAGGAAACTACGAACCTTGAGCTGTGTGGGGAAATATCATCTTGACTCTTGAAGCAGCTCTGAATTCTTGGGATCCAGAAATAGCTTTTCTTTTTCTTGGTGGCCCAGACCTTTAGCATTTCATTTTAGGAAGTTAAGAAAAACATCTGCTTCTGCCTATGAGAGAGATCCTGCAAATTGCAAAGAATCGTCCCTGAGTCTGTCACTTGTTTGTTGGCAGAACTTCAGATGATTTGAAGGTGTTAAGTGTCAAACTGTTTTGCAGTAAATCTAATGCAGACATACAGAAGCTGGTAGTCTTGAATAAAACTGCCTAAGCAGCTGGGGGAGATATGTACAGTGATACTTACAATATTTTTTCTGGAATAATTTATTTATTTGATCTCTTTATCATAACTGTTCTCATGACTTTTTCAGACCCAGAAGCTGCAAGATCAGGCAACTCCAAAATCACCACAACACTGGGACTAGTAGTCCATGCTGCAGGTAATGTGGGACCTATTATTAGTGCTGACAAGTGTATGTATTGCTGTGTGGGTCATCTTTAGGTGTGATGGAGACATTTGGGTTTTGCTTTTGGAGGTGGCTTTGTATAAAAGAAAGGAAAAAAAAAAGGCAGGGAGAGCTAAGAATCTTTCCCAGAATTAACTGGGAGCTGCAGTGGTTCATGGAGTTTTATTTGGGTACAGAATTTTCTCTTTTACTCTTTACTCTTTTGTTTTTCCCATCGGAAAGGTTGTGTGATGCTCACTCTCTGCCTCTTCAGTTCCTTTGCTGACTCCTTTAGCTGCTAAATTTCAATACATGCTAACAGATTTGATAAGTTGTGTGAAACTCCTTTGGGTTTGCTTGTTGGTCGATGGGTTTTTTAAAAAAATACTAATTTAAAACAGTAGTACCTTGTAGGAAAAAAAAAAAAGGACTTTATAAGGTGGAGCACAAAGACTTGACTGAAACACAATTTAGGCTCACTTGCGAGGACTGACTGTTAGCTGTGTGTTACAGTCAAACCATGTTCACATTGTGATTTTTCACTATATATGTATAGTATAAATGTGATGCTCTTTCAAGTTCTGCTGAAGGTTGTTGTTAAGGTAAGTCAGAAGATGTTGATCAAAAAGATACTTCTTCACCAAACAAAGTGTGTATATATTAAGGAGTAGTATAGTATCCATTTTTATTTCATTTAGACATTTATTGTGATTAAAAAATTTACAATAGTATTTATATTTGAGAAACAATTTAAAGGGTAATAACTAAAAGTCTTGCAATGCTTAGTATTTAAAACAGATTTTTTGATTAGAGAGGAAATCTCTTCTAGTATAGATGACTAAAACAACTAAACTTGTTACTTGTTCTGATTTGAAGGAATGTGTCAATACGGAGTAGATTCCCATTATGGTTTTTATGGTCTTGAGAAATATGAGACAGCTCTTGTTGAGGCTTTTCTGATGTTCTGAAATGTTATGGCTTAACAAACGAAGGCAAGTGAATCCTCTGTTGGGCTGTTATTGTTAATGGTAATTTTCAGTAGTAGAGCTTCTTAAATCAGCATGTTTTCTACTGTCAGCCTTTGAGGGGTGGGGAAGCTCATGTAGAAGATTAATCTGTGAATCTGCACTCCTTTTTCAGCTGATGGTGTTGCATTGGGTGCAGCAGCTTCTACTTCTCAGACTAGTGTCCAGTTGATAGTGTTTGTTGCAATTATGTTGCACAAGGTGAGTTATCATCCAAAACATCTTACTTGTTCTTCAAAAGACTGTTAACACTCACAGGAATTGCTGAAGATCTACAGTTTCATTAGTGGTGTAATACAGAATTGTTTAATGCCATTGAAATGGAGAGGTTGGTACAATGTCAAGGATCACAAAGCAAGGGTATGGGATATGAGAGAAGAGCACGTGATTGATGCTAAGTCTGAGTAGGGTGTAAGTGAGAGACAATTATGACTGCCTACTGCCTGCCTCGATTGCAGAGGTTGGGAAAAGTCTCACAAAGGTAGAGAGGGAAGAGTAGCTCATGAAAAAATGTGTCAGCTTTACACTGACTTCTTCTGAAACTGGTATGGTGGTGTTTATTTAACAAACAGAAAAATCCAAGGCTATTATGGTTCTAAGAGACATATTCCAAGAAGTTCTAAAGGTTGAGGCACAGAAATATATGTTAGTGCATTAGGAGGAAAAGTGGTTTCATGCTTAGTACAACAGTCTTGCTCTGTGATGTTCTTCAGAAAATGGGGAGAATATTTGTTGTGAAGGGTTTTAGTGTTTGAAGGATTAGTCTTGAAACCACTGAATATCAGAGCACTAAATTAGAACAATTAAGTTACAACAATTCTGGTTACCTCTGTTATAGTAGCTTCAACATCACTCATATACCATTTCTGTAGGAAAACAAATGTTTTGCTGATGGTAACAAGCAAACAGTGGCTCTTGAAGATGGAGAGATCTTTGCTGAATACTTGGGTGAATGTGAACCTATTTGCTATGTAGCCTCTAAACATACCTGTGCAGATCAAATTTTCCTTATGGTAGCACATGCATAGATTACAGTGGTTAGTCATAAATTCATATCAGAAATCATTCATAACTACATGTTCAAAATGTTAGGAAATGCATATCTATTATGTCTTTTCTTCAATGTTCGTACAAGTGATTGCTTTGAGGGTGGCAATGTCACTGTCTCATCTTGGAGCTTAACTTATGGCTATTGCCAGGTGGAACTTGCTTTTGTTATTCTTAATGTTCTTAACTGTCTTCTGGAATGGTACAATTTTAGAGGAGGAAAATTTCTTCTATGAATATTTCTTAATAGAAGAAAAACTTATTTCTTCTCTGGTGTCTTTTTTCTATTCTTCTGATCCTGTCTGTTTCTTTTGTCTTTCTCATCTTTTTTTCGCTCATGATTTCCTTCAAGATAAAAAAAAAAGGATTCTCTGTATAAAAATGCTTAAGGTATTTTAGTTTTGTATCTTACCTTGGAATTGTCAGGGTGGATTGCTATTGTTTTTATAGAAGCAAAAGTATAGTCAGTTCTGTCAGTAGTGGGACATACATGCCGTTTGGATAAGAAACTAGATGCCAGCAGAAGGAGAAGGAATTGTTTGTTTGCTTCCTGATGAGAAGAGGAATGAACTAATCAAAAGAACTCGAGTCTTTGTTAACATGCGGGTTGACTCTTACCTGTCTTTGGGCAGTTGTTTCCCTCCCTATGTTAATTGTAGAATTTTCCTACTCCGGATGAAAAAACTGTCTAAGGACGTGTGATGGTAGCAGGATGAAAAAAGAAATTACCTAAGATGATGGAGTCTTAGGAACTATAGCAATGACTATAGTCAGAATGAATATTTTAGTATTTATAATGACTACACAAGTAGGTGTTTTCTGATAGCCAGAACATGAGTTTCCATTCAGTTTGGTTATTGAGGTGGGACAGTCTGCAGAATGCTCCTAATTCGGGTTAGATGCAGCATGGAGTGCCTGCTTTGAATGTCTTCCAATTCAGTCCATTTCAATGTAGTAAGTTGTATTTCAACCTTTTCTCATTTTTCAGGGGGCTTTAGAAGGTATTGTACTAGCAGTGAGTATTGTTTTTTGCAGGCACCAGCTGCCTTTGGCCTGGTTTCCTTCCTGATGCACGCTGGGCTAGAACGGAATCGAATCAGAAAACACTTGCTGGTCTTCGCATTAGCAGCACCTGTTATGTCAATGCTGACATACTTAGGGCTAAGCAAGGTAGGTTTTGTTCTGCCCAAAATAGAGCTTAGTGGTGAAGTCAGGAAAGGACTGTGGTATGAGTTTCATATTATGCATTTCCAGACTTCTTATATCTTCATTCTGCTGAATATCTCAAGCAAAGTTGATGAAAAGGTAGCAGTATGAATGCACAAAACAAATAATAATCTATGCATTTCACATCAGAATCAGTGACATAACTCCTTTATAGAGTTTGGTGTAAGTTTTTTTTTTTAAGTCTGATTTCTGTTTTTTATCCTTTCTGCTGCTCCCCACTGAGAACGATTTATTCATATAGCAGGTTTTATGTGATGCCTATTTAAATAAATAATTTTCAGCATTGTTGCATGCATTCTTCTTTTAATTTTATTCTTAAATAATCTCTAGCTTCCCCCACCATTCCAGAAGGGGTCCTCTATATTCAAAGTCTGTGTCAGAAGTTGAGTCCTCAGCAAGAACAGTCCTTGTGCCTTACTCCATAAAGCATCATTTTGTCTTGGGTCTGTACAACAAATGGCCTATGAAATGGGACACTGCACATGAGTTTATAATCTCTGTCCAAATTAAATGTTTCTGCCTCTCATAGCATGTCCTGGGATGCTCCTGTATTTCTCAGCTGTGGTGTGTCCTGCTGGTGACATGCTATGGTGCCGCGTTGTAAAGGATATAACGTGATCTCATGAAACTCAAGGCATGAGAGGAAAAATTAAATAAATCATCTAGGCTAATCCTTTACTTGCTGGATAGGATTTATATTTGACATTACAGTACAAAAGACAGCAGAAAAAAAAAAGGCTGGGTCTGTAAATGCTCAAAGAGAACTCTCTTTTCTACTGTTTTAAAGAGTCCTCATCAAGGGTTGGGTTTACATTTTGCCCTTCAGAAAGAACAGAAAATTGATAAGACATCAGGGCTGTCACAATTGTTTTGTAGTTTCAGATGATGTATCTTTCTCTGGAAAAATGACCTGAGAGTAAACACAAGAGCTGAGAGTGCACCTGAGTTGGAAAGCATTGAAGATGCATTTGAATCTGATATGCATGGGTTTGCATTTCATTGCATTTACTGATGTGTAGCATATCTTTATCGTATTATGAAGGTGAAGAGGTGCTCAGTTTTGATGCAGAAGATGCATTTCTTCGTGGAGTTTGCATGGAAATGCTGGAAAAGTTTTGGGTGTTTACTTCTACGTACAAATGAAATGTTTCATGAGTGATGTTCTTGGACTTCTGCTCTGAGGAGCAGTGGAGGATATATTTAAAGGTTAACATCTTATTTGAACCCCTTGTTCAGAAAAAGGGAGGAAAAAAGTCAACCTTGAGCATCCTCCCTAAAATTTTTGGCTTTGCAATATGAATTTTATTTTTTTTCAAAACCTGTTTGGTAAAATGGTTGTGAGCTGATCAACAAGATACTTCATTAGACTCTGACTTCTTTCCTTTTCTGAGGGTTCTTTTGTAAGGGTTTTTTCTTTTGTAAGCCCAAAGAGAAGTAACTAGCAGGAGGGGTGTCTTTCTGCTCCCCCACAACTTCAGGGTGTCAGTTACTACATGCAAGGTACAAAAAAATCACACTAAACCATTGTCATTGTGAGACTACACTTGATAGAAATCCTACTGTTCCTGGATACTGGGAGATTTTTATTTTTTATTACTGGTTGAAGAACTTTTGGTTATTCTCATTTTTTTTGCTCTTTGTGTTTCAGAGCAGCAAAGAAGCCCTTTCAGAAGTCAATGCCACTGGAGTTGCTATGCTGTTTTCTGCTGGGACTTTCCTTTATGTTGCCACAGTTCACGTTCTCCCAGAAGTAGGAGGAATTGCTCATAGCCACAAACCTGAATCAACTGGAGGAAAAGGACTCAGTCGTCTGGAGGTGGCAGCCCTAGTATTAGGATGCCTTATTCCTCTAGTTTTGTCCATTGGACACCATCACTAAACACTCAAATTTCAATGTTCTCCTCTTCAATAAGACATGAGCAGTAAATGTCTGCTGCTCCCTTTATCATTCTCTTACCCATCATTCATCCCATCTACTTTATGGAATTCAGAGGGAATCTTGATTGCAAAATGAGGAATACTGGGAAAGTTTTTAGTGTAGCAAAATGTACTTTGGCAGCCGGACACAAATTCTATGTAACTTTCTTTTCTGAAGACATTTGCTATTTTAATTGTTACTTCTGGCCCTATTCTCAGGGAAGATGGAACTTGAAGTTTAAGAAAGGTGAGCAGGGAAGAACATAGCGACTCCACACAAACTTGCAATCACCAAAGTATCCTGCAGTTCAGCTTTCACAGCTGAGAGCAAAACCCAAGGATGGCTGCGTTGTGAGAGGTTGAAGTTTCACTAATGAAGAAGGGGGCTCTCCCCCATTGGTTCTACGTTGTCCTGGCAATGCAACTGGCCCTTGTGATGCTTGCCACTAATTGTACTGCAGAAGTGGGCTGCACTGGGAACTCTGTATAACACTGCTATTGTCACAGAGGTGTCACTTGATAGGAAAGAAATTATGTAGACAATGCGTAGCATTAGAGTGAGAATTCAACTGGTTAAGAAAATGCAAATGAATTTTGCAGTGTATTCCATCGTTTAAAACAAAGGATAGAAGCAAGGAGAATAGTGTTTTGATTGTTTATTCACTTGTTAATAAATTCTAAAAAGGCACTCTTTCTTGGGAGATAGTCTTCTGCCAAGTCAGTCAAGTGTTAAACACCAAAAATGTCAGCAGGAATTATGTATTGGCTACTGGGATACACTAATGCTTCTGTAGAGAGAGATACCCATGGTGCCCTTTAAGATAGATCTGTTTTGGGTTCTGAGGAGTAGTAATCTGGTGGAGACAGCCATTGAGGGACCAGAGAACTTTACTAGCTCTTTTTCAGAAACCTGAACTGCTGAAATCTGTGGGGGGCTGTGTGGGTTTTTCACTAAATAAAGGTATTACGGCTAACAAAACAAGATGTTTAGTTAAATATTTATGCTGCAGGTAGAATACAAAGTGTTTCTAAAGGAGTCCTGAACAACAAAAACTCAAACCTAGCAAAAACCAATCTGATAGGTTCCCAGTGGATCTGTTAGACATTGTGCTTTTCCTTTGGGAATTGTTCATTTGCCTCTTACTTGTAAGCATTAGTTTTGGTCAATCTGCTGGAGGACTTTCTGCCGGTTCTTGATGTCTCTCACTACAGAGGAGTGGGAAAAGATCCCTCTGTTTGCAGGGCGCAGCTTTGTCTTACCAGGCGCCATTTCCCTTTTGCAAAACCTTTTCTACTCTAGTGTGCATTGAAAAGTCAGGAATGCTTGACATGCACAGAATCAGCATAAAATTCTTTAGGGGAAAACTTTTTAATGCTGGTCCCCTCTTAAGCTATACTGTCTGCACTTTTTGAAGATAACATTGCCAAATCTATTTTTTTTCTTTTTGTTTGTTTTTTTTTTTTTTAAAGAATCTTGAAGAAATATCATCTTAACTGAAGTGCTTCTTGTTTCCATATGAATGACTGTTGCTGTTTGTCATGCCATTTATTACTTAAGCTGCAGAGCCCATTGTGCCTCTTCTTTACATTTTTGTTACTGTCCTGTTTGTCTGTTAGTTCAGAGAGTAATGGGTATGGCCTGGCTCTTGGACTAGTGATGGCTTTGTCTGTTGGCTCTGTAAAAATACTGATGTATCCCAGAATTGAACCTAGTATTGATTCCCAAGAGTGCTTTTTAATTTGTATGTTTTACTATGTAAGGTCAATGCAAAATTATTAGAAGTAATATTTTCCCATAAGACAGTATTTTCAGATAGAATTAGTCCTTCAGGCCTAAACACGCATTTTTTTTTAACATTAGACCTTCAATATTGTGTCTGAAAAGCCACTGCAAAATTAGTGATGTGGATAGGATCCTCTTGTGTGTTTTTCAATTTTTTTTGTCTGTTTTGGTTTTGGGATTTTAACAACATACATAATGCAACTGGTAAATTACTGGTTTAAAAAGTTCAGCAGGACAGGTTCCTAATGCAGGCAGATGATACACAGGGATGTTTACTACAGAGTTCTGTTCTTCCTGATTCCCCCTAATTATCTTTTTTCTTAATCTCACTATTTTACCATGTTGAATCTTTCCACATAACCATTTCCAAAAGCTGGAGGGTTTGCAAGAGCAGGAGATAGCTTAGTGCAGCACTAGGTATTTGCATTTCATAAAGCAGGAAGTTTTTATTCTTTGACCTCTGTCCTGTCACGTACGCGTACAGCCCACCCTGGGAGTTGACACCCTGCCCGAATTCCCCTTTAGCCTCATGTTGTGTATAAAGATAGTGGTTGACAGAGGCTTCCTGTTTCATGCCTTTTGTTCCCAGCTGAAGTATGTGGATAGGACCTTTTTCACCTGGATCAGTGTGTATTGGTGAGGATGTGGCCGCCAGAATTTCACTGCTGACTTAACCTCTGGCATATTAATCACAGGTACCACTGCTGAGAGGTCTTGTCATCTTTCCATTTTCCTGTCCTTCACATCGTGTTTCCAGTTTCTGGGGCAGCCATCAGAAATAGTAGTACTCAGTTTAATGATTCATGAAGTATAGGGGCCAAGTTACAGCAGCAGGTGAAGGAATTTGATTGGAAATGTTGGCAACTCAAAATTGGCTCAAAAATTCTAAAAACCTACATTTTGGCATTTGGTTAAGTGATGGAAGACTTCAGTGATTTTTATTTTTTCTGCTACCCATTTAGAATTAACAACAGCATGTTGTTTTGGCTGCCTGCTATTACTGAATTATTATTTTCAATTCTGTAATTGAAACTGCAGTGATTAAAGAAGCTTTTGGTTATGCTAATATGGAAAATGTAAAATTTTATATTATCAAACCTTTCCAAATTTTTAGTACTAAATGGAGGATTATTTTCTTGATGCAGAGTATTTTAATGAGTTAAAGTAAATGGTCCATTTTATTATAGCCCTTTCTTTCTACCTATCTCCCCATCTGTCGCAGTAAATACCAGCATTGCATGTAGTCAGGGCCATCTGGTATCATTTTCTACTCCTCTGGAGACCTTGGTGCAAACAAATTCCTCTTACTCTCTTTGTAATAGCCTCTCTGCCTGTTTTTTTCTTCTGTGAGGTAGGCGGCAGTAGGTCTAGCAGGTAAATGCTTAAAACAAGTGTCAGCCATGTCCCACTTTCCTTCTGTAAGTCCCTCTAGAAAATCCATTATCTTCTCATCACCTGTTTCTTTTCAGTTAATGATTTCCTAATTGGCAGTAGGAATTGGACTAAAGCTGTTGCTGTTGATCCTGGTGTCTTCAGGTACTTCCCCTACTGTTCTAATACTTTTATTGTTCCTTTTATAAAGAAGGGAAATATTTCTTTTACAGCACTCAATGACAGAGGCAGAAGCTGCACTGACATTAACTTAATTAAGGATGGCAGAGCTGTCGGACCAAGACAGGATTTTTTGGTTGTTTTGGCTTGTCAGATGGCTGGGTGTTAAACATAGAAACCCACTGCTGACTCCAAAGAATATTTCCAGGTGGATTATATAAAAGGCTAATCTTACCCGAGAGGCCCAGGAAAACGTCTGTGTTTATCCAGGAACTAGTTCAGATCCTTCAAGGAGCTTTTGACAGTAGCAGGTGTGTCCATGTGGTATCAGCTGATTGCAGAAATGAGAGAGATGTTGTGGAATAAATGCTCCTGGTGCTCTCTTCCTGTTCTGTGCTGGCCCTTGGGAAAAATAGAAGGCAAGTGTACTTGTATTCTATTGAGGGTGGAAGAAGGAGGAGTAATTGCAGTATGGTGGGAAAGTTTATTATGAAATCGGATTCTTTACCACAATTTTCAGATTCCTGTTCACATCAGACTTCTTTTAAAAATATCTTTTTTCTTTGCTGTTATATCTCTTAGCAGCCTTGGCTTTCCAGGGAAAAACATTGTGTGGTCATTGCTGTTTACCTTACATGTTTCTCCATGTATGGAACTGTAATTTTAATGTCTTTTTTTCCAAACCATTTGTACACAAAATCATTCCATGAATGGCTGCCTTATAATTTTTCCACTTTACTTGTGAATGGTTAAATAATATTGCCGTTTTCAATTTGTTTTATTATATTAAATTTTTACTAGGTGCAGTGCTTCGGAGTTGGCTTGTCATTTACTGCATGGGGTTTTCTGACAGCTCTAATGGAAAGAAATTACAGTCTTAAATGGATGCAAGCGTTGCAGACAGTGTTTTATTTTTGTGGGAGTGTTTTTGCTGTTTTTCTTTATGATGTTTGAGCGCCTCTAGTAAACCTGGAATGTGAAACTGCACATTGGGAGGCAGTATAGCAGGTGGGTTTGGATATGGCTCTGAATGTGTTCAGAGGTATTAATGCAGCGATGATATGACAGCTCTGCTTGAGCGGGGCATTTGGCAACTCCTGTCTCTCACAGAGTGTTTAGGAGTTGGCATTGCCCTGAAGCTATCTCCTGCACCCCAGGGAAATCTCTGAAGCTTACTGGGCTGAGACCTCTTTGGAGGGTAACAAGGAGATGATAGGCTTGAAGTTGCTCTAGATCAATGTAAAAAGGCTTGAGGACCCTTTGGAACTAAAGGAAGTCATCTTTTTTCCATCCTGTGCTCTCAATCTCTTGTCAGTCCCAAACCAAAAAATCTGACACTAAGTTTGGCTCCATCCCCTTTGCACCCTTCTCTCAAGTATTTGTGTACATTGATGAGATTCCTCTTAAAGCTGCTGAGTTGACATCGTGTATAGATATTCTCTATACTTTCCAGCTGCCCTCTGGCAGGACTGTTGTTTAGACCTCCTTTTCCAGAAAAGCAGGAGAAAGGGGAATGGTGCTGTTACAGCATGAGTGATGTATGCATTTACAAACTTCATTCGTCCATTTAAGAGATGGCACTTGATGGAGATGATTCATAAGCAATTCATTAAAAAAATGGATTTATGTTTTTCTGCTGCACTGGCAGTCTACAGACTTATCTAAGATCCTGTCACACAGTGTTTTAGCTCTTTCACTCCAGCAATAAGCAATCCTCTCAGCTTGTTGCTTGCATTTGATTTTTCTAGTAGTTCATAGGACTTGTCTTTAAGAAAGTGTAATCTCTTTATACTGGCTTAAGCACAAGTGAATATGATTAATGTAAAGTCAGTAGGAGAACTGAAGCAAATGACAGAGGTGCTGTTAAAGCTGGTACAAGCAAATGTAAAGCAGTAAGAAGGGAAAGCTATTTTTTCCAGGCAGACTCTTGTTTTTTGGCAAGTAAAACTCAGTTTTAATGGGGAAGCATTATGCAGTATATTAGCATTCTTTTAGTGTATTTAGTAAACATGTCACCTCTGTAACTGGAGATTTAATCACTGTAGCCTGTGGTAAATCCTTTCGGAGATGTGAGAAAATGCTTTGGGTGCATTTATGTTACAAACTTAAATTTAGGAGCTGTGATGTTGCAGGCTTCCTGGTAATTGCTGTAGAGTGTTCCTTCATTTGTTAAGGAAATAAAAATGTACATCAGCATTTTTATGAGCGACTCATTAGGGATGAGCACAGCATCAAGATGACGAGCTGTCATCTATTGTTCCAGCTGAAAAATTAAGCCATTCTTCTCCTGATATGTGCAAGCCTTATCCAAGTATCCCTGCAGGCAGAATTGCACAACATTCCACCCTCCTTTTCACAGCACTTCTCCCCCTTGTCTGTGATGCTGAGAGATTAACACACTGCTTTCGTGGATGGGGGTTAAAGAAAAATGCCTTGTTCAGAACAACTTGTGGACCTAATAAAACTTAAGCTGTATCATGCTGACTGACACCAAAGCTACACAGTATTTGGAAAATCTAAAAGCAGAATGACATAATTAGGGGAAAAAGGCTTATTGTGCATCTGTGTGCCCAGGCAGTATCTGAAGTGGTAGTTAACTGATTGTCTATGATTATAGTTTTACTGGAGTCTGTGGAGGTTAATTTGCTTCTGCTGTCTGAAGGAACACTTTCAGTGCAATACTCTTGGTTACACAGGGTTGAAGAGGCCTGCTAAAAGCCCTGCTTACAAGCCTTACTAGTAATCGGGGTGAGTCTTAGTCAAGTGTTTCATGCCCTCAGAGATGATGCTCTTGGTAGAATGAGTGAGTTTTAAGACTGTGATGGATTTCCTATGTTCTGTTGTCTCTTTTTGACAGAGAAACTGAGAGGTGACTGGTCTTGAACAAAAACTTTGTACCCCTGGTATCTCCTCTGTGCAGACACTTCACGTGAAGGTGACTGAGTACAGGTGGATGACTAGGCAGTGGATCTGGAAGCTTTTCCATGTTTATCCCTTCAATCCAAAGTTCAGCATTATGAAAGAAGCCTCATCTACAAAAGCTGTGTGGCAGCATGGCTCACAGGAGAATAAAAGGGGATGGCCCTCTTAGCTTGCTGTATGTTGTAGAGAGCAAAGTCTTCAATGCCCTTCCATTTTATCTTTCATTTGGCTGCTGGCTCGCCTCATCATTGCACGGTTTGTAATACAGCTGTCATGGTCTGCTGCTATGATAGATGGCAGCAGTAGATCTTTGTGCTTCTGTACTCAGATAACCACTTGAGAATGTAGATAGGAAGGAGGCAAGAGATGTCTTGTACCTGACCTGTGTATGTTTGCAGCAGGAATCCTGACCTTGCTGTGACTGGATGGATGCTGTTACTGGCTGGATGAGCAGGACCAGGAAGGAGTACCTTGAAGTGGTGGCTGCTGCAACTAGAGCTGAGGGGTATTGCACAATGTATAGGGGAAGGGTGTGAAGGGCACTGGTGGTATGGGCCCTGCAGTTTCTACTCCTGAATGAAGTCCTAATTGTGGTGTATGTACTGTTTAAAGCCTTGCTTTCAGTGATCACAGCAATGGTAAGTGTAAAGGAAGCCCTGAATGTGTGTACAAGAGCAATTGTGCTCTCTGTGTGCACGTGTGAGGCATTTTACGGACATAAGATTAAATAAAAATGGGGGTTGCCCAGTTCTGTTTTCCTGGATGTGTATTTATTGTTCAAAAGTTAAGCCTATGGATTTCCTTCTTTTGATCAAAGGGAAGAAACTGGGTAGAAATTGGTGAACTGCAATCAATATTGATACCTCTGCAGTGGATAGAAATCCAGCAGCTAACCTATTTTTAGGAACTTGGAGAATTCAGAGATACTGACTGTTGTTGAAACAGCTAAAGAGTGTGTTTCTCCAGAATGGGCAGCCCTGGATCTCATTTGCTCCTTGCTGGACTGTTTTGTCAGATCTGAAACATGCTGGTGCTTCTCTGGTTGTTTGCCTGCCTTAATAAGTAGAGGTATTATGTTTCCCCTCCTCCATTATTCTGCCAAGGAAATGCTAACAAATCCTTCTGTTTTTTGGCTGCCCATGGTACCCAAACTACTGCCCTGGTATATGTTCTGGATTTAGTACCAGTGCCACATGGGAGGAACAGTGGCTGAGGGAAATCAAGTTACATGCTTAGATTCAGAGAATCTTCTGAGTTGGAAGAGACCCACAATGGCCATCAAAGTCCAACTCCTGGCCCTGCACAGGACAAGATATCAGTAGTTACTACAAGATTCAGTAGTTAAATAGGCTGCTTATCAGCCAGATAAGCAGCCTATTTAACTACTGAAGCTCCAAGCAATTTCTGTTTGTCAGCCATGTGATCATTTTGGGTATTTAGGCTTGATGGGGGAAAAACAGGTGCCTAGCAGGAAGCCTGTGAACTGTCTTCTGGAGGAAGCCTTCAAAGTTAGCTGACCACTCTGATGTATTCTGAAAAATGACATTTTAGCAGAAATCTTTGTTTATGAGAGTAAATGAGTTTTCTTCCAGAAGAGATATCTTAGTAGGATTAAAAAAAAGTTAAATTTATCTTCTCTTCATGCTGATAGAAATATTCATTGACTATGGTGTCAGTTCCTCAGAAAGCTACCTCCCAAAAGCCAAGCCATGGGGCTGGCTGCTTGCTATCAAATCCCTTTGCTTCAGTAAACTGATATCTTATTTTCTGTCTTCCTCTAAGTCTCTCGAAGTGGCGCTATATCCATGGCAAATGGCTGGATTTATTATGACTCCTGGACTATTCAGCATGGATCTGAGTGTGTTTGAAGGGCTGGGACTGGAGAAGGGCTTTGGCTGGAACAGGTCACTGAGACCATGTAATTCTTACCATGGGATGATAAATGGTGTAATACATTTCTAAGGGTGATGTCTGATGGGGCTGCAAATCTACAGAGGCACTTGACTTTAATGCCTTTTGCTGAGTAACTTTTCTTTGAGTTCTGCAGAACAGCTCCGACTTTCCATCTGACACTGAGAATTTAATCATTGTGCACAAGAAACGTGCTGTGTTAGTGTATCTCACGAGACCTGAATTAATGGTAGTTGCTTTTCTACTTAAAATAGCCTCTGCACAGAGCTGTGCACCTAGGAAGCTGGAGCATCATTTTGGGGAGTACATGTGACATTTTGTCTTTGCAGGAATCATGTATCATAAATGAAACTGGAGCTGGACTTTACTTCTCCACAGTGTTTGGATACCTGCTGGTAACTCCCATGATTGCTAGTGTTTCTCAGGGTTAAAAATGGCTATGGAACCTATCAGAAGCTGTAAAAGCAAAGGCAATCTGCCTTACTAGAAGGTAAGATCTGAATCTCTCCAACACTGCAGCAGCTCTGATTCATCTCAACTTACTGGCCTCAGCCCAAGAAGCAGTTTGTTCTTTTCTGCATAACCCAGTATTGTCAGGCTGCCCAGAACATGAAGGTGTAACTTTTCACTTGATTAAAAAACAAAATACAAGCCTCCTCAGCAGCTGAAGTTAGTATGTCTCGTTAAACTGAAAGGGAGCACCTTTGAGCTGGAGAGTGGCCTGTGATGAAGGCACATGGGGTAATTCTTGGGCAGTTCCTGTGCAGGGCTAAGAGTTGGACTTGATGCTCCTTGTAGGTCCCTTCCAACTTAGGATATTCTGTTAAGAAATGTTACTTCTGTATAGCTTGCACTGCTGTCTGCTTCAAACATTTATTTTAGCAAAATTTTATTGGCTTGAGGTGTAGGAAAAATAAAGACAACATATTAGTAAAATAATTGCCATGACAGTGCACCCTGTTGCTCCACAGAAAGGTTTTCTGATTAAAGGTCCAGTGCTGTCTCTCAAGGATGTGCAGATGTGTTTCCCCTTCATTAGATTAGTACACACATAAAGGAAATGTTAAAAGAGTTACTATTACTACAAATTACTGTGTCCAGACACCAGCAGTTACAAGATTCACCTTGCTGCTATCTACTGCCCTAGCATTGCTGGCCTGTCACTTGACAAAAGCAAGTTGCTCTTTCCCTCCCCTGGCCTGTTGACTTTAAAGAACTTGCTGTAACTACTCAGTGTCTTGCTTGTCTTAGAGGCCTCCAGAGGGAAAAAAAATCACTTTTTGATGTTCAGAGCTAGAAACCTCTTTACTTTCTTAGTCTGTGGAGGTAAAAATAAGAATGAAAAATAAGTAAATGGTGAAAATCTTTCTGTCTCATCATGGCAAGTCACTGCTGTCAGATCTTTGCATTGTGGGTGCAGTACAATGGCAGGGGCTCTGGATCATTACATGGGAACTCTGTGGCTTTTCACTGGACATTTATACAGTTAAGTGAGGCCGTAGGGCCCAGAATAATTTTTATCCTTTGTGCAACATAATTTGAGGGAAAATTTTCCTTCTCCTGGTTGTGAGCAGTATTTCCTTCTTGGTGCTGTGTACGTAATGGCATCTATGGCATGAATGCTTCTCTTCTGCAGTGCGGTATTATATTCAGGAGTTAGAGCTCAGGTGAGATGGAGGCAGTATCTGCTGCGGCAGTATCTGCTGCTCTCTTCTCCACCCTCTGCCTTAATGTCACTCTGAAATGGGACATGTCCTGCTGCTCTGACCATGTCCTGTCTGGGACCAAAAGCCAGGGTGAGAGGAAGTAACAAATCATGGAGTTTGCTGGCTCTCTCATCTATTGATCAACTGTGACTTTTATCAGGGGCCTGCATCTCTAATTTCTCTAATACTGAATGCAGCCTGTGAGCCTGAGGCAGGCTGTCGGCATCTCCTCTCTTTAAGATGCTCTGCAAGTGCCTGTGACTGTATAAAGCTAAGTGAGCCCATGTCCTGTGGTGGGACCTGGCCTACAGCACATCCCAGGTTTCTGATCGGGGATGGGGAAGGGCCATGTGTCTGCATCATGTTTCTTTGTGACCACTGCATTGGGAAGGACTGGTATCCAACAATTACAGCATCAAAATCTATTCACGTGGGATGGCACGGGTTAAATCAGGAGCAAATACCTCAGCATATATGGCATACATGCCATACAGCATGTACATGTCTGTATTGGTTATAGGATATCCCAAAACCACAGATGGTTTAGCAGCTGGGATTCTTCCCTAAGTTCTAATCCTGGAGGGGAGGCAGGATTCAGGAAAGAACAATATGAGGCTAAACTGCTTTTCTGTGGGTATTGCAAAAAACAGGTTCTTTTGGAGAACTGTATCTGTACAGGGAGAAGGGGTTTCAAGAGAGAAACAAGGACATAGGGAACCAGATTAAAAAGCTTGCTGTGGGAGTACTAAGCAGAAGAACACGGACCTGAGCTGTGTGACACATTCCTATGTGTCTGTATTGGGGCCAAGAAGGAGCTGGTACCTAAGAGGCAGGGGAGAGGCTGTTCTTGCCACCTCTCCAAGATGCAGCAAAGCATGAAGGCAGGCAGAATTTTATGCTCTAACTTTGATCAGCAATGGCCCTTTAAGGCAGAGCAGGGCGTGCAGTATGGACACTGCCCAGTCCAAACCCAGCAGCCACGTGAACTCTCCCCAGGTGGGCTGGCACAGCTAGGCCCCCTCACCCTCCCTCAGTCAGAGGGAGTCTGATTGAACTTGCTGGCTCCCACTCACTCTGCCCCAATTTTCCTCAGGACAAATGAGAAGAACCTGTCTCCAAGTGCAAGATTTTGGGAATATGTGTCAGAGATGCCTGTCAGTTAAACATCCGTCTTGCCCTAATTTCTGGATGGAGTGCTGCAATGTCGAGTGAAATAACCTTCCAAGCTGGCTCTGGTGCAGAGGTATTTTGGCTTATGTTATTGCTGAGAGCTTTCTTTCTGATGAGCTCTTTCTGCCTCTCTGTGTTTCTGATGTCTGACTCTCTTCACTCTTCTTTTTCCCTTGGGCTGGGATGTGTGCTGTTTGCAATGCATCAGGAAGTAATACGCAATGAGAAAACTCTCATCATCTGTGCATCAGGGAGAGAATTACTGACTGAGTGCTGAGCAGTCAAGTTATTGATTCAAACCAAAGCCCAGTCTCTCTGTCTGCTGGGCTGGTTACATCCTGCTGGTTCATTGCATTTAATCGGATTCCCTGAGCTGCCACACAGAGGGGGTGAGTTAGAACCAGATCCATCTATAATGTTTGCTTCAAAATCCAGCTCTGTCTCCCCTTCTCCGTCCATGGAACAGGCAGATTCGGATGCTCTGGACATCAGCACCAAAGTGCAGCTGTACGGTGTGCTCTGGAAGAGACCCTTTGGGAGGCAGTCAGCCAAATGGTCCAGGAGGTAAGCCACAGTTGCTGAGGGATGCTCGGGTGAAACACAAAGCCTAAGGGTTCTGGGATAAGTTAAGAGACTGAGTGCTTGTCTCTTCAAGTGCAGCCAGCCAGGCAGAGGCTTGGGGTAAAACTTGGGGCATAGCTTTCCTGCTGCTCTGAGTCTGCTTCACACACGTGGCACCCCATTGTGCTCTCTTCTTTATCTGTCCAGACCTTGTGCAGTGTGCACTTCAGGGTAGTAATAGAGACTAGCTGCCTCCTCTGAATAATTATGATAGTTTCATAAAAGGGGAAGAGTCTGTTCATGTATTTTGCCCCTAAACTGCCTGACCTTTTTGTTTTGGCACTCAAAGCTCTTTGAGCCCTTCGGGTGCGAGATGGCGGGGCTGAGCTGATTGTGTGGGGGTCTGCAGTGTGTGTGTGGTCTGCAGGGGTCTGTGCACATCTCCAGTACTGCTGTGCTGCCTGACAGCAACTGCGTGCTGAGAACAGCACATGCAGACTCTTCCCTGGGGAGAAGGTGGCTCTGAGTTCTCTCCCATCTGGTGTTAGGGAGTTCTAAGCTGCTGTATGTTGCCTATCAGCAGCCAGGAAGTTTGGAGCTGAAAGGCGTTTGCTATAACCTTTAACCAAGGACAGAAGTATGTTCTATAGTACTGAAGTGGTGGGTCAGTTTTAAGTGTAGAATTGGTGTAGTACTTAATGCAAATCACTGAATCTCTGGCACTTACCTTTCGTGGGTAAGTACCTTTGCTGCAGTCTGCAGTGTAGATACAAACAATTCATTTCTAAAGCCAGCTTTCCCAGCTTTGCTCTCTGTAGTAACCATAGTGCTGCCCCATCTGTGAAGATGGCAAAGCCTGAAAAAAAAATGTTACTAGGGAAGCAGTTTTGTGTTTGTAGCAGTCTTTGACCTGTGTGTGTGTTTTATTCCCTCCCATGCCAAGAACAGCTTATTTTCACCCAGAAAAGAATTTATGCTGATGCTCCCTGCTCAGCTCCCAGATATTGATAAATAAATGAATTATGCCTGGAAACGACTGTGATTGTGTTACGGAAAAGAAATGGACAGAATAACAGAGGGGAAGATAATTTGCCATGGAGGAGGCCTTCTTAAAACGCTCTCCCTGATAAAAATTTCTTGCAGGCAAATGGCCCATCTCTGTTCCCTCTGTCATTATTTATTTAGTGCTGTTCTATTCCTAGAAGTCACCCCCACCTTCGGCAAGTGGTAAATGTTTTAGTGGTAGCAGCTGGGAGCAGAAGGGGAGGTGACTGTGGGGCAGGGGTGATGTGGAAGATTAGTTGCAAGCACAGCAGCTAAGGGTCCTGGGGGACCAGACACAGGTCAGTTAGAGGTGAACGTGGAATCTCTAGGGTTTGGAAGGAAGTGAGTACTGGGGTAAAAAGACTTGAACAGGAGGAACAATGTGCTGTTGGTTTGTTTGTTTTTATGGGAAAGACTTGCTTTAAAGTAAAACAACCTCACATGTTATTATCACAAATCATTAGGGGGAGATAAGGAGCAATTAATTCATTTCCCCCTCTTTTTTCCTATGCCCACCAACACATAGCTGGTCAAGTAAATTTTTTTATGAAAAGGAGAAGAGACGTTTCCCACTCCAGTGAAATAAAGAAAAAAGATGGACTATATCTGGATGTTATTGACGACCTGGTCTCTGATAAATGTATGTTTTACAGGAGTGCTGTACTACTCTCACTTCCAAGGAAAGTCTTTCCAAGACATGGGAGATAAAACTGACTGTAAGGAGAGGATTGATCTCATCAGGCCATCAGCCATGAAGATGGGTCTATGTGGGAGATACATGATATTTACTGGCTTGATCCCATTCATTTGGCTGTAGCAGCAATACTTCTGGAGAAACTGAGAAAAAAAGCAACTGTTTCAGGGAAGGATGGAATCTGAATAGATAGTGGATGAAGGAAAAAGTGTCCAGGCATGGTGTCCAGTATTTTGGTAATGGAAATCTCAGGTTTTGGAATTTCACAGTAGTAGAGGTTATGCAGGGAGGAGGGAGGGATAACAGAGCCTTGTTTTAGTTAGGGCCAAATCTGATGGCAACTGTGGAGGCAGCTGAACTTGACCTGGGGCAGCTGTCTGGAGCATTTTCAGTCCTTTCTTTTGCCCATGCAATGGTCTGCTCTGAAGCCCAAATATAATATTTGTGTGCTGCCTCAGGTACTGTCCAAGAGTGGGCTGGGTGCTTCTGGACCAGTGTAGCTGTGTTCATCTGCCAGGGCTGACATCTGAGCATGCTGCCTTTCATAGCTTGATTTTTGAAATGCCATTAGCAGCATCCTAATGCCTATCTCTTAAAGAAAGGGAGCTCTACTCCTAATGTGAATTTTCTTCCCTTGTAAAGAAATATCCTTCCAACAGAGAAACACCTGTCTTCTGAGTTTAGTGGTGCTTTTGAGCAGTCTAAGCTTGGGTCACTGCTGGAGTGGCTTTGGAAAAATCATATTCTCAGTCCCTTACTAACAGTCCTCCTCTTCTGAACAACTGCACCCCATTCTTCCTTCCAAGGCTTAACAAGCAATTTAGTCTCTCCTACTACAAAAGTTTTACTGGTAATGGCACCACCCTGGCACAGAGGCTGGAGTGAAATGTATAATGTGTGCACCTGCCCTGCATATGGCATGAATAGGGTGCTGTAGCTTTCCAGGATGGAAGTGGCAAATCCTTCTTTACTATGAATAATCCCAGTCCCATATGGAAGTATCAGGCTCTAAACTGTCACCATCCATGTCTGAGACTTTGGGGTTCAGTGGAACAGTGCCAGGAAGGGGCATCTCTTTGGTGGACAACTGAACATCAGAAAAGCAAGGTGATGCACAAGAAGAGAGAGAACAAAACAAAATATGCCTATATCTCTCCATAAATCCATCAGAGATGACAGGTTGGAAGGAGGGAAACACAGCACAGTTAAGAGAGAAATTTTTGTCTTTTCTTGAACCAGTCTTGTCTGTGGCATTGCAAAGCAGGCACATAACCTTATTTTCCACAGTGACTACTAACAGCCACTGTGTGTGGTCACAGGACAGATGGAAAAGATAATTGTTTGGGGCTGCTTTCTGCTCAGGACCCCCCGGGGATCACACAGCTGCAGAGCAGCGTGCGTGTGCGGCACAGGGCAGCGCAGCTCTCACACATGCGAAAGCGTGTGCTTCCCTCTGCTCCTTGTAATCCTCCTATTTTGCTGCTTGCGGTCAGGAGGCATCCTGAACCTCTTCCTGCTCCCTGCCAGGCTGGGTGTGCTCTGGCTGCCAGGGCAGGGGGCAGGCAGGAAACCTGGAGCTGTCAGGAGAGGAAGAGCAAGGGGCAGGTACTACCAGCTCTGATCTTCATGCTTATAATGATCATTTGCCCGTCGGTTTCCTGAGCTGTCCCCGGGGATGGAGTACTGGGCTGATCTAGTAAATGGGATTTGCCCCCTGTGCTCCTGGCCCAGAGAAACACCATCAGAATAAAGGACCAGGGAGACTGCTGCAGTTTTATAGTGTAACTACTTCATCTGGGCCATTGTCATGTCAAAAACTTGTACAAAGATTAGCTAATTAATTTCATTAGCCCTCTGTAATACAAAGAGCACTTATTCCACAGAGATCAGGTATCTCAATTTGTCCAGTACAGAGCTATTGTTTCTGCTTTACATCCGAATTGTTACTGTTCCGCTGCTATTCCGGTTTAATACACTGTGGTTTCAGTGGTTCCTTAGAGCAGGATCCCGCAGCAGGGATGGGTGACAAGAGCAGCTGACCACATGAATGTCTCTTGTATTACCTTGCTGCTTATGGAGTGTGGCTGTGCCAGCCTGTCTCACCTCTCACACCTTCGCTGCTGTTCTCCAAGGTTTTGAGCTCTGCCATGTTTTTAAATTGCTTCTTTTTTGGGTTCTTGTTTGTATTCAAAATCTTCCCCTGCGTTTACAGCACTCCCTTTTCTCCTGCTGACACATCTGTGCCTGATTCTGACACATGTTCAGTGTCTCAAGTCTTCCAATCACAGTCCTAACTGGGTGTCTCTCCCCATTCTCTCTTGACATCTTTTCCCTTTCTGCTCTTACTCACCTGGCTGCTGCTTTAGTCTTCAACCTGCTCTTGAGTCTTGTAACTCTCTTTATTATTTTACTTCATCCATCTTTTCACCATGCTGCATCAATTGCCCCTGGTTTGTTGCATGGAGACTTTGTCCTGAAGGACATTTAAGTGATGGTCTTGGTTGCTCTGGTGTTGCTTTCCAGGTAAAGATACATGAGGGAATATGATCTGAGCATAAATACACTATGTGCACAAGCTAACCAGATTTTCAATGTTTTTTCTTCATTACTTGCAGTGGGATTTTGTTCTCACTATTTTCTAAACTCTTATTTTGTATATTTTCATTCCAAATCCCCATATTCTCTCTCCACATCTGTGAAATCAGGGATCTAAAAGTTCATTTATCTGTGAGAGACACATCAATTTTCAGAGACTTATGCTATGTTTTGTTCTTATTTTTGCTTTGATTTTGCTTTCCATTGAAGCATAATCTATAATATGAGGATTAACAGCACTGAGCAGTAAAAGGTATGTAACAAACTAAACCCTGGCTTTAACTGGGGGATAACATTTAGATTAAAAAATCACACTGAGTTAAAGATCAATATCTTTACCTGTCTGGCAAATGTTTCTTGGGATTAGTCAGACTGAAAAGAGTGTTGAAAATCATGATTTGACTTTCTCTGTTTCATGTGGCGTGTTGACTTTTGGCATCTCTAGATTCATACTTGTGCCCACAGTACAAGTGACTGGTTCCTTGTAACTCACTGGACCAAGCACAGGCCATTGGGCAGGCAGGTTTGTTCTTTTAAGATGTTATTTCTGTATTTATAGTGCAGAAAAGGCAACACTTCTCTCTAAAAAATGAAGTCCTACTTGAACTAAACAGAGACTTGGAGAAAACAGAAAGATGCAGCCACTCAAAGGAAAACTTTCTTATACAATTAATGACCAGAGATGTGAGGGAAAATTAATCAGGAAGGCACAAGGCTGCTGTTCACAGAAGTGATGTGGACAGGAGCAACCAGGAACAAGCCTTGTCTGCTCTCTGGAGGTCTCTGATGTCTGCCTTGGCAAAGTGCCTGCTTCTTCCCACCTAAGTGGTCCAGAGCTTGAGTTTGCTGCAGACTTTGAGAAGTTTAGCATTGTTCTTATATTGCCCCAAGAGCCTGTGGTCTCTGTTTCCATGGCATTTGGCAATTTCATCTGTGTTGCCAGAGCCATAGCAGAAGAGCAAGAGACATAAGCTGATGGAAACAGTAAAGTTTTCACCCAAGTAAAATAACAATAATTCTTAATAATGATATGTATTATTTTATAATGATTATGAAAATATCTCTGTCAGCTTCAATGTCTTTCTGTAGTTTTTGAAACTAAACTGGTACCAGATTGCTGTGCTCATCTGTACTGGAGTCAGAACTTAGCTCCATCTGACAGCCCATCCACTTCAGGAGAGGACTGGGGGAACATGGGGGCACATGAAGGCATTAGAATTGTCCTTGTGGATCAGCCTCCTCGGCCTGTAGCCCATTACTAATGGTGGCTCCAAGGAATGGTGCAGGAATGCCCAGGCTGCTCAAGTGGGCAGCAGTGCCTGTGGAGGTCTTCTCTTAATCCCTCCCAGAAACAGGAGGGTTTCTTGGGAATGTTCTCATTATTCACAGAAATGCCTTATCCTTTCCAGCTTCTTCATGATTACTTGTCCTCAGAACCACATGAAAGTGATTTACACAGCTGTGTTTTGTGAAATGTAAAAAGGCATTTTTAAATAATTTTTTACCTTCTTTCCTTTCACTTTCTTTCCAAATCCCTCTTTCTCATGTCAGAAAATATGTACAGAACAGAACAATACATTTTCTTTGTCATTTACTCTTTTGAAACTTCCCTACTACACTTGTCCCCATTTTTTTTTCAGCTGCTCTTCATAATATTTGAGTGCTGCAGAGATTTAGACCAGATTGAAACTAAGTCAGCTATCTCTTCCCTGTACCGCTGCCTGCAGAGTACGTGCAACCTCAATTTTTGAAGAGAGGAGGAGCCCTCCCAGGGGCATTTCAAAAATCCAAATAAGTTAAAGGTGGCACTCCTTTAATCATAATTTTGAGGACACACTCAAGTAAGTTAGAGGCTTGGCTTACAGAAGCTGTGGTATTTTGTGGTTACTATACAGTGATCACCAGAGCATACCTAAGGTTAAGTGAGCAGAACAAGGCCTATCTTAATGTTACACGTGAGAGAAAAAAAGAATTCCATTTCCTTTGTAGTTGTGAAGGTCAGTGACAGGAGAGTTTGCCAGGTGCTCTGCTTAAAAATATCTCTCAAATTTATTTCTGCTCCAGAGTGCTTTGGTGTCTAATTTTTGCCTCAAGAGTCACTTGGGGATGCTAGGCTGTGATTCTCTGTTAGACTGGAAACACTTCCCTCTGGCTTGTGCTGAGATGGGAGGGAAGAGGGTGGCAGACAACATATTGCAAAATAAGCATTTAGTTGGTCTTAGCCCACACAAGAGACCCTTGAATAAAAGAGCAGCTTTCTCCAGTAGGTTAAATTCAACATGTGAGCTAGAGAGGGCACACACGTAGGGGTGCCAAAAGTCTGTGGTCCTGTCTGAGGCACAGAGTGCTGTCCCAGTGCCCTGAGAGATGTGGTTTGCCCTCAGCTCTGGTGGGTGCCTGCTGGGGTGAGCTGCAAACACAAAGTACCTCAACTTGGCACTTGCTGTTAAGCATGAGCTCTTGGCTGTGAGCAGAAGTGAGGCACCTCACCTTAGTCTTAGTGGGAGTAGTAAACTCTCCTGCTCAGAAAGCAGCTTTAGTTAGGTGGGGATTTTCTTGCTGTGAACCACAACCTCCGTTTCACCAGACTGTATTTCCCTTCTCTGTCTTAAAGATTCTTCATCATTAAGGAAAGCTTCCTGCTATATTATGCCGAGAGTGAGAAGAAAAGTTTTGAAAGCAATAAATACTTCAACATCCATCCCAAGGTGAGCAGTGTTTGCACAAGGAGGGAGTTATTCTGTTTCTAGCATTCTCTCCCCCTTCCTCCATGGGCCCAGCAGGTGATGAAGAGATAAATCCCAGACATCTCACAAGTCCAGGGAATCCTCAAAAAAGAAAGAATCATGTTGGTACTTTTTCAGAATATTTAATGATTCAGCAGACATATGACTTCTATTTTTTTTTTATCTGATAGTAGATATATTCCCTTATTTTCATAATCTAATCAACTAATCTTGTGGCTATAAAAATAATGTTGGCAAAGCCAGTGGTGGGGCTAAGAGCTCCATTTGGCTCTTTTTCCTAACCTGTACTTGCACTTGGCAGCTGCTGATGGCCCAGCTGCCCTCAGTACCTGAGTGCCCACTGTAGCTCCACAGGGGACCCTGTGATCTGAGCTGCTTTTGACCTTTGTAGTCACTGCAGGCTGAGGTAGCACATGAGCTTCTGAAGGTGCTGATTCCACCCATCCTTGTTGTCACAGCCAGGTGCCTGCCTGCCCCACACAGCACTGTGGGGTTTGACTGCTGACAGAGACTGCAATGGATGCACAGCCTCTCTCATGATACCACACTGACTCTGAAACATTTGCTCCTCTTGGAAATCACTTCCGACTTGATGAAACAGTTTCTGCTTCCATGTTCTAGCGAATAGCTTTCCCTCCATGCTGAAGGCAGGTCTGCCATCCTTACCCCCTTCCAGATACTGGCTGAGGGTTTCCTGGTGGTGATGAGGGTCCCTCTGCTTTGTAGGAACTGTGTGTATTGCACCTCCCGGGGTAGCCAAGGCAGGAAGGGGCCAACAAAGTGACTGAAATTTCTGCTCCTGGTTGGTTGGAGCTCCTGGTTAGTTGATAGTTATACTTGATTTTTCTGACTGATTATAGTGCTCTGGTTTATCTCCAGGGTGTCATACCCCTGGGAGGCTGCATTGTGGAGCCCAAAGAAGAGGCCAACATGCCCTATGCCATAAAGATCTCTCATGAAGACTTCCACGTAAGTAGATTTCTTTCCTCTAAAGACCTCCAAACACCACAGAACAGGTTAATGCTGATGAGCAGAGCTGGACTGGCAGACTTTTCCCTCCCCACCAAGGTATGCCTACTCTCTCTGGACAGACTATCCTGAGGGCAAGGGTGACTTAGCATCCCAAGTTCCCTCAAGACTTTGCTGCTGCTGCTGCTGTTGCTGCTTGGACAACCAACAAGGAAACTTGCACTTTCTAACCCCAGGTTTTATGATACTAGCAGACCAGTGGACAGGTTTTTAAGAGCCTTAGAGCCCATGTTGCCCTATCAGTGTTATTCCAGCTGTGACTGCTGTGTGCACACTTCCCAGTGTGTGGTAGGCCTAGGTTGTATTTGCTCCCCTGTGATGCTTCTTGTGGAGGTGGAAGGCTGTGGTGGGCTCTGCTCCTACCACAACTTCATGCCAGGAATGCACAGAGGTGCATAAGGCACCAGCCTCTCTAATCTGGGCTTTTTTCCCCTCCCCTCCCCTCTTCCAGGGTAACATTGTTCTAGCAGCTGAATCAGAGTTTGAGCAGGCTCAGTGGCTGGAGATGCTACAGGAGTCTGGAAAAGTGTAAGCTCCTTTCTATTCCTTATTTACTTTGATCTGCTCTGTTGGTGTATAAAGGATAAAGAGGAAGGGCTGTGGGGAGTCAGACAAGCTTCTCAAAACCAGTGAGAGCTTTACTTGCCTCCTGGACACATCCTTACTCTAAAGGGGAGTGCTCTAAAACTGATGCAAAGCTTCCCATGTTGTTGTGCAGTGTGTCTCTCTGCTCACCACCCCAGGCTGTCATCTGCAAAATGCTGATACACTGAGTTCCATCTGCTATCCCTCTCTTGTGCCTCAGAGATGTGGGAACCCTCCCAGTCCGTTTTGTGTGGGAAGCAAGGTTTGCAGGCTTGATGGAAGTGGGGGTCAGACAACCTCTCTGTATGAATTTGGGGTAAAGTAAGAGCAGAACAGGCAAGGAATGAAGCTAGTGAGCAGCTGCCTATGTGTCTCTATGTCCTGCTATGAGCAGGGACCTCACCAGCACAGTTCTGATCAATAACAGTAGCTGTGATGCAGTTCTGTGTCCCTGGGGTGTGCATTCCTTCTGTCCAGATCTGTGGGTGCTCAGGCTGTGCAGCAGCAGGATTTGGCCTCTCAAAACAGTTTTATTGTGAAATGCGGAGATGGCCTAAATCCCAGGAGAGGCAGTGTTAGCAAAGCATTTCCAGCTCACCTGCAGAGGTGAGAGGGTTTGATTACTGTCTGCATTCAGTACTGATTCACACTCTGCTGAGAATGCTGGACAGATTTGCTGTTTGTTGGCCTCCAGCTCTGCAATCCCCCAGCACCCAGGAGCCTGACAGTGCAATGAGCAGCTGTCCTGCAAACCAGAGCAGGCTCCTTCTAAATTTCAGCAGATGCAGGAAGAGATAATACTAAAACAGGGATTTGACTCTCCCAAATGAGATACAGGAACTTCCTGGGTTTGTAGAGCAGAGCCTACCATTCAGCTCTGAGGCTTAAAGCAATGAGCATTTTGCTCTGCCCTTCCTGGCTGCATCACATGTGTGGTCTCTTATCACTGTAGGGACAGAAGCAGTTTAACTTGTAATATACCAGTGTGTGCAGGTATGTGTACATGTTAAGGCAATATCTCAGTTAATTTCAATGTTGTGAGGCTCAAAATGTAGATTTTTAATTAATGGGGAACCTAATGTTATGGTGGATCAGCCCAAGCCAAGCTCTGTGCTGCAAGCTCTGTGTTTGGCTGTGGTGCTGGGGCAAGCTATTCTCTCCATGGCAGTGTATGAACTCCAACACTAAGCTGTCCATGACATTTCATGGGAGTAGGAGTCCTGTGGACACAAGACCCAAGGCAGAGGTCTGCCACCCCCTTGGCACAAGCAGCCTTGGCCACTGCAGAGGAGAAGTGACAGACACAGAGGTAGCCCTGGAGCAGTTTGGAGATTTTTATTGAATAGCCCAGGTCCACACTTGGCTTTGCCAATGTTAGGATCAATTATTGTCACGGGCAATAATTTGGGAGCAAGTTTATCTATCAGGTGTGTATGGGAGGGAAGGAGGAGGGCAGCACAACTCAGGACAGGTATGCACAAATAAGTCCTGCATTGCTGCATTTGTCACAGAGCCAGCCTTTTCTCTAGCCCATGCTTTAATATTCCAGCAGTAGCATTTAAAACAGAAGCTAGAAGTGGCTGCTATCATACAGCAGACCACCTGCACCTAGTTGAAAATCCACCTGAGACAACTTTCCTCCCCTCTGTGCTTCTGTTCTTGCATCAGAGAGTGGTGCAGCCCCAGTGCCAGTCTCATCAGTGTTGAAGGTAGCCTGCATGTGAGGAAAAGCACAGATTATGTGATTTAACAGGGTCAGGTTGGGAGCTAAACAGCAGTCAGAAAGGACAGCATGGGCCAATAAATTAATCTGCAGTGAATAGAAAAGCTAAAAGAATACCGCTGATTATTCTAGGCATTCTGTTATTGTATTCTTTTGTTCCTAAATGAAGATTGTACTGACAGTGGCACTGCAGCACTTAGCTGGGATCATCCTGCTGTTTCCATAATTATTTAAAGTTGACCAAAAAAACCCTAAAAACCCCAAAAACTTACAAACAAACAACTTTTTTGAAAAAAAGAAAAAGGAGAAAAAAAAAGCCCAACTCCAAAACAAACTCCATAGACTGAGATATGGACATAGGCAAAGGAGGAAAACCAAATCCAGGCTGGGAAGTATCCTCTGTCCTTTGTTTCAATTTTGTCCACTCCCTTTTTCCATCTGGGGTGGATCATGTGTATGTGCCTGCACAACTCATTGCTTCCACTATCAACATGCTTGGTGATCCCTTCAGTTCTTCACTCCTTTCCAAGCCTCCTGCCCTGGTAGGGAAATGGCTTATTCAATGCAGAGGGGAACTGATGGCATCCCCACACTTCCAAAATGTTGTGGCTTAGACTTGCCACACTTGCCAGATTGTGAAAGCTTTTTGGAAATGCACACAGGCCTGACTCCCAGACTGCCAGGCTCTCTTCCCATGCAGAGAGGCTTTGCTGCTGCTGGTAGGGGAGAGGGGCACACATAACCTCCCTCTGTCCATAGCAGCATTCCCTGAGCTGGTACAAAGTAAACTTGGTGGGCAATGCAGGAGAAAAAAAAAAGTAACATAGTACTTACATCCTGCAGACTACAAAGTGCTAAGTGTCTCCAAAAATTGGCTGTGAGTGCTACCCAGAAAGGTAAAATGCAGTGAAAACTAAAGAGATATTCCCAGTGCTGCAGAGGGACTGGAACAGACAGTGATTGAGGTGTATATATGATGGAGATTCTCTACAGCTTTGGGTTTGTTTTGGTTTGGTTTTTTTTTTTTTCAGTCAGGGGCTTTCTACTTGTCCTATAAGCCTTCCTGGCCCTGTGCTTTCCAATACTTTAAGCAATGCAGCTTTATCTGATGGAAACTCACTTGGAAAGAAATAAAAAATAGAAGAAGCTCTTGCTTGCCCCTCAGCTGAAGGTACCTCATAGCCTGGTACCTCCCTGTAGCTGTGGTTACACCAGCACTGGTTCCAGCAGATGTAGGAATAAAAGCTTAAATGCTACATGGTGAACCAATTTCATTTTCAAAGTCACACAGCAGTGGGTGCAGTCATCTTTGAGTAATAGACAGGGAAATGTCTTGTTAGTCTGGGAAGGGAGGGAGCACTGAAAAGGTGAATCTGTAAACAGACACCTTAAAGGCTACAGATGTTTTGATACTCTCCATGTAATCATATGATAAACTCTGCCGTTGCCCCCACTCCCATCTTGACCTGTTTGCTTCTCTGGGATCAGATTTGTCCTGTAACAGGGAATGTTAGTGAGAAAACACATTCACACCCACATATTCTCACTGAAGATGAAGATGTCTACCTGTGGGCAAAATAGCACCTTTTACATTAGTGTTCTAATTTCCTTTCTACTTTAGAAATAGCCTCATTAGCTGACAAGAAACACATATATCTGCAAAGAGCGTGGGCTGCTGGAGCTGTGAGCTGCCTGCTCCCTGGGGTGGTGTGTGTTTAATTTATTCATCTGGATTTTATAAGAGACAAAGTGCAGCTTGCCTTGAAATCGGAGCTTGCCAAATTAACATTTTCCAAAAAGCTACAATTTCAAATTGTTAACAAAGAGGCCCAGTACAGGAAGCTTTATAGATATTTAAAAAGATCCCTTAGGATTTAACAGAGATGGCAGAATTTCTGGGCAACAATTGCTGTTCCTGTATACATATCTATATAAGCATATTGGAATCAATTTTAGGTATGTTTTAATGTTATGCATTTTATATGTTTAGATTTTTTTCTAATGAAACATGAATAGAAGTTAGCAGCAAACTCCATTTCTGGTTCTATTTTTGGTTTTAGTGTGTGCTTGTCCTTGATGTTTAATATCTGTATTAAAGCCTAGCCTGTCTGTGAACTCAATTGCTAATGGGTATCTGCTCCACAGGCCCTTTTTTTAGCTTTGCTTCATAAAATGTTTAAGAGACCTTGAGATCCTCTGGCCAGTGCCCCTACAGTAACACAAGGTGCTCTTTGAATATGCCTGCTTCCTTTAACATTCCCTATTTGCTAGCATCTTGTCTGGCTTTTATCTCTGGTTCTTCATTGTCAGGATAAAGCATTTGACTCAGTGTAGGGCCAGACAGCAAGTCCTAGTGGCTTACAACTTTAGCAGAGGAGGGGTTGATTGCTTCCAGGATGTATAATGGATACCAGAAAGACTGAAGGTAAAAGGCCACAGGAAGGATTCAATAAGTGGTTGAAGTCTGAAGGGATAGAGTGACTCTAACAACAAAAGGAAATGCTGCAGAAGACAGTGTTGCTGGAGGTGGGAAGTTACTAGAGTTAAATCTAAAATCTGGTTCCAAAGTCTGTCATTTAAAGGGTTCCAGGTACATCCTGTTACAGTTGAAGGCTGTGAATGTGCTGGATTGGTCTGGAGAGTCCTCAGAATTAAGTTCAGTATAAAAATCTCCAAAACACTGGAAAAAACATTTTAATAGCAGTGAAGTGTTGACATATAGCCCATGTAGTAAAAAAAAAAAAAAAATTAATGAGTGCCAGGGAAATCTCTCCAATTTGTTTGTGGAGAAAAATTTTAGAGAATCATGGTCCCAGCTGATAAGAGTCTGCATGTTTGAATTCCTTGGCAGTTTGCTAGGCTGAGTCCCCTATCCTAGTCTGTGGGACCCTTAGCTCTCTCACATAGCCTGCTTTGTGTCTGCTCTCCCTAGGACCTGGAAGAATGCCCAACTGGGAGAAGCCATGATCGAGAGCCTGGAAGCTCAAGGACTACAGCTGGCCAAGGAGAAACAGGAATATTTAGGTAGGAAACTCTTACTTTGAAAAACCAAAAAGGCCAAAATAGTAATTTTGCTTTTCCTGGAGTTGTCATTGTGGTCAAGCCAAGCAGCTACAGGTTTTCTCTGGATGAAGCTTTTGAGTAGTCAGCAGGTGAAATTCAGGTCTGAAGGGAGTCAAAACATGCAAAAGTTAAGGTGGGATCTGGACATTTGTGTGGAGTGTGAAGGAGGAACGTGCTTTGCCCAACATGCTGCAGTCCTCCGTGGCTCATCTGTACAAACATTTGCCACCCCTGAGAGGTTTGGATGTGCTGGTTTCAGCTGCTCACAGGCAAACAGACAATACCTTTGTCTCCCTCAGTCAGACAGGACTGATACTTCTGAGGTTGGTCAGAGCTTTTCATACATGGGTTTTCTTCACCTAGCTGGTGTTTTATTTGGTCTTACTCTAATTGATCTTTGTATTTGCTGACACTGTTAATTTTGGAAGTGGGAGCATTTACATAGGCTTGTTTGAGGTATCTAATGGCAGTGGCTAATTTGTCAGTGCTCCCTCTGTAGACAGTGGAGAAAGAACAGATGCACCTGAAATAATCTGGTTACGAAGAGAAGTAGATTGTGTAATCCAACCCCCTGTTTAGGAACCAGCCTCTGCATGGCCTGATACCTTGGATGCTCTGACTGCCTTGGGAGTTCCAGTCATCTCTTCCCTGCATTGCCTATAGGAAGAGCCAAGGGAGAGCAGCCCTTTAAACCCAGATGCCCTCTAAGTTACAGCATTCCCCAGGTCTCAGAGAACTTCTGACCTGGGGGCTGCGGGTCACAGGTGTGGGCCCAGTGACTTGTCTGGAGAGTTACCTGCTTTAAATAAGATAGCAGAAATTTGGGTGCTTCAGGTTGGTGATGCCTTGAGCAGGGGCTCATGCTATTTACTCCTAATTGTCAAGCCACTGGAGGAATCTTAAGGAGCTTTTGGCATTTCTGCATCCACGCTGATCAGGGCTGATCTCAGCATATGGTCTCACATGTAGCAGTGATCATAGCTCATGTCTCAAGGCATGTTTACTCTGTCCATCTGAACATCATTCACCCACGTGAGGTGATGGATGGGCTTGTACGTGAGGCAGGCACGGAGAAATGGTTCCACACTTGACAAAGGAATAACAGGGATGCTGAGAGGAGGACCTGAAGGGACACAAACAGGAGGAAAATTAGATAGAAACAGGAAAATTTCATCAAAACATTATTTTGCAACCACCAGAGCAAATGAAAGGGCTTTAAAGACTAAAGAGTATGAAAAAAGAAAACGTGGTGGAGAAATAGAAGAATACACATTCTGTGGCAAACAGGAGATATTTGGAATATCAAATATGTATCTCCCTGGCTTCTTTGGTCCATGACAAGAACATTCAGAGCTGGTCAATTGTCACAGTTGGTTACTTTCTTTTGACATGAACTATTTCTATATAAGTGCTAAGCTTCTGCCTCATTAGCCTTACCTTCGATGATCTGTGTCCATCCTGTAGTCAAGCTTTGAGGTCAGGCACTGTTCCTGGAAGGAGGTCAAAGCTCTCTGTGGAAACACTGCTCTAAGGAATGTCGTGAATCCACACTGAGTTATTTTCCACCCAGCTGGGATCCAGGTTTCACTGTCAAACATGGACATTACAGAAGCCCATCAGGTCCAGGGCTTGGGCCCCCCAAGAGAGACAGAAGAGGGAAGGTGGGAGAGCCTCTGTAATTACAGTGCATCTGTGCTGGGCTCTGGCCAGGGGGAAGAGGGAGAGAGTGGGAAAGAAAGGCAGCAGTGGTGCTCAGCAGAGCTTTGGTAATGTAACACTATTTCTGTGGCACCAGGAGCTCTGCTTTGGGCAGGAGGTAGAGGTAGCATTCCTCCTAGAAGTAGTATATAGCATATATACATATATACATATACATACATATATAGCATATAGCATTCCTCCTAGAAGTAGGAATCCTGCCAACAGCAGTAGCCTTGTCAGGTCCTCAGTACCAGGGAAACCAGTAACACCTCACTCACCTGACAAGAGGAAGACAGAAGTGCTCCAGTCAATCTGCCCCTGCTCCCATGGCAGCTGGGTGGCAGAGCTGAGAGCTAAGCCCGACTCTTGACCACGAGAAGCGTTTCTGTCTGGGTTCCTGTAAGCCTGGCTCAGAGCTGCCCAGGGCAGAGCCTCTGAGCTTGGAGCTGGTACAGCAGAGGTGCAGCAGGCTGCAGGGTGAGGACCAGAGCACAGCCTCTGCTGGGCAGGTGTGTATTCAGTGGACAAGAGCAACTGACATTGAGGGGAACTGCTCTGTGCAGCAGAAGCTTTGTGGCTAAGTTAGGGATTGATTTCTGGGCTTGGCTGGGACATCCCAAGGTGACAGTAGGGAGTTGGCAGTGGTGCCCAGAGGCCAGGGAGAGGATGATGGGCTAGGCAGGTGAGGATGGGGCACTGAGCTGCAGGAAAACTGACTGCTGCTACATGTTGTGTGACCCTCTGCACCCTCTTTCTGTATCTTGTTCCTTATCTGTGAAGCAGAGATAAGAATATTTTCCTTACTCAGCTGGAGGATGGTGAAGGATGGTTCATTAATGCTCTTTAAGAACATTGAGAAGAAACCTTAGAATGAGTACAAAGCAATATGCTTGTTTAGTTGATTAAGTTATTTGGCAGAGGGAAGTTATAGAACATCCCATTAGTGCCATCTCAGCCCTTGGAGCCTCCCAGACAGATACACACAAAAGAATAGGGAATGCTGCATTTTCAAGCTTCAAAAAGTCAGTGTTTCTTGTTTGTAAATATCCTGAGGATATAAAATGCTTTTCTCTGTTCTTGGACTTCTTTTGTGTGCTTGCAGATAAACTAATGGAAGAAACAGAAGAGCTATGTTTGCAGAGGGAGCAAAAAGAGGTGAGTTCATCACAAGCCAGTTTCCTTCAACTGCCATGTTGAAGAGAACTGCTGGGAGGTTGGCACTTGTTGCTTTGAAGGCATGTCAGTGTTCAGGGAGAGAGGCTTGTGGAGGCACAAGAATCTCCAGCCAAGCTCTTGGTCCTGTGGATGAAGAGAGGAATAAGACCTGTGCCGTGAGGTGGGTCATGGAGTGTGTATTCCTGCTCCCTTTCCCTGTTACTTTCCATGCAGCAGGTTTGTCTTTTTGACTCTAGGAGGACCAGGGAGGAGGATCAAATGAAATTCATACTCACTCATGGATTGAATTACACAAGTGTTATTTGGCAGATTCAGGAAGATTGTGGCAATTAAGACCCATCTCCACAGTTAGAAAGCAAGTAAACAAACATTGTTCTAGCATAGAGATACGGTTGTGAGAAACAAGGAGCACAAAAAACATTGTGATTTGTTCTTTGGACATAACAGAGAGGGGGAGAATAAAAAATGTTGTAGTAGGGAAAAATCAAGAGAGCACTCCCTTAAATGTGACTGTTATACCTTAATTTACCTTAGAATAGAATGGTTTGGGTTGGAAAGGACCTTAAAGATCATCTTGTTCCTACTCCCCTGCCATGGGCAGGGAGGCAGGGAGGGACATCTTCTACTAGGCCAGGTTGCTTTATCAAGTTTATAGCTATTTTTCAAACTATTCCTAGCTTATAATTGCCTAACATAATAAAAGTAGTACATCCTTATATTTACTGATCCAAATCGATACCAATTTTTATAGCACCATCATAAAGCCATGGCAGGATAGCTGTGCAAATGGATTGTCCTATCACACTGTTGGAAAGTCTGCATGGATATGGACCACTGTGTAACAACATTGCAAAGTGCCTCATGCTCTTTTCCAGTTAATCCAGAATGACTGCTGCCTCTCCTTAGGAAAAGATGGCAATGCTGACCTAGGCTTCTCAGGCCTATATTTTTCTTGCATACATTTCTGTAGAGCTAAAATCTAAAATTGGCTTGGGCACTTGCTTAGGGCTAAGCTCCTTTTGCCTTTGCAGAGAGACATCTCCCTCTGGTGAGATGGTGAGGTAGCCTGCTGCACAGCCAACAGCCACGGTGGGGGGAAATGACCTTGTATGAAGATCTTGGAACAAATCTCTGCTCTTCCAAAGCCATGCATAATAACTCCATTGCCCACAAAGAACAGATGAGGCTGGGTTAGTTTGAAGGAATTTGGTGCTGTGAAGGACTGAATGCAGAGCTCACTGAACAGTGGTTTGACCCTCTGGGAGCCTGAAGGCTTCAGAGCAGTATGTTGGGAAAGCAGCTCAAACTGTGTACCTGCATCATGGAGTAAGAGTCTTAGTATGAATTTATTCAGTGCCATCACTGTTCTGTGACTGGCATGGGCCTGTAGCAGGAGTTCTGCACAGCAACTATGGCTGCAAGGGGACCTGACCCGGAGAGGGACCCTTGCTGAATTTTGGTTTTATCAGCACAAATATGGTGACAGGCTGATTGAACTGTGCAAAGCTATAATTGAATAGTTTGTGTTTTCCTGCCCCAGTGGGGGTGAGAAGAAAGGCTGAGCTGGTAGAAGTATGACACTTCTACCCACACTAGCCCCACAGAAATTGTGGAGCTGCTGCATTCTGAGGCTGTGTGGCTTTTCTGTGTCTGTATGGGTGGGTGCTTGAAAATGGTACATACAAGTAAGCCCAGCATTCCCTGGGAGTTTTGGACCTTCTGTATATGTGTGGCTGAGCTGACCTGTGCAGGGAGCATGTCTGAGATTTCCAGGTACTTGGTAACCTGGCTGGGACTTCTGGATGTCTGAAAATCCTCAAGCAACCTCAAATCCTTCTAATTGCCCCAGGACAAAAGTGTGGTGGAGTCAGACACCCTGTAGCTCTACACAGCTTGGGTTAAATGCCATGTTAAAAGTCCCAGGTGCTGTTAGCAGGGAAGCCTCTCCTAACTGTGTTGGCAGAGTACATTCCTGTCTTCTCTTTTGGAGCAGGAACTCGAGCGTCTGAACCAGATCCTGGAAGCAGAGAAGCAGCGTTTTGAAGAGGTGGTGCGGGAGCTGCGGCTGGAGCAGGAGGAGATCCGACGGTACGCAGGGCAGGGAAAGGACACAACTCCCACTCCGGGCAAAAGTACCACTGTGGTGGTGAATCCAAACAGTCTGGTTTGTGCATGTAGGAAGGAGATGCTGCATTGACCAAAACAGGAATGGCTGGGGGCTCTTTACCTGCATTTGCTATTGATTGTGGCCAATAGAACACAGCTTAGCTTCATTTTGCACTCAGGTCTCCAGAAATTTAATGTTAAAGTGCTGGGACACAAGCAACCCCCAGTTTAGTTGGGGTAGCATGGCGAGGGACAGGTGCAAGAGACGATTTCAGAGAGGCAATTAGTTCAGCTGACTGAGCAGCTATGTGGGTTCCAGACACCTGGATCTGGTTTTCCACCATCAGCTGAATGACGATAAATGTAAGATGATGTTGCCTTACCAAGATTAGTCTTGTAATTTTTGAAGTTAACTATGCAAAATATTAGCAGCAAATGTACTTAGAAGGATCCAAGTACTTTGCCCCAAGTGTTGAAGGAACATTTTTTACTATCACTCTCTTTTAATTTTTCTTTTTTTCTCCCTAAGTAAAATCTCAGAAAAGCCAGTGTGATTTTGCAAATCATTTTTGCTCTCACAGGCTCTGCTTAGATATGATTGCTGTGTCTGAGCTCTTTCAGTTACAACCATGGCCATGCCCTTGCTGGAGAAGCACAGTAACTCTTGGGTTGGGTTTGATGATCAGGAGGCACAGTGAAGTTCCTGGACACCTGTAGTGTGTCCAGGGGAGGATGTGATGCTTTCTGGCAAACTTCTGGCTCTCCAGGACCGGCTATACCAGCTGATGGTTGCAGGTCCTGCACCAGGAGAACCACAGCCCGCACAGCCTGGGCACGGTCTGCAGGGCTGTTGTTCCCCTGCAATAGCTGCCACCCTTTTTGCTTCTTTAGGGAGCTGGAGCTCACAGCCCGCTCCCTTAAAGGAGTGGAGGAAGAGAAGAAAGAGTTGCGAAGCCTGACAGAGTCCTTACAGAACACCCTGGAGGTGAGTGACTGCTCCTCCCCTCTGAGTGACAGCATTTGGGCCTGAAAGCAATGCTGTCACATGGCACGAATCCAGCATCTGCTAATGCCAGAGTTGAAGTGCTGTATGGAATGAACAGGTTCATTTGGTAGCTGATATGAAGATCAAAACTCCCTGCAGAAAAGGATGAGGAATGACAAAGAGCACAACTGAACCAAGACTTTCTCGGCAGTGCCAGGTGATCTAGTGGTAGGACAATAACCAGAATAAGTTGTAGTTTAGGAGGCTCAGGTGGAACAGCAGGGAGAGAATTTTCACCTGATGGGCAGGCAGACAGTCGGAGAGGCTGGGGAACCTTCATCGTGGACTGTTGTCAGACTGTAAACAGCCACAGACCATATCCTGCTGTGCTGCCAGACTGGCTCTGAGCAGCAAGCTGGGCAGGAGCCTACTGGAAGGTCCCTTCCAGCCAACATGACTGTAAGTATGTGATGAGCTTTTTTTTTAAACTGCACCTCCCTACCTTCCGGTGGAATTCGAAGCAGCAGAGGAGCATTCTTTGTTCACAGAAGGGAGCGTGATTCCCAAGGAAATCATGTACCACATGGGAATGTAGGAAACAGAGTCTTGATGTATTAAAATCTTTCCTTACTGGTGGATTTGTGGAAAGTGTCTTTTCTAAAAGTATACTTTTTGTGAAATTTCCACACAGTTGGCATTCTGAAGCTGCAAGGTCATCTTTAATGTTTGTGTCAGATCTTGCAAGTTTATCCAAAAATCTGTTCCTTTGAGCTCTTCTCCTTGCCCGCAGTTGTGACAAAAAGAACTGGAAAGCTATGGAAGTACCATTCCTGCCCTAATTGCACATTGAACACTTCAGAGGCAAACAGTGTGATGTGTCCTACTGCCCACAGTTAAAAGTACCACAGAGGGGGTGCCTCTGGTTGCCACAAGTGGAGCAGAGAAGGCAGGGAAGCTGCCTTCATCTGTGATGCACCAGGGAAGCACAAGGTTCCAGTCCCTGAGCTGTGTCCTTACTAGCATATCACATCAAAGGGGCCTGCTGATTCACCCCTTTGTACTGAAGGCTGTGTTGGAGGCTTGCTCCCTGTGAAGCAGGTATAAAATGAAACCCAAATTTTGTTATTCCTGTGTTTTACCTGAATGAGGCATGTGGCTGTAAGGGTGGGGCACTCAGTAAGGAAGAACCAGGCAGGAACAGGAGCAGAAACATTAGACTTGGTTGATACTCACAATCTCTTGTCCTTCTTCAAGGAGCTCTCCCTGGAAAAACAACAAATGCTGGAGATGCTAGAAGAAAATGAGAGCCAGATCCCACCTCCAACCAGCCCCAGCAAGGAGCAAAGCCCCATCTGGGGACTGCACTGCAGCCTGCGACAGATTGAAGAGAAGATGCAGCAACTTCTGCAGGAGAAACTCCTGGCAGAGAAAAGGTGAAGTGGGGAAAGAGGACACTTCTGCTCAGGCTTAGTGGTGCTGAATGATGTGACTGTCTGCTGACTTTCTTTTTGGTTGCCAGCATCCGGCAAGTCTGGAAGCTTGACTGGTTCTAATGGCATGAGTTCAGGTTACAAATCCTTCAAAGGAGACCGAGTGAGGCAGGGCAGCTGAACTTGGTCCCAGCTGGGCCTGCTCCTTTCAAACCAGGACTTGTGCATGTGAACCTTATGGCCTGTCCATAAGGAGTGTTTGGTTCTCCTGGGCCTCATCTGGGAGTTGAGAATGTTCCATTCAAGAACGGTCCACCTGCATTCTCCAGCAATGCCTGTGTTATTGGAATGGAGTACACAGTGCTCCTGTTAGCGTCTCTTTGCTCTGGGTAGTCAGGTAGTTGAGCATGCCCCATCATGACACAGAGCTCCTTTCCTTCCTGTGAGTTGTGTTGGGGTGGGAATGATCATCTTTGTTTGCTGTGCCATGCACCAGGATGAAGGAGAATGAGGAGCGGTCTCGAGCACTGGAGGAGGAGCGGGAGTTTTACTCTTCGCAGTCGCAAGCGCTGCAGAACTCGCTCTCGGAGCTGACTGCAGAGAAACAGCAGGCAGAGAGAGACCTCAAGGTACCCCCTGCATATGTCACCTATTGCTGTCCCGGGGCTCAGAGTGCTTCTATTTTCTCTTTCAATTTATTCCCTATCAAGCCAAACTCCTGGTTTTATTTAGTCATTTTGGTCATAAATCTTCATTAGCTGTGTTTCATATTGCCAACCGTATCCTGGCCTGCATCCAAAGCATAGTAGCAGGCAGAGAGAGGGAGGTGATGCTGTCCCTCTGCTCCACTCTGCTGAGACACCACCTGCAGTGCTGCATCCAGCTCTGGAAGGACATCGACCTGTTGGAGTGAGCCCAGAGAAGCACCACCAAGGTGCTCGGAGGGCTGGAGCACCTCTCCTGTGAAGACAGGCTGAGAGAGTTGGGGCTGTTTGGCCTAGGGAAGAGAAGGCTCTGAGAAGGAAACCTTACAGGAATTTTTACAAGTACACATAGTGATAGGACAGGTGAGATTGGCTTCAAAGTGAAAGAGGAGAGGTTTCGATTAGGTATTAGAAAGAAATTCTTTACTGTGAGGGTGGTGAGACATTGAAACAAGTTGCTCAGAGAAGTTTTGGATATTCCAGCCTGGAAGTGTTCAGGATTGGGTTGGATGGAGCTCTGAGAAACCTGTTCTAGTAAAAATTATCCCTCCCCATGGCCGAGAGGTTGGAATGAGATGATCTTTAAGGTCTCTTCCTACCCAAAGCACTATGATATCATGGTAACACATGAAATTGCTATCTTATATCTATGTAGTACTACTGTTTATTTTTGTATCCTGAAGCCTGATTAATCTATTCAGTGCAAGTCTTTCAATTTGCTACTGTGAAAGCATAATCTATAGCTGGAGGGAAGGAAAAGAAGTAAAAGAGGAAAGTAGGCACAATCAAAAATAAAGATGATTTCAAAGAAATGCTAATATGGATGTTGCAGCACTGAGCAGACATCTTCCCTCCTTACTTGTGCTCAGAAAACCAACCTTAAGACTTTTAAATCCTCAGTAACCTCTGCAAGAACTTGGGTTCAAAAGCAGAGGGATTCAGCTGAGGGACCAGCCCTCCTTCGTAACAGACAATACGTTAATCTATGCAAAGGTAACTGGACAAATATGGTATTTTATTTAAATATAAATAATGTGAAGATTATGTTAATAATTGGCTGTTTGACACTCAAGCTCCTTACGCAAGTGCTTTATCCAAAAAAACCTCCCTATGTTAATTTTTCCTGCACCTCCAATATTTTCTTATCTTGTAACCTTCTACTTGGCCAGACTAAAGCAAAGTTGACCTAAGCTGTGTAGTCTTTCTCATTTGCTAAACTAGTACAGTATTTCTAACTTCTCTTGTGTTTTGTTTCTGAAACTAAGCACTGTACATCCCTCTGTGGGAATTGACTGCCTTTATCTCAAGTCTGTCTCAGCTGGATTGATGTCCTTCTGTTCCTGCTCAGCTGCAAGTACTTGCATTAGCACAAATTCATGTGTTGAAATACCATCTCTGGTTCCATATGGTTTATGCAATGGGAGGAAAACTGTGAAAAATGAAGTCAGAGTAAAGGAAAATTACTGAAATAATCTGGACTTCAGATTCTGTTTGAAGACATGAGAAATGCCTTTATATTGCCTTGCAATATTTCTAAGGATTTCCATCACTGTCTTTTCATTTTCATCCATGGCAAGTCCCTCGCAGACCTTGTGAGTTACCAGGATGTTTACTGAGAAAAAAGCTGTTTACCAGCAATTCTTATTTTCTTCCTCAGGCTGAAGTGAAGGTACGCATGGATCTGGAGAAGAGACTGAGAGAGGCTGAGGAAGCCTTGCAGAGCTTGGAGCAAGGCTTAAATTCCCTGAATTGCAACAAGGAGAAAGAGAAGAAGATGAAAGCAGATGTCAGTAACTTGAGAAGTAAGTTAGTCATCCATGCTCTCTACTGATGAGCAAACTCACAGGAGGAAATATTTCTACCTATCTTCCCAGACACACAAAGAAGATTCCAAATTAGCAAAGCTGCACATAAATGTGGTCTCCCAACTTCTTGTACCTCCACCACATCTCCCCTTTGAGGAGCCATACGTGCTATGCGGGTAGTTGGTGTTTTGCCCTCAAAGGAGGTTGAAATTATTCCAGCCTCTCAAAGGAGCATGAAATTATTCCAGCCTTCTCTGTTGGGTGGAAGGCAAACCTAGAGATGAGCAAATACTTTCCAAAATGTCAAACAGGGAAGCTGTGGCAGAACTATAAAAACTGACAACTGACTAGGTCTGAGTTATAAGGAGTCCTCTGATTCCCCTCAAGGTTTTATTTATCAGCCTTGGTTAAAAGAATATCACCAGTTCGAGGAGGCCTGTGGTTGCTGTAGCAACGTGCTGGTGGATGACCCAGAAGGTGAAGTTTGGGTCTTTACTCAGAGCTGAATCACAGCATCCGCTCAGCACTGCAGTGCAGGTCAGGTGTAAAAGACTTATGTTCTTCACAAGTTATCCCTGTTTCTTTGCCTTTTTTTGGTTTGTTTGGGTTGGGTCTTTTTGGATTCTTTTGGGGGACATTACCCTGGCATTTGGCTTGAGTCAGGCTTGAGAACTGACATAAGCAGCTTCAATTGAGTCAAATCTTGCTTGGTTTTCACACTCAAGTTATAGTGCAGGGAGAAGTGTTTATGAAGGTGCTGTGTCTGTACAGTTAAGGCTTCGTTTCAGTGAAGGGTGGATGTACTGGGCCAATACAGAAAAGTCAAAAAGTCCTGTGGTATTCTGAGCACTGTTAGGGAAAAATAAATGTATAAATAGTTTTATATCTTTTCACATACTTATAATTTATATATATTTAAATTTTATAAGTATTATTCAGTAGTTTCTGCATAAGATTTCTAAATGGAGAAAAACAGTCATGATTCTGAACTTCATCTCACTGGCTCAGAGCCATGGTAAGAAAACAGAGCAAAAGTGGATGTGCTGAGCTCAGCATTCAAGTAGAGCTTCACAGGGCATAAATCAGTAACTGATGCTGAATGTCTCCTGATATTTCCAACCTTAGATTTTGGGGGATGTTTTTTTCGAAAGAGTGAAAATGTACTGATGAGCAGAGCACTAGAGAAAATAAGGGACCAGCAATGTTTCCCGTAACATTAGTCCCAGCACAGATTGCCTCAGTCCTTCCAAGTGGTTCCTGCAGCTCTGCCCTGCCCTTTATAGAAGAGTTTGGGCACATTAGCACCTGATGCTTTTGATCAGCAAAGGACCAGCAACAGGCAGGAGGACAGCAAGACTGGAATGGCAGAATAGACACTGGTCAGACCATAAGAGGAGAAATGGGCCAGGAAAAGCAGTTTGTGTGGCAGATCAGGGCAGAATAATGTCAGCGTTTGGACATGGGGCTTTTTTTGGAGCTCATAATATATGTAACTACGTGCTAGTATTTGCTATGCTATTAAGAAATCCCTTGCCATGTGTGCCTGTGCTGGTGTTGCCAACACCTTCCTTTTCCAGCTAGACCTGACTGGTTTTAGAAGTCCTTCAAAGAAAGTATAATAAGCAAGGCTTTAGAGTTGTGAAGTTTTATCACAGTATCAAAGGCTTTTGGCAGTTGAGTCACAAGCAGTTGTGAGAATTACTGATGTGGAATGGATGACTGCTGTTCTTTCTAAATTTGAATATGCATTTGTTAGGAACTGGAGGTTTTTGTCACTTTGAAAATGTTCTTCCTGATGATATTCTGGAGCTTTATGCATTGTTGTTCGTGAAGGTCATCATTACCTGGCTCAGCCCACCAATGAGTGCAGTCCCTTGTGACTGGTTCATTGCTTGGAGTGTGTGTCCCATCACTGTAAGAGTGGTGTTCTCTTCCCAGAGTTCTTTGAGGAGTGCATCCGCAATGCTGAGCTGGAGGCCAAGATGCCTGTGATCATGAAGAACTCTGTGTACATCCACAAGGCTGCCACTCGCCGCATAAAGAGCTGCCGCTTCCGCTGCCGGAGAACCAGCGCTTCCTGGAATGACAGTAGGTGTTGGCCAGCCTGCTACTTCACGTCCTGCAGAGCAGATCTGTGCCCGTGGGGCTGGCAGAACTGTAAAATCTGCAAATGTTGTTTCTATTTCATGTTCCTTAGCAGCAGAATGGAGCAACAGTGCTACTTGTAGCTTCCTTTCCCAGAGGGCAGGCACTGAGCCTGTGTACTTATTGCCTATTTCTTTATATATGTTGAAAGCTAAACTTCTGTGATAGTCCTGGCCCCCTAAAAAAACATACTTAAATATGACATCAGCAGAATACCTAATCACAAACTGAGGCTCAGTTATGTTGGTCATGTGGCTCATGAACTCTAGTGAAATTTTATCTTCAGTTTGTGTCCCTGATGGAGAGTGCTTACCTTTCTGTGCTGTTCTTTTTTCAGTGAAACAGTCACAGTCCTTCATCTTCTCACATGCAGAAGCTGAAAACATTGAAGAGCTGAAAGAAGCAGCCAAAAGACTCAGCCGGGACCAGCGCTTTAGGAAAACTATCTATCAAATCATGAGGTCACAAAAGGATTCTGCTTCAGGGGACAAAAAGTGACTCTTTCTGGAAGGGGGTTTCTGAGATCAACCTGCCATTCAGCTCCACAAATTACAGCCTTGGCACTAGGCTCAGAAGGGAGATCTGGCATTTGGTGGGGAAGGTGGGGGAGAATTGTATGTGGGCAATCCCTTCAGTTATTGGCTTTGCTTTCGTTTGAGTGCTTCCTGCAGCCTTGGAGATCTTCTCTGCTGACCACTCCAGACCTGTTTGCTTCAGCTGCTTACTGTAAGCCATGTTTGGCCAAGATGCCACAGTCTGTCTTTAAGTGAACCAGAGACCGTAGCTTAGGAAGTGCCTCTCCTTTCCTTCCCTGTGTAGAGTGTTTGCCAAACACAAGTGTTTCTGAGGAAACCTTTAGCAGCCTTTGTTCCAGCTAGTGTAATCTCCTCAGCTGAGCACAGCTGACCCTGTTCTACCTGATCCCCTCTAGGACTTGGCTTGCTACACACCCTCAGTCAATCAGCACTATGGTGGGGCACATTTCCTGAAGGCTGCAGCAGTCCCAGCCTCCCAAGCACAGGCAAAAGTATCAAACACAGGGCCAAACTTTTTGTCTTGATGCTACATCATTTCAAGCAAACAGCAACAACACAAGGTGAAGACAACAGGAGGATGCTATGGATTTGGGTCCAAGGAGGATCATGTACAGAGAAGAGCTTATAGGTAACTCAATGGCATTGATGGAAACTGGAGGGAGTGTTCTGTTGTGTCGATGGTGGACAGAACGTTCCAGGGCCACCTTTGGACACTTTTTGCACTTGCACATCTAGCTGTGTCAGAACAGGGGAATATGTGCTAGGGAAGGTGTTATCTATTGGCTATCTATACCTCAGTGTGAAGAAGCCTTTGACTCAGTTTTGATGGCTTCCTCAACACCTCTGTGAGGTGAGTTGGAGGGCAGGAGGGTGAGGACTGTCCAGCAACAAAAGCCACTGCCACTTCAGGCAAGCTCTAAGGGCTGTGGAAGCAGAGTACAGGAGAGGAGTCACTTTGTTGTGGAGCCCCTTGCAGCCTCCCCCACCTATTTTAAGCAACCAGTTGGCTAATAATTACCCATGCTGTAGAAACAGTGTTGCCTGGTGCTTACAGACCACAGGATAAGCACGCTGAGAGTGATGCCCTGTTTTCTCCTGCATATTAATTGGGAAATTAGGAAATGGACAATGCAAAGGTGAATGAAGTAAGCAGCAGAGGTACAGTTAGGGGTTAGGAGGTGGTAAAGTGTAGATTTACTTTATCTTTCATGGCATTAGGACCCCTGGGTATTATGTATGTCCAGTGGCACACAGATAGTTGCTTGCTACTGTCCCATTCAGACTGTCACAGTGTCCACTCACAGCCTTTGGCTGCTGGCCGCCTACATAATTCCCTACCAATTTAGTGTTGTTCCTTGGGAGAAGTCAAGGATGAGGCTGGGAAGCAAGCCTTGTCTTACCAGCCAGAGGAGAGTGGTTAATGCTGGGTGGAGGAACATCCTGTAACAGTGTGATGCTCCTGGATGGAATCACTCCAGTGTGACCAGAGGAAAAGCTTTGAAAGCACAGCCTGTACTTCCCATTTCAGTCAGTTACTGACTAGTATCCTTCTGCCAGTCATTAGGAGGTTTCATTGGGAGGTTTCATGTCAGGATCCAGCTCTGAAGAAGGATGTTTTTGTGATAATAGGTGATATGGTAGGAGAAGATTGTCTCCATCCTTCCTTAGCATACCTGATCCTTCTGTGGTTTATCTACTTGTGTTTATATGCTAGAAAGCCACAAATGAATTCTTGCTCCTACAAGGCTGAAGGGCTGTGATAAAGAAGCAATACAGAAATGGTTTTTTCCTTTATGCCAAATAATCTCTGGATATTTTCCAGTTACAAAGTCCCAAATAATCTCTGGATATTTTCCAGTTACAAAGTCTATATTAGGTGATGCTGGAAGGGACAGAATGAAGGATAGCTAGGGAATGCATCTGTAATTCAGGCAGTTAGGAAAATCACCCTGTGGCCTGTGAATACAGCATTTTTGTTCTATTACCATCAAAGCCACAATCTCTGACTCATCAGAAGTATTGTATGCAGGAGGTAGCCACATCAGGTCTTCCTTTACTGTGCATATTGACAGCAATAAGTAAATAAAAGTTATGCTGACACTAGAATGAATTCTTGTGTGTTTTTGATACACTGTCACCCAAATGATGTTAAATTGTCTCTGCAGGAGTTCAAACAAATCATGGTGACACTCTCATTTACTGCCAGCACAGTTCCTCTGCTTCACTGAGTTGTGTTACGTGCTGAGCATCACCTCTCAGAAGGATTGGCTGTATGTAAAAAGCTTTCACCCTTGCTACCCACTCTAAAATTGTGTATAAAGTTAAAGCAGAATGTATCACATCTAAAGTAGAAAGTTCCCACTTGCTTACCTGAAGTCAGTGAACGACTCTGTGTGTAACCAGCAAGATGTGCCCTGAGCCACCTGTGAGGAGGTGCTTTCCATCAGTCACTTCCTGCTGTACAGGAATCTACTACCCTGTAATCTCCTGGCTGAGCCAGCACAGAGCTGTGTCTGTCCACCACAGCATCTAAATGAAGTGACTGTCTCCTTTCAAAGGACACAGAAATTACTGATTTCAATTTTCTCTGCCTATTTTTAACACAATGCAGTAAAAGGAAAACGACTTAGGAAGCTCACCTCTGTTCAAACAACTAGTAATCCTAGGTTGCTTTCTTCTGCTGGGAAAACGGGGAAGGGGGTAATAACTTCCTCCAATGAGAAGAGTTCTCTAACTTGTTCTTTTGTGTCTGAGGATAGAAGAAAATACAGGATGGTTTGCACCTTTAAGATTTCACTTCAGGAGTTGTAGAACACATAGACTGTCTCTGAAAACCTGTGGCCATTATTCACCACCTCCACCTTCTGGGTAACACCTGGGAACTTTTTCTCTCTGAAGACGCTCCCTGTTTTTCCCGTCAGAGACACTGCCAAATGTGAAGCCTGCTGATTTCCTCTGCATTATCTTGGCTACTTTTCACAGTGTGAAGGATGGATCCTGTTAAAGGTTCAATTAACAGGTTTAAGGGTTAACATCATCCTCCTTGTAAGATGTACAGGCTGTTTCAGTCTCTAGTGAATAAGAGTGGTTCCTGCTGGAGTGCCCACTGCCCCAAGGCTTTGCTCTTGCACAGAAGTTAATGTCAGAAGAAGAAAGGCAGCCCTAGCCCTGTTGCCCCCAGTCTGCGCTGCTTCTAAAGCAGAGAAAGTGGATAAGAAATGGAAATTACCCTTGGGGTCAGAAGTGGATAATGAAGGATAAATGGTTGCTGGTGCATGTTGTGCATTGCTGTGTGTAGCACACAAGTGACATAAACTGGTAGCAGTTTTTAGTGACAAAGCGTGGCACTTTTTTTAGCTCTGGATAGTCGGCAGGCTTTCTGCTTAGAACTTAGTGTAATATTAGTATATCTCTATAGAAATAAGATGATAGATTTCCATAGGAATAGTCTGTTTTGAATCTTTTCAATGTAGTCACTTTTTGTGGTTGTTAGAGGGACAGAAGCTGGCTCATGTTGTACCCAGAAAGGAGATGTTTGCTCCCAAAAAAGTGGCCCATGCTCTGAAAATCTTGCCTAAGGCAGGGGCTTGCCTGGACACTCAGTGCTTCTTGGTGCTGGTGTGCCTGTGAAGGATGCATTAATTCTGGCATCTTCATCTGTCCTTGTCAGTTGTCCATCTGACAAGGACAACTCTGCAGTTTTTTGCCTAGTCTCTGTACAATTTTTTACCTGCCTAGTCAGAGCATGGATTTGAATGACTGAAATGACCAAGCAAGAGGAATTGTTGTAGTGAGTCACCTGAGAGCTGGGTCTGAGCCCTGTTGAGGTGACAGTCACCATGAGTTCAGCCACTCTGTGTGGTTTGTTGAACAAACCAGTGCATTGCATTTCTATGTACTGAGAGAACATCCCCTTTTCTATATTAAGTAACACTTACTTCTTCCTGCAGGCTTATCTCCACAGCCAGAATGCAGAAAGATCCAACTGAGTACTCAGGTTTGTGAGTCCTTCCTGCTCTTTGCAGGATACATTGTGCCTGAACCAACATACAGATTTTGAGGTTTTTCAGTGTTGGCAGATCTGGTACTTCAAAGGAAGAAAAATTATAAAGGACATTTTGGGGGGGTAACAAAGGCACCTTTTGCTAACTCAGAGGTGTTGCAGTAAATAACTCAGCAGGGTCATGTGCTCTTATTTTGCTGTATCCTGAAAAGTGCAAACCTTGCATTGTTTAAATTACTAAGTGAGCTCTGCTTACCCTTGAGTTCTTCTTGACTGCACCCCTGCCTCAGACCTCTCTGAGGAAACCACCCAAGAGTGGAAGGATATGTCCTTTCCTAGAGCTGCTCTTCTCATTGGTTTCTTCATCATTAATTCTGGGGTGGGAGAGAGCTCCCTGGTCTTCCACACTTCAGTGGCTGCCCACAGAAGGTACAGCCCCTGCCTCTCTGACATGAGGAAAACAGGTTCATTTTTTGTTGTGGGGTTTTTTATCTAAGTTCTGCAATCAGGAATTAATATTTTTGACATCTCCATGTTAATGAGGAGGTTTGGAAACAAGCTGTTTGTGGTGGGTGTGAGCACACTGGCTCCCTGCAATGGAATTAGGCCCTGTTCAAAAGAGGTTCTGGCTCTCAGCCTTGACGGAATAAGGCTGAAGGCTTGTGTCAGTCACTGCTGAAAGCACAGCCATGACCAGGGCGCGTTTGGCAGAACTCTGTCTTTGGGACAGCTCACAGAGCATTCAAGGTCCCTGGGTGGCAGAGGTGGGCTGTGCTTTTAGGTGCACTAATCTTACCAACAATAAAAATGACATAGCAAGAAGGTGAGAATGCTGTGGCTTTTGTAACGAAGTAGAGGAGCAGACTTTTAATGCAAAGATTGCCAGAGATTGATTGGATTGTAACTTGCTTGGGAGTAGCCACCATTTTAATTTCTCCTTTCCTTTCCTGACTGTGCCAAAGGCATACCTCATGCTTGTTGTGGCAACGGGAGCTTGTTGGAGGCTCCAAGAGGTAGGAGATTGGAAGGTAGGAGTGCAGGAGGTGTGACTAAAATCTGGAGCACTGCAGGCAGTCACTGTGTTTCAAAAACCAAGTGTGTGCTTTGGCAAGCACATTTCAATAACTTGAAGACAGCTGCTGAATTTCCCAGTAAGCAAAAAGCTTAGTGAATCCAACCAAGGAGTCCAGCCCCAGGTGCTCAGAGAATAGGAGTCTGCAGCTAAGGCCCTTTTCCCCTCTGCCCAGTTAACATGAGGCATGCCCTGTGATGCAGGAATATGGTCCCTGTGATTCAGGGTTATACAGTTATGCTTTGTGGGTATTTGTGGGTATACTGGCTTTACACAGAGGCTGCTCAAGGGAGCTGAAAAGGTGCTGGAAAGGTTTTGGTATCTAAACATGTACTTGAAGATATTGGAAATTCCTGTAACTCTAGAGGGATTTGGGTGTTCAGAAACTCCTCAGGTCTGGAGCAGCAGCCCTCTAGATCCCTCTCTGATCAAGTGTGTGGTGCTTCAGGGAGATGCTGCAACCCACAAAGGGATGTGGGGAATGGCAGTGAAGGCTGCTTCTCCTTCTGCTTCTTCTCCTTCTCCTAAATTTCTCTCCTCCCTCACACAAATACAGATCAAGTGTGGTTTAATGTGGAACTTATTTTAGATTAAGAGAAAGAATGTAGCAGGCAGAGCTATATTTCCTGCCTGTGTAGGGGGAATGTGGGCTCCAAAATGAGGACAGAAAATTCTCAGCCATTCAAAGGTATCACAGATGGGTACAATAATTGTGCTTATCACATATATCAAGTTTGGATAAGAGGGAGTAGTGGGATATGCTGTATTTGAAGCTTGAAGCCTTGCTGTAAGGGAAAATGGATTTGTTTGGTGAAGGAAATGTTTTAGTCGCTTGCCTGGCTTATGCTGAAGGAGCTAGAAGAGAATGTGCACACTAAGTCCACTGCAGCATGTGGTTGCTCCTGGTGCTGGCATGGAATTAGTTTTGATGGCTGCTAGCTACACAGAAAATCCTTCCAGCTGTGCCAGCTGCTGCTTAGTTGTAGCCTTGCCCAGAAGCAGTGGTGGTGGTTGTGGATCCAGGGAGCACCCTCAAACCTGGATGCCCCAAAGGATGTGCATGACACCTCTCCTGACACACAGCATCTCCACATCACGGGAGCCTTTGGCTTCCCCTTGCAAGTGGGCATGAGTTCAGCTTGCAGCTCTGCTGCCACCCAGGAGCAGAGAGCCCCATGCCCACAGCTTGAGCTGCTCCTGCCATCCTGCTCCTGCCTGTTGGATTGCAGCACACTGAGGCAGAACTTGCACCAAGATTTCTGCAGCAGAATGGAAGGAAGCAGTTTAGTGAGCCAGCCTTAGGAAAGGCTACTGGGAGCAGGGGTGGGAGCTATTCTATTCCCTTCCTGAAGGGAGAAGAACATCTCCTGATCTTGGCCCCCATAGTGCTCTGCTGTGAGCTCCTGGTTCAGCTCCTAAGTGCAGCCTGGCTGTCAGGGGAGATGTGTGTGGGCTCTGCTTTACTCCCAGACCAGGGACTAGAGAAGGGCAAGAAAGAACTGTTGCTTTCTGGGTGAATGGGAAAGAAAGAACAGTCCTACCAGGGAAGCAAAAAATGAATAGCTGTTGTGGGTAGAGCTCTGCAAAGAAGTGGTGTCCTGAAGACAGGAGGGGACAGACCTGAGAAATGCTTCTGGGCCTTGGTTCTGGTGCACTGCCCATAGCCAGAGTTTCCATCCTGCCTGTGCTTGAAGAGGATCACAGAGCTAGCAAACAAATACTGCTTTACACAGTGAGTATACACCCTGCCCTGTCTATCCAGCTCTTCCTAGCTTTGAACAGGATTGCAAGCTGGTTGTTTCTCACCTTCCCCTCCAGGCTGCTCCCTCAGCTTTCTGTTTATTCTTCTTTGCTTAAATGGGGCTGTCTCTCCAAGGTGGAAAATAGTCTCACCCTGGCGGGGTTTGCAGCACCCAGGAACAATGGGAGGACAGTTAGTTCTGCCATGGTGGGGATGGGGGGGGGGGGGGGGGGGGGCTGGGGGGCTGCTCTCTTTAGAGTGCAAAGGAGGTGAGACCACCCTCATAGCTGCTCATGCTTTTTTCATAACACTGGCTTCCTGTCTAGAAATATTACTCATCCTGATCCAAAGTCCTTCCGACTTGAGCATTTCATGTAGAAAATGCACAGTGATGGGCAGTGAACACCCCAGGCTCTTAGGCAGGCACCTTCCCTCCCTGTTTCATGGGCCACGTGTGGGTGCAGAGCTGGGCAGGGTGGTGCTGGGTGTCCCCTCACCTGGGACATGCAGAGTGAGCCATTTTGGAGTCTTTGTGCCAGGTCCTGTCCCAGTGTGTTTCACAGGGGCGAAGGTCAGGCAGAGGAACCAGTCCCCTCCACTGGACCTTCGCTCAGAGGAGTTTGTCATCTATTCAAAGAAATATTTCATAATCAGGGGGTTTTTTAATGTTTATTATTTTCCCTGAAAATAATTTATCCAAAAGTAATTTCCAGTTTTTTCCTCAGAGGCAGAGAGCAGACCAGAAAGTTTTACCTTCAGATGCAGCTTGGTGTGCTTTGTACCTGAAGGTGGCTGTGTCTCTGCTGTAGCTGCACTGCCAGACCCACAGAGAAGGCTGTGTGTGGGCAAGCAGCCCTGGCAAGGACAGCAGCCTGTTAATCCTGCATTAGAGATATGTCTGTGCCTCCACTCTGCAACTGCCAGGTCAGCTGTGGTTTCAGCTTTTCCAAGTCTTTCAGCAACCTGCTAAAGACAGGCAGCTGAGCACCTTCCCAGCTGCCCTGGATGAGGGTCAGTGGGGGCAGCTCTCTGTGATCAGTGCTGGGCACACAGCTCCCATGCTGGGGAAGGGGGCAGGCAGCCTGTCCCAGAGCAGGGGCTGGGGCCTGGGGCTCAGGGATAATGTGGTTTCTGAAGCTAAGCACGTAGAAAGCCTGATGTGCCCTTTTCCTTGCTGCTGCTTTTCCCTGGAAAAGCAGTCTCAAATCACAAGGGCTATAAAACTAGTGCATTTCCTAGCTCTAGCATCATGTAAATAAGTCAGGTCAGACAGCTGGTGTGCCAGAAATTTCCTCAACATTTTCCTATCTGCATGATTTAACAGACTGCAGCTATATCCTAAGAGCCATGGAAAGACATCCCTCTTACATTCACCAGGGATGTTTTAAGTATCTCTGAATGTCACTGCAAAAAAACCAAGAAACTCTTTCCTTGGAGGAGATGGCGTGTGTGTCCCAGAAAATGGGCTCATGGGGAAAATGGAGGGATGGAGCTGCTGACTTCTTGTAGTTGCAGTGCAGTAAGGGAGAAGTGGTGTTATATAGAAAGACTTCCTGGTTTAAGGCTCTGAATTAATTTGTTTTGCAGAATGATGGCCTTGCCCTTACTACTGCTGTAATGGGATCACCAGATAATCAGAGACTGTGGCTGCCTTTGCAGCAGGAGACATCAATTATGGAAGAAGGAGGCTGTGCTGTATAAGGTCAGAAGACAGTAGGACAAACAGGACTATATTCAGCTTTTTCTCTGCCTGTCTGTGTGATGTTTGCCATGGCAGGGTGTGAGTTTCCAAGGTAAGGTGAAATGAATCCTGTCTCCTTTCTAGGGAGAAATGGGTGAATATCTGCCATCCCCACAGCCCTGATAGCACAGCCTGCCATGTTATGAATGCTAGTTACAGTAGTAAAGCCACGACTTCAGCTCACTTTCTGGAGGCTGTGGGTGGAGAAATGTGAATTGTACAGAAGTGGGATGTGGGTACTCATCTTTAGATAGACAGCTGTGCCAAGGACAAATCAGATTTTACTTTATGGAATCTCCTTTCTCCTTAATCTTCAGAGATTTATTGAAAACAGCCTCTAATCTCTTCTGTTTGCCACAGACAAGTACGTTTTACCTACTTACCACAGGGTGAAATTAGTGCTGTTCTTAATCTATGGCAAAAAAGGCTTGGGAACAGGATCTGTGGCATGTCATCTCTGGAATACACTGGGGATTTCTCCAGCTGCATTAACTGCTGCCTGGGCCAACACATTCCTACACGCAGCCAGGAGGCATTCAGGAGCAGCAGCCCTCTGGGGAGCACATGGGCTTGCAGGCTTGGCTGTGCACTGAGAGCTGGAGGCAGAGGAGCTCCCAAGGGAAACCTGGCAAACCCAGCTGGCAGTGCCTGAGCAAGGGGAAGGAGAGGAACCAGGGTGCTTGGTGGGAGGGAGCCCATCTCACACAGCAGGCAGGATCTGGTACCACTAATGGGGAGAAAAAAGAAAGCAGTTGCTGTCCCAGGCCCTTAGACTCACTACTGGAAAGGCTATATTTAATTACATACATCTTCCAAGAACTATTTGTATCTAAACATATATGAACCATTTTTGGAGGAAGATTATTGTTTTCCAGGCTAGGTGCTGTAACCTTTGGAGGCTGAAGGTTGGTGAATCCTCTGGAAGAGATGGTCTTGTTTTTGGTAGCCATGCTGTCATCTGGAGCACGGTAGAAATGTAGAGAAGTCATGATTAAAGTCTGCTTGTAAGGAGGAGGTAAAACTTAATGAAATGGAGAAATTAGTAAGTAGAGGTGCCATGTAGTAGAGGCTGGAGCTCCATGGGAGGAGAAAGCAGCTCATGCTATTCCCCAGCTGACCTGGTGAACCTGTGCAGCCATTTCCCTTTCTGGGGAGCACCTTGTAGCTTGGTCAGAACAAGCTCTGGGTTGCATACCCAGCTGCATTTCATAGCCACATCCCTGTGGAGAGACACACAGATAAGACAGCTAAGAGCAGTGCTTGATTTCCAGGTAGTTTCCTTTTCTCTCACATGCTCCAGAAGAGAAATGTGTTTTTTCTGAAGGGGTTGTGCAGCTTTCTGCTATGGACAAAGTGATACTGAGGCTTGGATTGTGCTTTCTGCAAATCCTGGGGCTGCAGAGGCAGTGGCCATGGGAGAGACACTGAGGAGAGGGCCCCTGGCAGACTGCAAGGTAGATTGCTTTCAGTGCATGTCCCCCTGTCTCTTAATGGAAGGAGATTTTTTGTTTTCCTAATTAAGAACAATATAGAAAATACTTAATGTCAATTTCCCCAAAGGCACAGAGAAATGCAGATGGGAAAGTGAGGGGAGCCAAGGAGCTGCAGTTGAGTAGAAAATCTAAATGTTTATTAGTGCTCTGTTTTCCACAGAGTGCTGTGGGGTGTTATCCCCTTTGCCTGAGGTAAGAGATAGGGAAAAAGGACCTTTATTTTCAGCTAGCTCATCCAGTCCCCTTGCACAGCAGGCAGGTTATTTACTCTGCCTGCCTGTCCTGCCTGTGTCTCTGCTGTGCCTTAGCTGTTAGGGTGGAGGTGGGTGTATGGAAAGGGCTCTGATACCTGCGCCCTGTCCCAGGAGGATGAACAGCATGCACATAACCTCAGTGAGCTCTCTGGAGGATCCACCAAGCTTAATAGAGACAGACAATCAGACCCTTCATGTTCTGAGCTAAAGTAACCAAAACCATTTTTTGGTTTTGATTTATAGCTGAAGAACGGTGAAATTTGCCAAGATGTGTTAACCTTCTGCTTTAAGGTGGGACCTGCTTCTCTCACATTCCACACCAGTGCTGCAGGAAGCATCTCCCAGTGGGAAGATGGAGAAGAGCAGCGCCTCTGGCTGCAGTGTGGCCCTTGCTGTTCACAGGTAAGGAACACAGACTTGGCAGAGTGTGAATGTTTCACAGACAAATGGTAACAACCAGGCCCTTTAGGGAGCAGCTGGACTGCAAAAGGCAAGATGTACTGAGGGAGGTGAGAAGATGTCATTTGACTGCTTAGCTGTTTTTGAAAGCCACAACAAGCATCTTCAGGATCTAGACTCTTGTAGAGACGAGGATTCCTCCTCTGGAGTTCCTGTCATGTATGTGACCATGAGGAAGTCATCTGGAGAGCTGCAAGCTATTTGTATTACCCAGCTTCGGGTAGAGAGCCTCATCCTCTCAGCCTGTTTCTGTAATCTCAGTTTACACCTTTCTCTTCTATGAAAAGACACTGCTCTTGGCAGCCACCAGGCAGGAGACCATGGCTCATCCTGCCTGGCTGTGTGCAGAGGGTCCTGAGGCACTCACAGCAATGCTGAGGGAGCTGATGCCCTGTGCTAGTGCCTAGCAAGAACCTCACTTCGTAGCTGTGTCAGTTTTCCCCACTCTCTCATGGTGGCAGAAGACCTGGGCTCTCTATATTTAAGTCTCCAATGAAGAACTTTCCCCCCATAGGTGTGAGTTGCTCTCTCACAGCCCACTGCTGTGCAGTGAGCTGTGGGGCTGGCAGGCCCTGCAGCTCTGCCCTAACAGGCCACCTTACATGGGAACAGGACTTCCCACCTTCTGCTGAAACTGATGGGTAGAATCTATGTCCTCTGGAACTGTATTTCTATATATGTATGTGTCCCCCAAGGTCACTTCTCTTTTGGCCCAGTCTTAGTGCTCAGTTAGTTCTTCAGTTTCTTTAGTACACAGTGCCAAAAACATCTAACCATCACAACCTCTTGCTCTCACAGGGCCAGGTTTGGAATAAGGGGTGTTTAAGAGAGGGGGATGTATGTACCCAAAATTGAATACCATTTTTCCTGTGTTTCTCTTCCCCTGACACCAAGAGACATTTGGGGCAGGTGTGAAGAGTCACGCTGCACTTCACAGCATCTTAGCAGCACTACTTCCCCAGAAGCAGCAATAAAACTGTGGCCTGTGGGCTGGCAATGACAGTTCAGCCTTTCATTTTGTTCCAAGCCCTGGCTGCATTATCTGTCAGGAAGATAATTCCTTGACCTTGTGGTCAGGGGATGAGAGCTTTGCTTAGTGATTAAGCCACTGCAGTAGATAACATGCTGTGTTTAATCCCTTTGGTAGCTGGTCCTGGAGGGGGGCAGGAGGGGCTGCAAAAATGCAGTGGCTTGCAATAGGTCTGGAGACCTCAGAAATGGTGGCAACAATGCAGAAACTGTGGCTGTGTGTGCCCTTCCTCCTAAGTTAATTTGGTGGCAGGCTGGAAAACAACCAGCCTATCTAGGGCACTATTTTGTCAAGTGATAGAGCCATATGGTGCAAAAACCCCACAGTTGTCTGAGGGCTTAGGCATGTCAGAAATCAGGGAGTCCCTCTGCGTACTGATCCTGTCTGCTAGCTGGCACATATGAAAAGAAGGTTTATCATTATTTTCCCCTGCTGATGGGGGAAGGGATTCCTAAATAAACAACTAATCCTGCTGATTTGAACTGGTAAAGAACGAGATAGAACCTTTCCTGCTGTTTCAAAGCTGTGGCTAGAATATGGCTGTGAAGCATGCAGCTGGCATGCTGGAATGTCCTACAAGCCTGCCTTATTCCAAGCAAGCAAAAGCATGAGAGCATGGGTGCATGACCAGGTTTCATGTTGTACAAACTGAGGGTTGAAGCCCACTCTTCCAGTGGTATTTAGGGTTCTGTCTGCAACTGATATCAGGGAGAGCTTTGACTGACAGGGTTTCACCTAGGAGGTTTCATCCCCACAGCCAGACTTCTGTCCCCTGCTTTTTGCTGTAATTCTGTTTCTTACCCCTGCCAGAGAAGGAGAAGATGGAGACATGAGCCCACATCCAGCTTGCCAGCAGTGAGGCACTATTATTCTTGAGGGAAGACCCTTGGGTTTTTTGAGCAAACCTCTCTTCCCAGACTGTCACTGCATAGTTAAGGATTATGATTCCCTTTTAATCTGGCTTTTCCCTTTCACGAGGTCCCTGCTCTCTTTGGAAACAGCCCCAGCCTCAGATTACTCTGGCTGTGGTGCCTCCTCTGTTTGGCACAGGAATGTGCTAGCTGTCACCATGTGCTTGCCCTTGGGCAATTGACCTTAGTAGGCAGGAACCAATCCCGAGTCTGGTGGCTGAATCGAAATGGTTGATTACAAATAAAGGCGGGTATGGATTGGTCTTTGCAAAACACTGGCAGCCAGCAATCCAGTTCCCTAATGAGAACAGGACTATGGGCATGCTGTGGGTCTCTACCAAACCCTGGCAGTTTGATATTAAATTTGGTCTTTGAGGAAGAAAAAAACCAAACCACTTAAAAAGAAAAATAAAAGAAAATAAAACAAAAAACCCAAAACCAAACAAAAAAACCCCCAAAAAACCACAAAACCAAAAAACCCCCAAAAACCTAAACAAAACCCCCCCCCAAAAAACCCAACCAGAAAAAACCCAACATCTTCCCCACTCTGAAAAAAAAAAAAAAAAAGACAGAATTAAAACAGTCTTTAGTAGAAAAGTGATTTTTTTAATCCTGTGGTCTTGAGATACGTACCTGTTCTTAGCTCATCCTCCTGATCCTAGCACTGAAACACAGTAAAATCTTTCCTCTGCCAGCCCAGATTCAAATACTAAAAGAGGGGCTCCTCATCACCTGCTTCACAGGAGAGCCCTGGGCATTCTTGGCTGTTGCCCTAGAGCCCAAAGGGAGGTGGTTTAGCTCAGGCTCCTTCCTAACATTGTGGGGTGCTGCCTGACAGCTGCCTGGAGCAGCACCCATGCAGGCCTGGGGTAGAGGAAGCCACTGGGCTAGGGTGCTCCAGAAGGCATTTCTCTGCTGCTGTAATGGAGGAGCCTTCACCAGGAAGGAAACCTAAAAAATTCACAATTTCTCGTGACTTTCAGGTAGAGTCCCAGTCTTATTTTCGTTATTTTACACATTTGTTTAAGTCCTGTATGTGCTTATGCCAGGCTTCTCTTTTCCATCCTTACTCCCACCATTCATTCAGGACATGTTTCTTTGCTGTAGTGGTATGAGAGCCATCATAGCTGGAGATGTTTAGAACAGTTTTCCTACAATTTTCCACTCTGCCCAGCCCTAACTCTTGCTGGGAAACATCATTCCTTTCTCACCTGAGGTCCTAAGTACTTTCCACTATTCTTCATTCCCCAAAGGTACCTAAAATGTGTGAAGCTGCTTGGCCATGTACATCTCTTGCATTAGACATATAAACCACATCTCCTATGATTTTAGGGATATTTAAATAACTAATTTTGTTATTTCTTTCTTCTTCAGACATTCTTTCATTTCCTCTGGGGAGTAATTTTGTGACCCCAATTTCCCCATGGAAGAACTGATGCTAGACTTATTCTCTATACATCTGATCCATGGACTCCCTGCCATCCTTGCCTGCTTGCAGGATGCCTCCCTGTAGCTGAGGACACTGCAGTGCGTTGCCATGGAGAGGACTCAGACAGCATTACTGGGTCAGCAGGTTCTGTGTGGGGAGTTTATACAGCCCTGGCATCAGGATGGATGGGAAGGGCCCTCTGGGTTCCAGGAGACTGCAGAAATTCCCCTGGTAGCTTACAGCAAGTTTTCTGTGCATTTGGGGACTTGCAGGCTGCAACTGAATTGCGTGGCAGCTACCTTATGGTACAGTGGCTTTGCAGGGAGGGATCTGCAGCTTATCAGGGACAGCAGGAGCTGCAAGAAATCTCTGGAGTAGCACAGTACAGTCTGATCAGAGACACTTAGAGAGGACAGCAGCTCTGGGTGTGAACATCATTGCATTCAGGAATCTCTACTACATTTTTTTTTGATGGAACCAAAAGTAAAATGCATTGAAATACCTGATTCTGCAAATAGATTTTGCAAGTTTTTTAAAAAATTGTAGAAATCACAGAAAACTTCTGTTACAAGACAGAGTTCTTTCTGCCTGGAAAATATTAGGACTCACAGCATCCAAAAGATGTAAGTTGGAGTGACAGCTACCATGAAAAGGGGTATGGAGTATATCTAAAGGTAACCTAAGACATCAGGTGTTCTTGTGTTGCATAAAGCCCTGAAGCTCTCAGCTTGCCTACCTGCCTACCATTTTCTGAGAGCAGGCAGATCAGCTCTGGTTTACTGAAACAATCCTCCCTGGCTTTACTTCCTCCTGAGCAGCAGTAGGTGAAACTGATAACAGAAAAAGCAACATCATGAAGTATAGCTGTCACAACATACCTAAAATCCCTGTCATGACAGGTCATGCAGACCTTTATGAGCTAGGTCTGAATTCATTGGTAGAGTTCAGGTGATAAGGAGAAGCTGGTCATAGGATGGATGTATCTTAGGATGCCAGCCTGCCCCAGAGCACCTGTGTATGATGTGATGCTGACTACAGAAAGGAAAGCTTCCCTCTCAGGCAAGAAGGGACACCATTTCCCATGCCAAGTATTGGTCTAAGTGGGCAACAGCTAAGCACTTCCACTGGGGCTGTTAATGCTTGCCCCATTCATGGTACTGCCTGGGAAAGCAATGCAGGGGAAGTAAATTACACCCCAGTTCTGTAGGTTTTCAATCTGCACCCAAAGCCCAGATTCAGAGAGTTCTTGTAGTTGCTTGTGCACAGACATGCCCCAGTTCAAGGAAGAACAGGGCAATTCAGTTTTCTTGAAGCCTCTGCAGACATGTGGAGACTTGGCTGCACCCTATGGTCAGCCCCGCAGCTACCTAGCTGCAGGCAACGGGAGCAGGAGCCTCAGGATCAGATTAGGACACAAGGACATCTTGACAGCTTCAGCTGGAAGCCGAAAATGGTTCAGAGGCTCCTAGACTGTGTGGATGAGGGCTGATGAGAACAAAGTACCACTCTTCCATTAGGGTTCATGTCAGATGTGGATCGAGTCCAGCCAGGATGGCTGTGTAGTGGTCACTCTATAGTGAAAAGGGTGCCTATTCATGGATCTCACATTTTCCTTGAAACCTGAAGAAATAGCTGTTTCTGGGAGGTAAACATGAAGCCTGTCTTGTCAGCATGCACAGGAGACAGGTGTATAAGTAGCAAAGCTTGTGAACAGAGTGGTCCCCTCCTAGGGTCTAAGAAATTGCACAGAACGTGGCACTTAACAAAACCTTCACTTGCTGGGATAATATGGCTATTTTCAGAAGGGAAAGAAAAATGGCTTTCAGCTTTACCTACACATCTGTGTTTTGTGCTCCCTTCATTTATATTCCTGCCTCTCATAAATCATTAAATAATTGTCAAAAATAGCACAGCTTACTTTGGAGGTGATTAAAAAAGAGATTAAATTATCACATCACCCTCCTACAAACCAAAACATTCCCAGTAGTGCCCCACAGACAAAAGCCAAATCTCTTACTCCCAACTGTTTAACTTATTGTCTGACAAGGTACTTCTGTGCCAGCTGCTCTTCCCCTCAGCTGCACTGAGCTGCTAAAGCAGACACTGCTTTGTAAACACCCAAGAACACAGCGTCCAGCACCAGGGTATTGACAAATTTGTCACCCAGTCTAAAAATATCAGCTGATATGTGACCCTCCCATCCCATTGCATGGGTACTACTCAGGCAGGAGGAAATTTCCACTGAGCTCTTGAAAGCATAAGCTCTGCCAAGCCACTGTGATTTACATAAATAATGAAAAGTTTAATATATCTAGACTGTATTCACTCCTGGAATAACTCTGCTGGCCCTAGAGAGGTAACTAATGGGATGAACTGGGCCCTGTAAGTTTAATGTGCTGAAAGAAAGTGTTATTGTATGCTGTCACATAGAGATCTAAGTGATTCTAGCAAGCCAGGGTGGTATAAGGATACTCAGTCCATGTTTACTCATTCATTTAACATTTCCATCTGTAGCTCCTGCCCATTTCTGCTAATGCATCCTTCTCTCATCCTGCCCTGGCCTGGGCTTCCAGCACAGCCTTATATAACCTTCAGACCCTCCTCCCCCACCATACCCCCAGGGTTGGAGACAATGTCTAGAAGTGGTGGCTGGTGGTTTAAAACCTTTATCCTCCATGAAGCATCAGCAGCAGATCAGGAGTCAGGGGAGCTGCCACAGCAGGGACACAGGGATATCCCTCCACTGCAACCAGCAGAGGTCAATTAGAGGACTGCATGGGGATTACGGAGGACATGAGTGACAGCTCCAGCTAGATCAGGGAGGCCAGCATGGCCTGGGGCAAATCACATCAGTTCTTTCTGCTTCACTTTGCTTGTACTTAGGCTGGGGGCAATAACTAGTTTACCTCACAGCCAGGTCCTGAGATAAGATGCAGGAAGCTGTGTAAATCACATAAGAACAAAACAGCACTGGCAGTTTGGTTTTGTAATACAGGATGATTCTTACTGCCACAGTGGTTTTGCAATGCAGAGGATTCCTTGCTGAATGGCAGGGACGTAGGAGATGAGTGCAAAGTTACCAGAGAAAGACTTGGGTCCTTTCAGACTAGAATCTTACAATAAATAACAAGGTAATGTTTCACAGTAAAGATGCATGCTCAAATAATGGGCTAAGGACAAAGAAGTCAGACTAGAAACAAATTTTTTTTCATGTCCTAGTGTAAAGAGCCATGTGGGATGGGGGGCATGTTCCTTTATGAAGGCTCTGAAGACTGGCCTCCCCAGAGTGCTGGATGGTCTCCATGAATGGAGAATCTCTTTCCAGGTATCTTGTGTTGGAAGAGTTATGCATTTTTTTTTTCTTGTTCCCAGTGTTTTCTCTTCAAACCATCACCTAGTCAAATCTCACCAAAAAGAAGGGCAGAGCTGCTGCCTGCCTAGAAGCCAGAACATTATGCTTTTCTTACCGTGCCTCTGTACTGGCTCTTCAGAGTGGGTGCTACTTGCTTGCCAAGGATTTGTGGGGCTGCACACCCCCAGTTAGTTGCATTAGAGCTCTGTCAGCTCCCACCACTACATCCCTGTACTGCACTGCAAAGCAGGTGTCCCAGGGCTGACTTCCAGAAGGACTGGTCTAAGCCAGTGTCTTCCTCTTCTTTACCTATGACAGCCTTCTTTTACAACTATGCAGGCTAAATCCAATTCTAACAAACTACATTCCCTTGGAGCTTGACTCAACAAAGCCTTAGAGCTTACACTGGATTGCTTTGAAGGGAGCCTGTGTGATCTGAGAATAGATCCCAGAGCACCTGTGCTCTCCTGGATGTAGTGGCTGCCCTACTAAACAGCACAGTCTCAGGTCCACAGAGCAGAACTATGTGTGAAGACAACAGTTACCATCTGTAATGTCCTGCATCTAACTAGCTTTGTATCTCATCCTTACATCTCCCTGCATCTTCGTTAAAACAAAACCCCAACAAGACCAAAAGAAGCACAAAAAAAAAAAAAAAAACAAAACAAAACAAACAAAAAAAAACCCAAAAAAACAAGAAACCGTTTGAAATGGCATTTCAACTACTACATTTTTGTCTTTACCTGCAGAAGAACGCCCACAGCTGAAAGACGGTCTTTCTTTGATGCAACAACTGCGGCAATGAGAAGCCATCCTCAGGTAGGATATAATAAGCCAGGCTGTGTATTGCAAATTCTGTTTCCCACAACTCCCTGTCCAGCCTTGGCTTAATAAAGACATGTAGATGTCTTTAACTAAGTCCCCTCTCAAACCTGTGAGTACTGCATATTCAGCATTTGTTTAGCAAACAGAATTCCCCTGGCATTAGGAGAAACTTCAGCAAAAAAGGAGTCTGCAGCTCTATAGCATCCTAAGAGGAAAACAGATAACCAAGGTGAGAAATCTAATCCTCACATCCCTCTTATGCATGTGGAGAAAGAACTTCGTATAAACTGGCTTAAAATCTACCTTGCAAAATACTAACCAGTGGTGGTGCAGCTGCTCCTCCAAATAGCTTTTAGACATATCTGCCAAATTCAGCCTTGACAGAGAGAATGAGTTTTAGTGATGAATTTTGCGTGAAGAGGTAAGATTGTTGGCACTCTCTCTGGCACTGAAGGGCTCCAGTTTCAGCCCAGATGCCATTAAAGACTAGACAATCCACATAAACAAGAATTTCTGAACATGCAAAATGTGTTCCATTGTGTTCCAAAATTCCTCCAGAGATCAGCCAAAAGAAACTGCTCCTTAGTCAGTGCTTCTACTCCATGTTGATTGCTTTTTTAGTTCTCCCAAACATGCAGCTCAGTTGCAAAAACACCAAATAAGCCCCATCTAAAAGGGCCATACTTTTTACATGTGACTCAGGGTTTAACTTTTGTTCCTACAGAAATCCAGTAGAATTCCTTCTGAAGGAAGGAAGCATAAGCAGACCCAAGAAATACCTCTCATGCCTCCATCCAAACTGCTGACTTAAATTTTCCATGCTGCAATTTTAAACTCATAAAATTCACTGAATTTCATGGACTTAGGACTTAAACCACTACAGAAGTAAAAAATATCCATACACAGATCAGTGTCTTTTGGAAAAAAAATATTTTTTCTCAGATAGCACATTCAAAACTCGAGATGTACACTGCACAGAAGAGGAATAGTTTGCCAATCCAATTACCTTCATGTAGGTTTGTGTTGATTAGTTCAGCTGTAGCCCCAAGGTGTCAAACTCAGTCAGCAGCAGGAGATGGACCCTAGGTGTAATTACAGTCAGTGGCCAAGACATGTCTCCTGGGCTGCAGAATGTTCTGTCTCGAAATGCCCTTGTCAGAGGGAGGTTTGGACAGTCTTCAGGTAGATTGCAGTAGAGCTTTAGGGAAAACATGCTCCTCCAGTCAGAGGCTGCCTGCTCATTCACCCATCACCATTTGCCTTCTTTCCACTGTTTCCCATCTCTCCCCCTTTTCTCTGCTAAATTAACCAAGCAGTGAATTTCAACCCCAGTGCAAGGACACAGGAAGCAAAACCCTTCATATACATGCTGGCAGGCTTTCTCTCCAGCCCCAAAGGCTACAAATCAGATGAAACATTGGCTATGCTGGAGTCACTGCAGGTTTTATCCCAACTCTAGCACTGCCAGGGAGATGGGCAGTTCTGCAGTGGATTTGAGCCACTGACCATCTCTTTTCTAGGTTTCTGCAGGTACAAGGGCACACATACATCACTGAGCCAAGGACAACATGTGGAGAAGTCTGTGTTTTCTCAAGGACCTTGTCCAGTGTTAGAATGGGATTCGTTTCACTGTTCTAATTGCTGCTCTGAGGATGAGGGTGAGGGGACAGCCTCCCTGCTGGAAACACTAACACAGCTGTCCTTTCCACAGTTACCAGATTTGGGTGTTAGCACTTTTCACCGAGGGATGTTTTACTTTAATAACCACTCAAATAAATAAATAAATAAATAAATACATAAATACATAAATAAATATTACTTTGTACTTTATAAGCAACATTTGTCCAAAGTCTTTGAAGTGCTTTGCCATTCAGTCTTACCATTTCCTCTGAGTCCCAAGAGCCCAACTCTGCTTCCCTTTATATCAATAGGAGCAGGTCCAGACTCTGAGGACTTGCCTGGCATTACACAGTGAGCCAATGACTGACAGAGCAAACATTGCTCAGGCGCCCTAATTCCTACTTTCATACATACTGCCTGCCCTTAACACCACCAATCATACCTTGATTCAAGTCTTATAAAAATAAAAAAAAAAATACCTATGTCTTAATTTTCAACACTGTGTAACGTCTCTAACCTTGCAGGGCACCAGTGTATTTGGTCTATTGTTAGTGTTCATTTAACAACTTCTTTAAAGCCTTCTAGGAGGGCTCTGACCTGCTGTTACCTCCAGGGAAATTCTGGTAAGCAATCTATGCATGCTAGACTGCATGTCTGTGCCATATGCCAAGCCTCTCCTGGCTGTCTCTTCTACTATGTTGTACGTCAGAGACATCCGCAAAGAAACGAGATCCTGTCTCTTCTTGGTGCTTCTCCTCCATGCTCCAGGTCTGACTGCTATCACCAGAGCAACCCAATACGGCGTCACAGATGGTGGAACAGAGAGCTGATGCTGCCCGGAGCCAGAAAATACCAAACCAAAGTGCTTGCTTCGGATGTGTGCTTACAACTCCAACTCAACAAAGAGTAAATGTGGAAACCTGGAGCAGAACGCTGTTGTACTTGAATGCACAGGGCACAGGTAGGCTTTTCACATTTCTGGTGTATTTAATTGCAGAAGGACTCAGTTCCCCCTAAATAGCATTGAGTTAGCTCTTGTAAAAAAGACATGATCCTCAGAGAATCTGTAATGTACCTTATTTTGTGCACCTACTCTTTCTTGTGCTCTTTATAAAAATACAACTCTTAGCACCAGTGGCAGAGAAATGCTGCCCTGCTTAGTAGACACTGGGAAGAGCTGGGCGAACATGTCATTGTATGCAGCTCATGAGAAGGATAAGGTTGGAACTCTGGAGAACATCTGGTCCAACCTCCCGCTCAAGATAGGGCAAATTGGATAAGGTGGCTGAGGGTATTCTTGAGTTTTGAGAATTCCTGAGGGTGGTGATTTCCATTTACAAGTGACCTTTGTGTTTCCCCAAAAGTCCAGATTCCACAGGTTCATTCATTTTTGTATCTTAAAGAACAAGTGGATTGTGTGAGTGCTTGTCAGTTTGTGGACTGTCCACAAATTTCTCTCCTTTTCTCCCTCCTCCAAAAGAAAAGAAGGAATTCTACATTCTACAGATGTTTGTAAGAGAAACTTGGAAAGGAGAAGGAGAGGGGGGGATACCTTGGGAGGGGTAACAGCAAAAAAGAAATTGTGTTTGTGAGCACTTTCAGACAGCTTCTGCCCAGCTCTGATCATGATGTCTACTTACATGGCCTTGATCTGTGCTTTCCCTAGCTTGGTACTGGCAGCAGCCAAGGGGTACCCAGGGTATATGGCATTCTGTGCTCCAGCCTTCCTCACCTTCAGCCTGGGATTGCAGCAGCTTTGAAAATGCATTCCCATAACTTAAACCAAACTGCCCGTCACTCCAGGCAGAATCAGCTGGGGTGGTTTTGGTTCTTATTCAGCAGGCTCTAGTAGTCAGCAACCTCTGTTTCCATTTCCCGCTGGAGAGTGAAGCTGTAGTCATCTCTGCTGTAAACAATCGATCAGTAACTCAGAGGCTTCAAGCAGATTTTGCAGCCCTCTCTGAAAAAAATGCATGTGCTTTTGGAGTGGAGGACAGAAAAACTTGCTTCCTCTCTGTAAAGATGACTTAGGTCAGTCTTTAAAACACACCCAGAACAAAAAATGTATTTAAAACAGTATGTGAAATAGCTGCCTCATTTTTGTGCGGTACCCTGCTCCCCCAAATACGAAATTAGGGTGGATGTTGGTCTTTGTTGTTTGTAATATGCTCATGCCGAGGAGCTTTCTGTTGCATTACAATGAACAACGAGTGGTGCATCCTCACTCATCCATGACACGATCTTTCATTTCTTACTAAGCTGAGCATGTAGTTCTGCTTCGAAGGCCATCTTGTCAAAGGTGCGCATGTTCGTCTCCTCCCGCACCTTTTCCCGGACATGGAAGGATGCTCGAGCAACAGACCTGGCATTTTCTAAGACAGTCTTCTTCTCCTTGAAGATCTGCTCACTTCTCTCTAGCTTCCTCTCTATAGAGAGGAGAATTTCCCTGCGCCGTAAGTCCTCATACTGTTCCACCTTTTGCTTGTTCATCTTCTGCACTTTTTCCTTTTCCAGGCGGCTCAAGACCACTTTGCGGGCTTTTTCTTGGACAGCCTCTTCAGCCACCTGGGCAGCATGCTGGAGCTTTCTCTCTGTCTCTCTAGCCAGTGCTTCCAAGTGCTCCTTCTGCTCTCTTTCCTTCTTCTCTGCTGCCAGTTTAGCTCTCTGGATCTGCATGTCCTCACGCCTGGCCTTCTCCCTCAGCTCCTGGTTCCTCTTCTCCACAAGCTGCTCGTAGTTCTCCTGAGCCTTTGTCAAACTCATCTTCAGGGATGCCTTCAGCATTTCCTTCTCTTCTGCCTCCTGCTTGGCCAGTTCCTTGAGCAAGGCCTCATGCTTCAGCTTCTCTGCTTGGTTGAACAGTCTCTTTTCCTTCTGCAGCTGCACCTCCTTTTTCAGCTTCTTCTGTGCAGCTGTGGACAGCTTCTCTTGCAGGAGCTGCTCCTCTCGCTCCTGGTGTTCCTTCTTGACCTCTTCCTTTGCCTTCAGGTTGAGCTCTTGATGTAGCTTTTTCTGCTTGTCCTCCTTCATGGCCCTCTCCAGCCTCTCCCTCCGCAGCCGCTCCTGCTTCTCCGCTTGCTCCCGCCACCTCTCCTCACATACCAGGAGCTGCTTCTGCTTCATCAGGGCAGCTTCCTCCTGCTCCTGGATCAGTCTCCCTCGTCGCTTCTCCACCTGGCTCTCCCACATCCGCTGACCCTGCAGGAGGGCCCTTTGCTTCTCCTTCTCCTCCTGCTCCTTCCGCTGCTCAGCGAGGCGCCGCTGGCTGTCCCACTGCAGGTGAGCTGCCTGCCGCTGCTCCCGCAGGAGGTTGGCCTCCTGGTGCTTGGCGATCATCAGTGCAGCGATCTTCTTGTCTCTCTCTGGCACCTCTGAGAGACCCTTCTTCCTCTTCACCTCCCTGACGATCCTCTCGACTCTCTGGGCAGTCTGTGGTGAGTGGCTGAGGTCGCCCAGGCTGAAGCTGCGCCCCAGCAGAGTCCCATTGGCGGCCGCTAACCCCCGACCCCGGCCGCACACTTTGCCCCCGCGCTCCCGCAGGCTCTCCCCGCTGTAGGACGACGAAGCGCCCGACTCAGAGGAGGTCTTGCCCCAGCTACCCTCGCGGCGCTTCTGCAAGGAGTCCAGGGAGTGGCTCTTGCCCTTGGCACCCCTCGATGCCCTGGCCTTCCCCCCGCCATGGGTCCGGGGCCCGCCGGCAGCTGCGGCCGCAGCCCGGGAGGAGATGCGGGCGGCGGGCGAAGGCGGCAGGCTGCCGAGGGGCCCGAGGATCCGCCTCTTCTCCTCCCGGATAATCCTCTCCCGCTCCTCCCGGCACTGCTGCAGCTTGCGGCGGCGCTCCCGCTCGTAGGCCTCGTAGAGGCCGGCGGCCACCCGCATGGAGCGCCCGGGCGCCTCTCTCAGCAGGTCCCCCAGCGCCCGCGGCAGCAGCTCCACGGGCCGCACGGCGCAGCGGGCGCAGGCCTCCAGCGACCGCGGGCTGGTCAGCACGTACCGGCTGCCCTCCGCCGCCGCGCAGTCGAAGTTGTACAGGTCCAGGTGCAGCAGCGGCGACTGCTCTCCAGGACGGGCCGGCTCTCCCCCCGCCGCCCCCCCGGGCGTCGGGCAGGGCTGCGGGGGAGGCTCGGCCGGCGGCTCCACCATGGCTCGGCCTGCGGGGCAAAGAGCGGCGGCGGGTGAGCGGGCGGGCAGCGGGCGCACAGACCCCTTTGTGTCCCCGGGGCAGCGGCGAGGAGCGGCTGGGAGGGGGCGGCGGCGAGGTGTGCACCGGGGGTGCCCGGGCTGGGCTGCATTTGTGCAGGAAGGGGGCAGGTTGCGGCAGGTGTTGGGCGCGGAGGGGCAGCGTCCGGGGGCGGGGGTGCCCGGGGCGGGGAGCCTCGTTTGGGCGGTCGGGCACAGGGTCGTGGTGCGGAGTGTTCGGGACGCGCGGGTTGCGCCCTGTGGTGCGCGCGGGGGCGTTCGGGGTGACGGGGGTGTGCGGGGTGACGCGGGGACGTTCAGGGTCCTCCGGCAGGTTCGGGCGGTGGGCACAGAATCGTTCGGCAAGGAACGGGGGTGCTGGGGGTGCACGCCTGTGTCTGGGCCGGGAGGGCAGTCTGGGCTGAGAGTAGCCGGGCTATGAAGGAGGATGCTGTAGGTGCGCTGGGCTTGGGGAGTGGCGGACGAGGGTGTCCGCGCGTGAATGGGTGAAGAGAGAAAGGGATGCCCGGGGGTGTCAGGCAGGGCTGGCAGTGGGACCGAGACCTATTCCCGGGCCGCGGCGCAAGACGGAGCCCCCCGCCCGCCCCGGTCCCCCGCGGCACTCACCGGGCGGGCGCGGCCGCAGCCCCGCTCTTTGTCTCGGTGCCGGCGGCCTCGGGGATCAGGCGGGCGGCGGCGGCGGCTTCTCCATGGCACCCCGGGCCCCGCGCGGCGCCCCCACCTGCGGGGCGGCGGCGGCGGGCACGGCGGCCGCCCGCAGGCTGCGGCGCCCCGCGCTGCCCGCTGCAGCCCCGCGCGGGGGGCGGGCGGAGGCGTGCGCGGGGGGAGCCCGCCCCGCAGCCCCGCCGCGGCGCCGGGCCGGGGGCAGCGCTGCGGCCGGGCGGGGACCCGCCCCCGCCTCCCCGCCGCGAAGGGCCGGGCCCGGCGCTGCTGCGGCGAGCGCGGCGCGGCACTCGCTCTGGTGGCGGGTAAGCGCCCGGCCCGCCAGGAGAGTGTCCTTCCCTGCAGGTATCCCCACTCCTGTGCGCATCCCTTAATACGTGCGTCCTGCCCTGCGCCTGCCCCTCCGAGCTCTCGTCTTTCCCTGCAGACCATCCCTAAATGAACGGCACTTTGATGTCGTGCCCCCTGTTTTGCACTGTACTTCCACACAAACAAGCTCATCTGTATTTACCCTTAATATAGACAAGGATAAAAAGGGTGTAAGAAGGAACAGGAGATGCTAACCCAGTTTTGCAGATGGCAAACTGAGCCCCAGGGAGATGAAGATGCCTGCCTTGGGCTGCTTGGGGAATTCACGCCAGAGCTGGAAAGGAATGGCAAAGCTCTCAGATTTCAGTTCAAAGCAGTTTCCAACCATGAAACCTTATTCCCTTTTGTGCTAGTGTAAACTATTGCTTGATGCAAAGATGTGTCAGGCAATACAGTATGCCTTTTTGAGTACCCACTTTGAATTTGGTGCTTGCAGTTACTTTGAAATATCCCTGGTTTCTACAGGAATCCTGGGCTCAACAGCCTCAGTGGAATTGAGAAATGCTTTGCTCTGGAAATACCATTCAGCCAAAAGAGGATCATTGCTGCTTGTGGAGCTGCAGAGCATCTGTGCCACTTAGTGGAGCAACTCTTGATTTTTTCAGGCAGAGAACAGGAGTAGTAAATGCACCATTAGTCACTGTGTTATGAAGTCAATGTTTTTCAGCAATTTCTCATTTAACTTCTACAGGTACGCTTTAATATGCTTTGCTTTAATGAGGAAGGATATGGCACTCAACAAACAACTTTCCAGGATGGCCCAGGACAAGGATACAGAGCAAAAGAAGGACCCCAAAAGGCTTGGGAGTTGTTAGCAGAAAGCTAATGAGCTGAAGGTTGGTTGTCATTTCATATTGTAAAGACAAAGACTGGGTAGTGATACATCCACAGCAAGTGAGCAAACTCCACCAATAAGCCATCTTGACTAATCTGATCTCATTCATTCATCATCATGATAGTCTGCAGGGGGCAGTTATAAAGCTTGGCTATTGGTCATGTGAAAAATCCTCAGGCCAGGGAACAGCTCTGCCATATGAAGAGCCCAGCCTTCTGGCTGATGGGGCTATCCGTTAATACTTGCTGAAGCACCATAGCTGTCAAGCCATAGCTGCGTTCCCTCCTCATGGGAAGAATTAAGCTGCTAAGTGCATATGCCAGGTAAGGTGTTGGCTCCTCCAAGCTTTTGGCATGTTGCTATTTCAGCCTTCATCAGGACTGTATTTGGGCCTTGATCTTTTCAGGTTTCCATGTGGATCTTTGGGAGCTCTGTAAGTGGTTTCCTAGATGAAATTAAAAAGAGATTTATCAGGAGATTTTTAGAAGCAGCTGGATGTGACTTTGGGAGACATTGACACACACTATCCAAACACGGAGTCATATCCCTAGCTCATCAAGTCTAAAGGAGTTTTGGGGTGGTGAAGGAGATCATTGGAGGAGTTTAAGTGGATTGCTGCTAGTGAGTCATTTTCCCAGACACAATTATAAAGCTTAATTCTCTGCTGGCCAGATGTGTCTAGAAATCCATATGCTCAGGTGGAGCATTACTATAACATTATGCTTTAATAAACATTTCCAATTTTGCATCACTACTAATGATAGCAAGAGATGTAGTTCCAGTGGAAAACTGGAACTACAGATTGAGTGGGTGGAAATTTTTGTATCACTTCAACAAATTCTTCATTATGCCTTCCATTGCTCATGTATTATTACCTTTCTTGCCATCCAACTTTAAAACTGCCCATACCTGGATTCTTCTCTGCTCTCTTCATGAGAGCTATTTAACAACCTACTACAGCTCATTGGCAAAAACTTTTGAGTTACTTTCAGCTTCGGTTTTCCCTCTCTTTGTTTTATCATCTCTAAGTGATTTGCACTCTGTCCTGCTTGAGTCTATGCCTTACAAATATTTGCAAACTGTTTCTATGTCCTCTCAGAGACAAGGAACACAAACTGTCATCACAAATCAATCCCCCACAGTTGCACAGGGACCTATTACCTTCTGTCTCCTCCCAGTGTGTCAGACTCTCATGGTAGCCACAGCCCTGAAGTGACCAGTGGGTTCCTGCCCAGCACTCAGCTCTGTGTTGCCTGGCAGGTAGCTGTGTGCATATTCCTGGTGCTGGTGTGTTGCCTTCCTCCTGTCTAGCTAATTTCTTTGTGTCCCCTTCTCTAGTTTTCTAGCTCTCCTAAGGCTGGATCAATGTAATTTGACTTTCCAGAACTCTTCCCTCTTCTGCCAAGAGGAATGTTAGTTGATGAATTATTTCCTCCTTGCTAAACAGCCTTTGTTTTCCAGGCTGAATCATATCTTCATCTAGTTTGCAATTTCTACTCTCTGTCTCAGGCTTTTTATACTGTTGTTGGGACAACCCTGACCTATTGTGCAGCTACCTCAACTCTCAACCTATTCCTCTTCCTTAGACTCTTCCTGGTTTTGCACCAGAATATTCCTGCACCTTCCTGAGCCCTGTGGATAAGGACAAAGTGACAGCCTTGGGGAGAGGAGAGTAAGGAGGCCTCTGACACAATTTTTGCTAGCATCTCCCAGGCCTACTGCCCTTCTCTTCCTAGCTGCTGCTGGGACATAGGCACCAAGCATCTGCCCAGATATGTCCCATCCCTGCCCAGATGCTGCTCCTGCCCCTCTCCCAGGACACACCAGTGCCTCTCCAGCCCAACCTTCTTTTGTCAGCTGGATGGTTTAAGCACTAATTTAAAACTTTAAGGAGGCACTCAGTCTAATGTTTTACTGATCCCCAGTGCCATGGTATCCCTGGTTCCTTCCCTCTGAACAGCCACTTGTAACATGCCATAATCCTTTGTTTACAGTCCTGCAGCCCATCCACCTAAATGATTTTACAGCCTGCTCTGTGATAATGCTGAACATAAAGTCCCATTTGACTTTATACATTGGGCTAGCCTGATAGACAAGGTCCAATGCCCAGCATGCCACAGTGTCAGTATAACAACCTGACAAAAGCCAAAGTCCTGTGTGAGATTTCAGTGTTGGTTCCATTTTTATATTTCCCATGCTTTGCCTTTGGTTTTTGTCTCTCTGTGCTTCTGCTCTGCCTGCAGTCCTGGCACAGCTTGCCTTTACCTTCCTCCATGGATGGCAGGATGGTCATTTGCTTTCCTCCTGCCATCACAAACTGTCTGCTGAGAGATGTGGCAAGGCATCCCTCCTCTGTTGCCCCCTGCCAGGCTGTTCTGGTGTGGTGAGTGCACAGCATCCTGAGAGACCTCAAAGAAACTGCCCAAAGCACCGTCCCCACTGCTCACAGCCCAGAGGCTTTGCCTTATGTTGTCACCTGTGCCTGACCCTCATTGGAGTCTCTAGGGAAATGGAACTTCTGTCTGGGGCAGATGCCCAGAGCAGGGAAGCAGAGAAGATACAGGGCATGAGGAGGGAGCTGGGAACGGTGACATATGGTGGGGGCGATGCAGAGGGCTACTGCCAGAAGCAAAATGTTTGGCAGCCGCTGGGGACAGACTTGCATTGCAAATACTATAGCTTTCACTCTAATATAAAGCTGGAGTCTAAGGCCAGTGTGCTGGTGGAGTTGTTTTTTGTATTCATCTTGCTAGGAAACACCATGGTGTGTGCTGTCTGCTGTCTCACTGAAACCAGTCAGTCCTCAGTAATGAAAAGATTTTCTTGGTCCCTGGCTAAAGGGATCTGGAGAGAATTGTCTGTCTCTGTGTTGAGGACTGGCATCAGTCTTGCTGCATGGATGCTTTCTTGGGGTCATGCTGAACAGCTCTCTATTTGGCTTTGTGCAAGTTTGGCACATCTGCAGTAGTTTTGTATTTGGGTAAGCCTAGTCAGTTACCAGGGCTGTTTGAACAAAACTGTGGTAGAATGGCAGAGAAACTGAGGGAAAAAAACCTTGTCACTGCATATTTCCATGGAAACAAGTATAGATATTAGGGTAAATTTTATTTGGTTTTCAAGATCTTCTGTTGTCAGTGGTTATTTCTGGAGCAATTAGAATGTTGGCATATATTGGCAGAAACCAAACCTCAGATGTCTGTTGAACCTAATGCATGCAGTTCTTCTGGTCAGGCTTGGCTTCTTTAGAGAACTCATGGGTCATGAGGGAGTTATGGAGCCCTTGCACACAGTGAATCATGGAGGATTTGGCCCCAAGGTCATTGAGCAAACTTCAGATGAGGTAAACAAATAGCTGAAATGAGTATGAGGATGCCTTTGTTATGAGTGGTCAGAATACACCACTGGAGTGATCCAAGCAGGACTACAAACTACATGTATATGAGCTACTCTCCATATACAAATAGTGCAGTGACCCAGAATAGTCTCTAATAAGCAAGTGCCATCTAATGTAAACTCAACAGGAAGGCTACATCCTAATACTACATGGTTACATTTTCAAGCTGAAGCTGAAATGCAATTACGTCCCATTCATTTACTTGAAAACTGTTGGTTTTGAGCAAATGATCAGTCTTGCATGCTGCTTCAGTTTCCAAGCTGCACTATTTATCCTAGCACAGCCTGGAAATCCCAACATGAAGCTATTGAAGAACAGTAGGAAATGTGACATTGCTGGTGATGCTCTTCCAGGGAAGTAAAATGCAAAGTGTAATCAAACAGAACAAACTGTCAGACTAAGAGTGGAGATTTTAAATTATTTTCATTTAAACTAATCTCAGGTGTTTATTAGCTGAATAGTAAGATTATTTCTCTTTGGTATGATTTTTACCTTCACCACTGCTTGGATTTTATCAGTTAGGTATTTTTAGAACTGCAGAAATCTCACATCACTCCTCTTTGGCCCATTGGAAGCCACATCAGAACACAGTATTCTAGGATATAGTATTTAATGTTCCAATTTAAATATGAGCTACTTTTCCATTCCTAGATTGTACTTGGTCTTGCCTGATGGGGCTGTGCCAAGGAGCTGGCAGCCAGCAGAAAGAGATTTGCTGTTTCCTTCTGCTCTCATCTGGGAGTGATGCCCAGCAGGGAGCAGGAGAGGGGTCAGGAGTTGGAACCTGGACCTTTCCTTGTTTTGTTATCTGTACAGCCATGCTTTTGGAGTGTAAAAGGATGTATATGGGGCCAATGCACTCAGCCTGCACTGCTGTCTATTATGGCCTGAGGAGAAAGGCAGAGAGTGTTAAACCCATGATACCTGTTCTTGAATTCGGGAGAACTGGAGGACAAATATCCCACTCATATAGGCAAAGTGAACACGCATGGGCAGGGTTGCATCACTGTCCCACATTAGGTTCACAGGAGGTAGCCCAGTCCTGAGTTCCCCTGCTGTGTTAACACTGTTTAACAATGACCTGAGCTACCAATGCTGCCATGACTTTGGCCAAAGCCCCTTATGAATAATTCTGCTTAATTATGGGTGAATGTTTGCAGCTGAAACCTAGTACCCATAATGATAGGATTACATTTAAATTCCTCATGTTATACCTAGTTATATGCTTAGATTTTGGAGGGGATAACCTCTATTATTCTTTTACAGCATGGATGGGGATTCTGAATTCCTTAGGCATCAGAGAGCATCTGTCCAGGACCCCAGAGGTCATACCAGTTCCAGTGCAGTTCAGAACCCATCATGTGAATCGCATGTCAGCAAAACCTCCCCAAAGGGGAAACTGTTCTACCTGAAGAATGAGTAATTGCAACTGGAGACAGTGCCAAATAGATTTTTCTTTTCCATTGGGCTGATTTCTGGGAATAAAGCCAGCTGGAAGACTGCTAGAAAAAAATCTTCCTAACTGATCATATTTGCAATCAATTTTTTATGCCAGATGTTGCCTCAGAAAAAATGAAAGTCAGCAGACAGTAGTTCTAGTATGCAGCTTGAAAAGGGCTGATTTTTATATAAAGAAAAGAAAATTAAGATTTGCTGCTTTCTTGAGGTGTACAGAGTCTGTATGTAGCCAAACAATGCTACAAAAAATCATGTGGAAAGAACAGGTGGGAATCCAAGAAGTTAACAAATATCCTGTAACAAAAACCTACTGTGTAATAGAAAGACTTCTACAGCTACCCTTAATTTTGAAGAATTAGTCAAGAGATGCCTGACTTTCTTAATTTAATTTTCAGAGTTGACAGAGGACAAGCTGAGAGTAAATTGGTTTGCTTTTTGGGAAATTGTGGAACATGAAGTTGTTGGAAAGAAGGAAGGGTTGAGAACAATGAATGTTAGACAGGAATAGGTTCAGTTCTTTGCTTGTCACTTTTTTACTAAGCAAATGGTATAAGTTGGTATCTATGGGATCTGTACCACCCTCTTCCATCTGTGAAGAGGAATAATAGCACCTTCCCTAAGCAGTGCATAGTCAATATGATAATGAAGCTGAATAATAAGTACATTAGATAAACTTGGCAGTGGGAGGAATTTAAGATAGTTGGAGGGTAACTTAAATTGCTTACAGGATTTTAAGCAGTGACCCAGAATAGTCTCTTATAAGTAAGTGCCCTTGAATGGAAACTCAACAGGAAGGCTACATCCTAATGCTACATGGTTACATTTTCAAGCTGAAGCTAAATGCAATTACATCCCATTCCAAACCCAAGGAGGTTTTGTCCTTCATCATCTGAGATCCCCTTTACCTCTTTACTGTAGCACATAAGCAGTGATGCAGCTACTGTATCATTGAACATACTAGAGGGGGTGGGATGAGGCATAGTTTACCATAGCAGTTTTGTAGAATTGGTGCTTCCTATACATGTGTATATAGGTCAGATCCTGCAGTTTCTCTCCTTAAACTAACAGGCTCACTGTACTCAGTGATTTGGGTTTTGTTGTACAATTTTTTCTTCCAGCTCTCATGCTTTTTAGCACAATGTAGGGATGAGATTCATGAGATGGTGCTAGCACAGGTCCAAGGCACTGAAGAACACCACAGTTAGATACCTGTACAGTGGCACTGTGTCCAGGCAAATTGCTCTGCTGGGTTTTGAGTGTCATTCTCTGGGACATGGGGTGGGTGCTGATTGTACCCAAAGGAAGCAAATGCTAAGAAAGCAAAAGTGATCTTCTGGTTTATTGGGCAAAGTGTGTCTAATAGCAAGGGAATACACCAGTGGTTTGCAAGGTACTGAGGAGACCCTGTGCAGAACACTGTGTATTATTCCAATGTTGGGAAATCCTGCAGAAAAGACTCTGGTGTTAAAAAAGATTAAACTGAGTTTGAGACAGCAGGGCTAGTTAGGATGATCAGTGAACCAGTAAGCTAGCCTTAGGACAGGGCACTAAAAGTGCTTCTATCTTTGAGCCTGTAAAATGAAATTTGAGGCAGGATGTGGCAGACCTTTAAAAATATGCAAAGGACCAGGCAATTTGCTCAGCCAGTGCCTTTCATGTATCCTGCATTTTGCTGTGCTAACCCAGGGACATGTCACAGTCACCCTCAGAAATGCTGACCCTGAAGAAGCCACTCCTGTGAAAACCAGGGTGGTTTGGTTGTTGACTTCATAGCAAGACCTACAGGAAACTCCCTTTTCCTTGCTCTGAACATTTAGCCCTTAAGTGAAGTGGAATTAATACCATTGTGCTGTGTGGCTTGAAACTAGCACAACTGGAGCAGAAGTCAATTTGCTGTATTTGAAAGAAAATTAATTAAAGCCTCATTTGTTTCCCTCAGAGAGAAAAGCTCTGGGTAGTTTCCAGGAGATGGGATTTTTTTGAGCTTCTCTGGTACAGGCCTATATGTACAGAAGAAAGTAGTGCAGCTTCAAGACCCAAATCCCTATAAACTCCAGGCTGTGAGCTGGAGCTTCTTGCTCCCATGACAGCCCTGGTGACTGCTCCACAACTATATACTGCATTTCAAGTCACAGAAATAAAAAGGTCTCTTAATGCAGTGCATGTTTGTGGTACTCCAAGAAAGGAAATGTCATGGCATGTCAAGGATAATGCTCAGAGCCAGGTTAAGCCTTACCTGTTTTTCATCAGCAGACTGTGAACACAAAGTGCCCTAACAAGGCAAACGGGTGGGTGGTGTGCCAAGATTACTCTTTTATTCTTGTTTTTCCCATGTTGCTTTAATAGTCTTTTGGAGATGAGCTGCTCTATTTACATCTACTCTGAGTATTAATAATTAATATAATGCCCTGCTAAACACAAAAAATGTGGCTGAGTTCCAGTGTTATGATCTGGAAGTGTAGCTGAAGGCTAGCAGGCCAGGAGATATGGACAGAAGGAAATGGGGGAAAAATGAAAGCAAAACAAGAGAGGTGTAATCTACAGGAGGCTAATGGGCTGTGAGGATTTTGAAAACTGATTTACTCCTGCACAAATCCCATTTCAAACAACTTGCCAATGAATAGGTCACAGAGGGGTTACCAGCAAGAAGGCAAAGGAGGAGCAAGAGTGTGTGTGGCTGTCATGTATGCCCAAGTGGGAGATGCTGTTTGCTAGAATGAGGCCTGGAATGCTGGCAGCTCCAAGAAAAAAAAAGGCATCTCTGGTGTGATGTCAGCTACCTGCTTTCCCATTGGAATCTGGACGTGGGGGTTGATGGAAACAGAAAAATGTGAGTAGCTCTCCTGCATCTTAGCAGTAAGAGCTCTCTCTGAGAAAAAAAAGGGCTTGTGAGAGAGTCTTCTGAAGCCAAAAAGTCTTTGATGACTGAGCTGAGAGCTCAGGGTGTCTGTAGCAGCCTATCCTTAGAGTGAAGCTGTCCTAGTATTTTGGTTTGCTGGCTGGGCAGCAATGGGAGGACAGAACAAATGGTGTGGAGCAAGTGCAGCACTCCCTCTTTGTCTGCTGGGGCACACAGCGCTGGGGAGAAGGAGGTCACATAGGATGGTAACATTACCAAGGCTCGTGGCCAAGGATAGATTGTGTGACAGCCTGAAGTAACATTATCTCTTAGATTATGTTTTTTCTCCTCTGATAGTGCTTAGACTGTCATGAGACCTTTTCTAACTGAGCACTAGCATCAGAAATCATATTTTATCAGTGGCTTCTCACAGAAGTAAATTTACCTTGAAATTGGAGTCATGTTAGGTATGTGACACCTGAACAGAGTTCAGTAATTTTTGAAGTTGTATTGGGTTTCCATGGCCAAGCTTTGGTAACAGTGGGGAGGGCTACAGGGGTGGCTGCTGTGAGAAGCTGTTAGAAGCTTCCTTCATGTTCAGCAGAGCCAATCTCTGGTGGCTCCACAGAGAGATGTGCCTCTGATCAAGGCTAAACACCAGTTAGAAATGGTGGTAATGCCTGTCCTTGAAGGCCTGCACCCTGTGGAAGAGTGATCCACACTGCAGCAGTTTGAGGAGGACTGTTGTCTCTGGGATGGACCCAGGTTGTGGCAGTTCACAGAGAGCTGTTGCTTGTGAGATGGACTCAGGCTGGAGAAGTTCATAGAGAACTGTCTCTCCTGTGGGTGGGACCCACAGTGGATCAGGGGAAGGATTCCCGTCCCTCTGCAGTGTGAGAAGCCATGGGTGATGAACTGACCATAGCCGTCATTCCCTGTCTTCTTGTGCTGCTGGGGGAGGAAGTAGAGCTCAGGAAGGAGGAAGGGCTGGAGGGAAGGTGTTTCAAAGGTTTTATTTTACTTCTTATTATCCTGCTCTAATTTTTTTACTAATAAATTCAATTAATATCTCTTATTCTATCCTGTTTTTGTCCGTGCTGGTATTTGATGAGTGATCTCTCCTGGTCCTTATTGCAATTCATGAACCCTTTGTTACATTTTCTCTCTCCTATCCAGCTACAGAGGGGAGTGACAGAGGGGCTTTGGTGTGTGCCTGGAATCCAGCCAGAGTCAACCTACTACAGAAGTCCACCATGGGAGGGAAGGGATGGGCAGATGTATGCAGGAGGGTAAGAAGAAACATTTGTTTTTAAAAGATTGTGAAAGGCTTTTGGCAGTTTAAATGGCAGGATACAAATTTCAAGTCTGGGATTAAAAATATATTTATTTTATTTGATTAATCCAGTGGCAGATCTGGATCTGGAGGGCAGCCACTGTCCCTGTGGAGTCTATCAGAACAGCATGCATTTGCATCACTATGAGAGATGTTTTATATTGTTGTAAAACATGTCCTCTCTAGCCCAGCTTCTACTGCCATCCCACTGCTGCAGGTTTGCCAAAAGAACTAGGGCAAAATGTGTGTGGGCTGTCTCACTGCCCCCATGTATGGGCTGCCCTTTTCCCCAGCCCTGTGCTAGTGAGTCTGACCAAATCCCATCTGTGTCTCTGTCAGAAAGGGGTGTATTGATGGACTAAGATTTATGTGACAGTAAAACTCTTCTGTGGAGTAAAAGCAACATCCATAACCACTGGATAAGAAATTAATTATTTAATCAGATGGGGCCACACAAACTAAGCATGCTTTGACCTTCTGGTGGAGTTTGGCAGCTTTTATGCTTTAAAATTTCTATTACTGAAAATGAAATGTTTCAATGAATTATTTATTTTTATCTCGATTTGAGCAACTGGAAAATGAACATTAGGAAAATTGTGCTAAAATACCTGTGTTGAGACCCCAAGCTTTGTGCCTTGGGGAGAGGTGCTCTGATGGTAGCAGCTCCCAACCTTCCTTTGTTGACAAATGTAATAAAGAGAAAATGTTTCACCTCCTTCTTCAGAACCTGGAGCCTGAAAAGATTGCAACCACTGGGTCACAGGCATTTGCCTGCAAGAAGGCTGTAACTGTTCTGGGGGCAGTTGGTGGCATTTACCTCCTCTGAAGCATTGGCAGTTGGCTATTGCTGGCAATAGGATGTTGGATTAGACTGGCTGGTGGTCTGATGCAGTGTGGCAAATTCAATGTAAAAGGCATTAGTTGATGTCTGTGTGATACTTTGGACATTTAAGATGGTCTGTGAATGCTGATTTCTGTGGTTCTATGGTAAACAAAAAAAATAAGCCTGGCCAAATTAGTGTATCTGAAGCCTCAAAGGAAGAATATAGTGGTTTTTATTATGGCTTGATACAGTTATAAAGAGAAATATGTATGAATGAAGATTACAGAAACAAAGTATAGCATAGAAATAAAAGGATCTCTAAATGTTAAAAAAGTTGAACTGGTTAAATCCACAAATGTGATGAATCAGCCCTTAGTGAGAGGTCATTTTAGTGAGAATTTGCCAGGAATTGCACCTTTCTCTGTGCATTAATGCCATGAGCAGAGGGAGCACTGTAGCAGCCTCCTCACAGCTCTTTTCAGAGGTACAAAGGTTTCTTAACTTTTCCTTCAGGCCCAGGACAGCTGCACTAATTGATCAAAGCACAGCAAAACACAGGCCAATATTTTCTCTCCACGCCTTCCACCTTTGCATCTGAGACGTCACAAAAAGAACAGCTGTGTGAATCAGCAGGTTTGTGTGCAGCTCTAGCTCCCACTCTTCCTTCCTGCCTTTAAGCATGTTTTCTAGATGATGATGTAGTTTTTTCCTGCTTTTTGGTGTTGAAGTGATTACAAGGGGAGCATTTATAGGGAATGTTTTGTGATGTATCATATTTATTTCTTACATCTGATGAAATGATGGTAAGCTGTTGGTAAGCTTTAACCTGTCATGGGTTTTTACTATGAATGATCACTATACTATTGGAGAAAAATAGGTAAACTTCCCTTCACCTTTCCAGTAGAACTGTATATGGTTCCTTCCCCATATACGAGGGAAGGCGGCTCATTCTCCACAGCAAAATATGAGTAATGTAACAGATCCATAGAAGGTGGGTCTTAGTTCAAGCAACAGAAAGGAAAGCAAATCAAGGAATCCTTCCTTGATTCCCTGAAAGCACTTTTGGATACAGGAGTGTTGTCTTGGGAGCAACCGTAAAAATCAGATGAAGAGAGAGGAGGTGGCAAGGTGTAAGCATCCCCCTTCACCTGTATGCACTAAACCCCAGCGAGCATGAGCGTCTCCTCCTTCAGCCTCGGACCTTTCAGCCAGCAGTCTGACTCTGCTGGGGCTGCACAGCAGGACGGACCCAGCTGTGCCTTGTGCTACCGCAGTCTGTCACCCTTGCCCTGCCCAAGAGTGCGCCAGGGCAAGGAACGGGCTGGCAGGAGTGTGCCTGCTGCAAGAGCATTGGCGGGGCTTCTGTGCCGCTGTGGCAAGTTCGCAGTAGCGTGCCCGTGGCTATTTCCACACTGCCCGAGCTCTGGGGTGGCTCCGCAGCCGCGACAAAGGCAAGGGACACCGTCACCGTGGGCTGCCCCCGCGGCCCGCCCAGAAGGGGCTGGCAGCGCAAGGAAGCGGCCGGGGCTGTGCAATACCGCTCACCCCCGCTGCTGCGGAGCCGCTTCTGCTCCGGCACAGAGCGGCAGAAGGCCGGAGAGGGCTCCAGCTCCGCTCACAGCCGTTGTTCCCCGGTGCCGTGCCGAAAGCGAGCGCCACGTGTCCGTGCAGCCGCACGCCGCCCCGCGGAGAGGCGAGGAGACTGGCAGGACGCTCGCAGGGCTCCCGCCGGCTCCCAAGAGCGGCCGTCGCTAGATGCGGCGGGAGGCCGCTCCGCCCCGGCCCGTCCCGTCCCTCAGCGGGGCGGCGGCTGCCGGTCCCCGAGCCGCGCTCCGCCCCCCGCGGGCCGCGCCGCAGCGCCCCCCTCCGGCCGCGCCCCTTCGCGCGGCTCCTTTAAGGGCTGCCCCGCCCCGCCCCGCGCGCCGCTGGGCCCAGCTCGCGGGGCGGGGCCTGGCGCGCGGCGGCGGCCGGGGCGTTGGGCGGGCGAGACGCCGGGGCGGCCGGGGCGCGCGGCCGCCGACCTGCAGCGCCAGCGGCACCGCCGCCCCAGCCCGCCCGCCCGGTGAGCACCGCCGCCGCCGCGGGGGGAGGGCGCGCAGCCGAGGGGCGCGGGGCGGGGGCAGGGGCAGCCGGCTGGTTGCGGCGGGGCGCCGAGCCGGGCCCGCCGCCGAGGAGCGGGGAGCGGGGAGCGTGTGCTGGGCGGGGGCCGGGAGCCGGAAGGTGTCGGCGGCGCTCTCCGGTGGCCGGCGAGGGGAGCCCTGCCCGGGTGCGGCCCCGCACGGAGCTCGCGGCGCTCGGGGCTGCGGCGGGAGCCCTTCCCCGCCCGGCTGCCCGGCCGCCTCCCTTACATAATGTCACCTGTGGTACCTGCGGCTCCCTCGTGTCACAGCGGCGGGTGGTCGGTGGTGACGGCAGAGCTGGGCTTTCTCTGAGGTCAGCGGTCTTAAAGTGTGTGTGTCTCCGGGCGTGAGGATTCGCTTGGTGCGGGATGAACCTCTAGGATTTAAACCCCCTAAGTAACAGCGGATAAGCGTTCGCCGCGGTCTTCGCTTTTTCCTTTCGTAGAGCTTTTGGGTGTATAGGGAAACACGGGGAAAGTGGTGTCCGAGATGAAGGTGGTAGTGGAGGCACTGCTGCGGACAATTCAACCAGAGAAACTTTGTATTTGTTAGGTTTTCATCTTTGCTTTCTTCTTTATGGTGCTTTAACACTGTCCAGAGGTCAGAGCTTCCCTAGCAGCTGCCTTCACACTTGTGCAGTGCTTAGGCTGAGCCTCTCCTTGTGTGTGTAAGAAATCTATGGTAAATCCCCCGTGGAAGACCTGGAACTCAAAAATAGCCGTGCTAAGCTTCTCAGAACCGACAAGCAGTAATTGTTCTAAGTATCCCTAAAATTGGGTAAAGGATGAAAAAATACCATAATAAATTGTTTTTATTTCTAATATACTAATGGAAATAGTGATACAGTTTCTCAGCTTTGTAGTGTTCTTTTAAATAGATTAATGCAAATACAGTAGTTTCAAGTGGGTGTATTCTCAAGAGGGTTACGTTATTGTGGGGGATAGACGTGATCTCAGTGTAGTTACAGTAACACGATTTTGTTGAGTGGAGGGGAATGAGAGGAAGTAAATATACAAATTAAAAATATTCTGAAGTAGTTAAGAGCTAAACTGAGTCGATGGGCAGAGAGGATCTTGCACTTGTCTGTTTGCGCTTCCTAGTGGCTTTTTGTGCGTGTTCCCATAAAAGCTATTATGTAATGGTGCTTCTCTTGGCAGGAATCTATTGTCACCGTAATTCCTGAGGTTTCTGGAGCAATCAGCTTGTTCAGAAGAGTCGTGGTCAGAACAATGGGAAGAAAAGTTCTTAAGAGGAGGTGTTTAACCTCTTTAATTTTTCATGCAGTAGGACTAAGCTGAAGACATCTGGATCTTTTCCAGAGTATCTTTGCCGTCCTCTGTTGTTCAGCTTGTCTTTCTCTTCTCCTAGGCTGCGCTATAGCTGTCGGGCACCAGCTAGCTGCTTACATCTGCATCAGAGCTGGGAAAACATTGACTCTCTCCTTTAATAATATTTGTTATGCTTGTCTTTCTAGTGTTTTTTTTCTTTTCCCCTCTGAACAGATGCAAAAGTGATATTGTTAAAGCACTTAACTGTTGCTTAGACCAGAAAAAACTTGAGATAATGGAGAAAGGGAACTCTCCCAGTTCTCATCTCTAGTTTGAACTTGTCTGTATACATCAAAGGAAGGCAAAATGCCTAAGCAGAGAAGGAATTTACATATTAAATGCAAGTGCTGTAAGGATCAGTGCTCTCTGTGGTGTCTGTAGTTTATCGTTGATTTCATGCACCTCCTCTTCAGGTGTCTGCCATAAATCTCTGCAAATCTGCTTCCTTTTCTTCTTTTCGTGACATGCTTTTTTGGGGGCATATTTTGATGAAGAGAGAATAATTTTTTCTAGTAGTGTAATCTGGTGGCCAGTTGTGGCACTGGCAGCTTTACAGATCATATACTTTTGTCTTTGTAACTTTCATGTTGTTTCTGGTAGTAATTCTCTAAGCAAAACTTTGAGAAAGAACTAGTTTTCTTTTTCTTGTTTGCAGTTTCATCTTCCCTCTTACATTGGCTTGTCCTGTTATTAATATGAGTGTTTTATAGATCACTAGAAAAGACAGTGCCATCTGAAAGTAGGAAAGTATGTTTCTTTAAGGGCCACTGAGTGAAGGATGTGCTTGAAAGATCTGCAACTTAATCTAACTAGATTTTAAAATCGAAGGTCACTGTAGAATGAAGTACCACATGATAAGGGAGCCATAACCTCCTCTTAGACAAGTTACTGTCAAAACCCAGGTGCCCCCATATCCTCTTTAAAGGCAGATTACTCTCTGAAGTATGGGTCTGGGAAAGTACTAATCTCGAGGCAGAAATTTCCCAACCACAAGTGTAGCAGAGACTTTAGCTCTGTCCCCTTCTCTCTCTGCTTGTCATGCAAATTGACCACCTGCAGAATTTGAGGAGGACCCAATGTCCTTGAGTTGTGCAGTGCTCCGTGTCTCTGCTGAAACAGTTTCCACACAGTTATCAGCAGTTTATATTTAGTGCAGCCTGTGAAGGTGGACTGAAATGGCTGCTTGAGCACAGCTGCCTGGGCAGTCAGCAAGTAATGGTAACTGGAGTCACGAAATGTGCGTCCTGCGTGCAGTGTAGTGGTTTTGATGGAATTCATTCTGTCTTGGGGTCAGTTGTTTTCTGAAGCTTTGCTCCTGCCTCGAGAATTGTTACAACTCTCAGTGAGAGCAGCCTGTGATGGTCTTAACAACCTCAGCTGTGCAACATCCTAACCATAGATTTGGGTTTCTGTGACTGTTCCTGTTGCGTCACTTCTGCTTTTTATCGGTGTACTTGCTCTCACCCCGCCGCAACCAGCCCAGCTGCCTACAGCTCTACTGCCCAAGTACAACTCTTGCTTGTTCTGCTTTTGTGAGCAAATGGATGTAAGTTGCTGGCCTCTGTCAGTCCAGGAGGGCTGGATGCTGCATTCAGGGTCTGTGTCAGGCCACTGCTGTTGTATTTTTTTTTCCCTTTTAAAAGTTGCATCTCTTTTTGCTTGCATGAGATACCTCCAGAGAAGCCTATTATCTATGAATATCTGCATGAAAGGACAGTAGCTTGGAAGCCTTGCTGCAGAGTTTCCTGGACTGTGTCCTTTTGTGCACTCTGCTTGGCACAGACACTCCCTGCAGCTCCTCTGCCCTCTGAGCCACTTGTTGGCTGCTGTAACAAGCTGATCCCAGCTGATCAGGCTTAGCTGGGAGAGGCATCTTTCACTGGCAGGCTTGGTCCCACAACCTGTTTGCCTGAAAGACATGAAAGGAGGGAGGAGAGGCAGCAGGGGTTGAATTCTGCTTTAGGGATATGTAAATATAAACATGAAGGCATTTCCTAGAACAGGGAAAGGGAAAAATTAACCCATATATAGAAAATATATTGCGGTATTACAGTAGATTTCTTTTGCCAAAATACAGTAGTCTGTAATTATGTCTTGTTTTCATGACAAGTGTCATGTCCTTAGAAATGCCATCATACATGTTTAATCTCTTGTCATTAAGTTACTCTGGGTACAAATAGAATTATTTCAGAAGTAACAATTTAACCTCCAACACAATGTTGTAGTTGGGAGCAGGTAGATTACTATAGTGAAGCACTCTTTTTAAGCCCCTCTGTATAATTCATCTGGTTTTGCTGGTCTGTAGTTAATGTAGATTGTATTTTCCCTGACTCTGCTAGAAGTCTTGTTTATGCAGCTGCAAAAATTGATTTTACCTTTAATCAGAAGAAATACTTCCTATAAATGTCAGGAGGTGAGCTTTTATATGTACCAGAAAAAGTTTTCATCTGCCTTTCATACGTTGGCTGTTTTGTTACTGAACAGTAGCTACTGCTCTCTCACAGGAAGCTTAGTGCTCTCACATGGCTTACTACATGATGCAGTCTGCAAAGTCTGTTTTCAGACCAAGCATAATGATGCTGATAAGAGACCAGTGAAAACCTGGCCTGTTGTTTGCTTGCTTAATTATTTATTTTAAATATTTGTGTGTTGTAATTCAAGACAGTTTTTTGAGGAAGCTCATCCTGAAGAGCTGCAGGGCCAGGAGTTAGAAGTGTAAAAACCCTACTGTTTTCCCACTGTCTCAGTTGTCCCCCCAGTTTCCCTGTGTGTTGAACAGTGGGCATGCTCCAAAAGTGGAGCATATATGGAGAACTTTGTCTGCAGCACAAGGGATCTCTGTGTCTCATGTCACTCTGGCAATTCCCTGAGGGGAGCTGCTAGCCTGGCAACCAGCCCACCAGCAGTAAAGTAAATTGGCTTCCTGGTATTAGTGAGTGTTGAGTGGAATGCGTTGGTCATCACTGCTGTGGTAACCTTGTAACAAGGCAAAGTACAGCTTTTGGAGCTGGTTTAGCAGAGTCAAGGGAAATTGGCCACTTGAATCACTTTCATGTGGTAAATAAAACACCACGTCCTATTTGTGCTACAGAATAGAATGGCTTTAGTTCTTACAGTGTACAATTGCCATAGGAGTAACTTCCTTGTTGGCAATTGAACTTTGCAGGGCTGAAATGTGCATCATTTTAACCTCATGCTCAGAAGTGAACCAGCTTCAATACCGTGTCTCTGTTCATAGCTCTCTTAGCTTGCACTTCAAAAGTGCCAGGACCACTTGGAAAACTTCAAAGCCATTTACATTTTTTCCTCAACTAATTTTCCTCACAGTTTATAATATTGCTGTGCTTCACTGCAGTTCCATGGGATTTTGTAATAAAATGAGTGGGAATTGCTAGAATTTCTGATCAAAACCAAGTTTACAGCCTGTTTCTACAGATAGAAAAGAAATTACGTTGGTATGTTAGATCTCTTTCTGCAGGACCTTTAAGGGTACACAAGTTTTAAGAGGGAAACCCTGCTGATTAATCGCTCTTTAAAAAATCAGCAAGCAAACCAAAACCAAACAACATCCTTCCCAACCCCCCAATTCCTGTAAGTGAGCTTGACAATGGTGTTAAAGGCTGCTTGTTTTGAAAGACGCTGTATGTGTAGTGTTCAACCTGTAGGTTAGTGAAATGCTTGAATGTCTTCAACCCATTTATGCTCTTTGGGTTTTCTTTTCTCTGTAAATAACTTCTTAAAAGTCTTCAAGGACAATATATTAGAGCAACCCCCAGTGATACAGTTTTATGGGGGGGATGTGTTAGAATCCCCTTTGGGTATTGGAGCTTATTTGTGCTGACCACTCTCAAAAGGCATTTTATTTGTTAGACCCAGTAAGGTGCTCTAATGTTGATTAAAACACCTCCCCCCACCTCTTCTTTAAAGGAAAGTGCATACTGGGTATGTATTGCTCTCTAAAGAGCTGAAAGCCAGCTGATGTTCAGTGAAGGCAACAGTAAGTTATCATCCTCTGCTGTGTATGGATTCATTATATTTAAAAGCTAAGACAGAAACTGCCTCTAAAATACCCTGTATAGGTTGTCCTTTGGTGTTGATACGCAGACTGAGGAGAATCTCTTCTGTGCCAAAACACCAGCCTGGGAGGGTGATTGACATATCTGCTTTTCAGGAGAAGTGTCAGAATTGCAGAGCATTGCTCAGAGGGTATGAAAGCTTCACTTCTCCATCTGCTGCCGCATATGCCACTGGCGAGCCAGTGGCCATATGTGCGATCATCCTGAAAGCTTTAAAGCCAGCTTCTCTCTTGAGGGCCCCTCACTCCTTTTCAGAGTCCAAAAAGGGCATGCTGCTTGCTTCAGGAAAGGGAGGGTCCTGTTTTCCCCTAAGGAGAACAGAGTAGTATGTCTTTATAAGCTAAAGCACTATTGCAAAGAGCTGCGTGATCCTGAAATGCTGGGGACTCATTCTGTGATGTGCAAGAAAAATGTGCTGGAGACTCATTGCAAGCTTTGCCCTGGTGTATCAGTAGCCTACAAAACCATACAGACTTACTAATAGAGATTAATTAAAAATAATATCATGGGTACGGGGAGGAAGGTTGTAAGATCAGGGTTCCTTTTCGTAAGGATATCAGAGATGTGAGGAGCAGTTTGCTAGGTTTACTTTTCATTTCATTAGCTGTGAGAACCTTCATCTCAAGTCTGTTTGTGGTTTCCTGTCTTGCAGGGCTTGCACACTTCTGTGACTTAAAAAGCTGACATTTAAATGTGACAATGAAATGTTTAGCAACAAAGGAGATCTTTAAGCAGGCTAGACAAAAATTCCTTTCAGCTGCATAGCTTTTGCTCCCACTTCGATGACCAGTTTTCCCAGTTCTCAGTTTGTTGTTGTGCTTCCCAAAGTGGAGAAGGTTTGCCTTATTAGTAGCCATCTTTTTAAATATTGGAATTTTTAGTAGTAATGCTGAATAAGAAGAGGGTATATAGTGATGAGATAATGAAACATACCTGTGAATTTTGGCACTGTAGAAATAAATTTCTGTTATGCTTATCTGGGAAGTGTGCAGTATTTGCAATCACTGAAAGTGCATGTGTGTATCTGATGGCTGGACTTGATGTAGTTTTAGTAAGTGTATTTTGAGTAACTTTTGGGAAGTTTCTGTCCTGCTGAAAAAACCCCATCAAGCAAGCTTGAATGGTGCTGAAAATGTTCTTGGTAATGTTCTGCTACATTTGAAACACTTCTCTTCTTACCCTTGAGATTTTTAAATGGAATGTGTGAGGATAGTTTGCATATTCTTTGATTTTGAGTAACTTGTGCAGTACATCTCAGGCCCAGATCTGAATTTTGTAACATCTGTACCAGAAGCATAGATGTATGCCTGTGTCCTAAAAACATAATAGAACTACTTCTACCCCCTCAAACCTCCTGCTCTTTTATGTGACAGAGTGCCATTCTTAGTACTTACAGGGCTAATACCTATTTTTTTTTTATGCAGTTCTAGGTGTGTGAATCAACCTATCATCACTGAATCGTCAGTTTAATCTGGCGAACTTGACAACTGTTGTATCCGGCCTGTGTCAATACCAGGTAAGATGAAAGCTGATGCTGTTACTTTGTTTCTCCTGAGTTTTTGCTTTTAAAACCTGCATTTTGTCCAAATGCCAGGATGCTTCTGTAAACTGAAGGCAGAATGTGCTGCCTTCCATGTTCTCGTCCTGCAGTGAGACAGCCACTTGTGTTAGCATCTCTAGCTTTTGAAATAGGAAGTATTCTAAAATGTTCTTAGACTCTTTTGTTCATGACTCCTCTGTAGCCATGCTATAGCTTTTTTCTTTACTCCTCTGTTAACTTGTTTTTTGTGGTGTTCAGATACCACAAGCTGTGGATTTTTTTCCTTGTATTCTTCACTCCTGTACCACTCCCTGGTTTTGCTGAAGAAACTACTGAAGTCCTTCCTGCCTTCCAGAGTTAAGCATGCATGATAAGTCACCTGTGCTATATGACCTTTACTCTTGAATAAAAAATAGGTTTTGTTTTGATTTGAATTTTTCCCCTACCTGCTCCCAAATGTTACCTTTGAAAACTTATCACAGAAGGATCTTACTTGTGTATTGTATATTTGATGTTTTAGTTGTAAAAAGCTACCCAGATATGTCTTTCAGAGTAATAATTAAATTATAAAGCTGTTATTTGGACCTCATCCTTTTATCCCCCTTTAGAGAAGGGGTGTAGATTTCAGGGGGGTGAAGTGGGGAGGAAATCCCTTTAATGCTTTCAAGCAGGTTATTATCCAGCACTCTAGGGGAGTCCTAGAGCAGACAAACTAATGTGAGCCTTTGTTCTGATGCTAATCAAGATAGGGATAATTCTTCTGACTACGCCCTCTTCCCCTCAGAACCCTCTAGAATTGATAAGGCATTAAGCTCCTTTGCTACCTCTCTTTTTTCTGTGCCTGCCTGATGTCCTTGTTTTCTGTAACTGCTACCTTGAGTGCAAAGGTTCAAGTTTTAGGAAGGCCTCAATAGGAATGTTTACTTAAACATTATGAGATTTTTTTGGGTACTCTTGGGTGGTACTTGTACACTTCAGTTTAATATATATCTTGATGGCTATGTGTGTGTGTGTTTATTTTTTGACTCATTAAGTAAAAAATCCCGACTCTGTTGATGAAAGACACATTGGATTGAATGCAGTGGTATCTTTTGCTACGTACTGGGCACATGTAACTCAAATTTAGAAGGTATTTTTCATTCTGTCTCTTCTTGGCCAAAGCAGATAGGTGTTGTTTCTCAGATGCTTTTAAGGATTCCTTAAGAGACTAACTTCTGATCCCTAGTCCAAAGAGCTCTAAGTTTTCTAGAGTGAATGTGTGTGCAACCTAGGTAATATTTTGGTTAATGCCAGTAATCTGCTCTCAGCCTAAACATAATCTGCATAGCATCAGAGATAAGCTTGAAACCTAAGTATATAGTGCAATATGACTCTGCCTGTGATGTAACACAGAATATAGTGCCTCTTCACCATATCTTATTTGTGACAATAGGGAAAGGATGGTGGTGAAAATACAGTTGTCTCATGTGAAATGCTTGCATCAGACAGAGCTGTTAAAAAATGTCATGCAGATCAAGAAGAGGAAGAAGTGTTCGGGGTTATCCTCTTTAGCCTTTCCTTGGAGTAAGAAGCTGATGAGAAGCTCATCCTTGTGCTGCTAAAAGCAGGTCTGCTAATATAGCAGGTAGTGATAGTGGGCTCTCTGAGGATCGATGGTGGCAATCCTCCGTGGATAATCTGTCCTGGGTCTGGCTGGGCTGGCCTTCTGGTGAATTTGTGACGGAGTTTGCAGTCTTTTGCTAGGGGCTGTTCCCTCCACAGGGTGGTTTGAGACCCTTTTTGGTATCAGTACAGAACAGAGGGATAGGAAGCATTTAGATAAGTTAAGATCTTCCCTAGCAGACAGAGATTGCCTATGTGTGCGCAGGTAGCATGAGCATATTTGTGCAATGCTCTCATGTTTCATTTTGGTGGAGTCTTTTTCCTTAATGCAGAATTGGAGAAGTCCTGCAGTGATGGTGTAAAAATCTGATTTCTTTGCCAACTGCCCAATTTTACCTATGTAGACATGGAATATCTAGATAAGTTGAGCAAAAAAACATGTGTGAAAAGGTAATGGGGCAGAGGGAGAAAGATGCTCAATTTAGGTGACTGATTTGAAGTGCTTTCTGCCAGTGACTATGCACAGATGCAGCGTTTACATTTCAAAGTAATCCAGCCTGGCTCCTTGATGCAAACCTGCATGGAAACATTAGCTGTGGGAAGGGGTTTGTCAGCACTTCTAAACAATGTTGTTTTTTAAGGTTGATTCTGCTGACAATATCCTGAAGAGACATCACGAGCAGGTAAGAGACATCATGACCAGATGTGGTACATTTTATCTGGGTAAAATTCTGGGCTAGGTGTAACTGCCTTTGCCTAGTGCTATTAACCCAGCAACTGTTAAATCCTAGGAAATGCTCATTTTCAGGGTGATTGCTTTTACAGCCTGAAAATAAAACCTGGAAGATGTATGTGATGTTGATTTTTATTTTTTCTTTACCCTTGATTTGCATTTGCAGGGCCTTTCCTGCAAATGAGTGCCCTGTACTTAGTTATTCATATTCTATCACTTTTCAACATCCTGCTCATCTTTTGTGATTTGAAACAAATTAAGTTGATCTCTGTTAGCTTGGTAGACATGGCTACCTGTGCCCAGTGTGTTCCACCATCTCCAGCTGGCCGTCTTACCGAGTGATGTGCATGCTGCAGGCTTTCTGGGCATTGTTCCAGACAAGCCTTGCTGAATTGAATATGTGATAAGATTTATTTTTATTGTCTGATGTACTTGGTGTCAAGCAACCATACTTGCTAAAGCAAGCTGGTATTTTATAGTCCTCTTGCACTGTGCATTAATTGCTGCATAACTGATTCCTTCTTTGTCAAACATACATTGATTTTGTGGGTTTTATGCCAACATTGATTTTGGGGGTTTTTATACCATTTGTTTAACAGTCTCCCAGTACACAGGGAAACTTTGCACCCTTTTTCTACTTAAAGTAGTACTTGTAGCTGTTGAGAGGTATTCAGCTTAGAAAACAGTGCTGTGTCTTAACAAGGGCTTGTGTATATCCTAAACTCTGAAGATACAGCCAGGCACTGTCAGGTGCTCAGAGAAGCTAAAGGCAACATTTCCTTCCCTTTCAGCAGCTCACACAGACTGTTCAAGTTGCTTAATCCCCGTAAATGCTGAATTTTATAGGATGGATACAAAATCAAAGGTGTTTTTTTCTTGTTTTTTTGTTTGTTTGTTTGTTTGTTTTGTTTTGGGTTTTTTTTGTCTTCCATGCCACAAAGATCAATATTAAGTGTAAAATCAGCAAATTTTATCTACATATTTTTTCCTCTAGGACTCAAAAAAATTGCTTTAGTCTTTCTTGTCGTTGAGTTCTACTTGGCTATGGAGCCAAAAATGTTATACGTGATGATGATAGAATTCCCTCTAAGTGTAGAAGGTGGCCTGTTTTTCAAATTGAAAAAAAAAGATTTTTAATGTAGATGAGGTTCAGAAGGACAGTGAGATATTCAAAGGAAGCTTTTTGAAGCTGGCTTAATACTTTAGTATACTGAGATTATCCCATGAGTTCAGTAGAGTTACTTCAGAGTTGCACTATGAAGGTGATTGCTGTTATCCCCTCACCTGATGTTGAAAAGACTATTGCAGAGACCCTCTCTTCCTTTGGCCAAGGGAAGTACCACAAGAACATTGCATGCAGAGTGTGTGGAGTGCCTTGAGGATTGTGACTGCTAGCCAGGAATTGGATCCTGAGAAAGCTATTTGACTTGCATGGTCAGTGAGAACAGACTGATAGCTCTGGAGGTGAGGCTCTATTAGTGTCTCAGGAAAAACCCGTGAGGTTAGGGAAGTTGATTAGTGTAGGCAGTATTAATGCAAGCTTTGTGTAGTGCCATGAATGTTGTGTAGCTGCTGCCTGGCTTTTCTGCAAGCTTCCTGCCTTTCAAAGCACCTGCAGGAAATGGCACAGTAAATGAGATGAGCTTGTTTTGATCACTTGTGGATTTTTGCACATATGTGCAATTTTTGAGGGTAGATCAGTTTCCTCAGTATATATCTGTCTGTATTCAAGGTGCAATCTACAGTGTGCTAGGCAGTACTCCCAAGTGAGAACACAAATCCAAGTCAAAGGCCAGTAACATGTGATGGAGGATGGTAAGGGGGATAAAAAGGCACGTAAAAATGTAACTAAAACTGAAATAGTCTGTTTCTTTTATGTGACCTTACTCTTAAGATGTTGGTGGTACATTTGGGAAGACAAACCTTGCAACAATCCACCAGTCTCCTGGTGTCCAGGAGCTAGTTCTTGGAATGCAATGATGTTCATTAGCTTCCTGTGAGGAAGAATTATCATTTGGCTGTAGGTTCTTGCCTTTAAGCTGTGTTTGGCAAAATAAGTTTTAGGTACATTTAATCCAGTTTGCTTTTTTTTGGTATTAAAACTTAAGTCCCATTCATTCTCCTTGGCCTTTCTATGATAAAGACATTGCTGGGGTGAGCCTTGCACTTGGATAACTTGTCTGTGTCCTATAGGTAACTCTGTAGCAAAGGGTGGGCTTATTTGATCTTCTGGAAGAAGAGCTAAAATAGCTGAAGTACATAAGCAAAAGCTCATTGTGTAAAAATTATGTGCTTCCACAGTTAATGGCCCTTTCCAGTGTAATAGGGTGTAACATGTGGCGGCTGCATGCCTGTGTGTGACTTCATTATGTTGTGGTTTTCCCAATGTGTAAGGCTGTAAGGTTGCCAAGCTGGTGTAGGGTTGTGCCAGCCACACCTGGCACATGGGGAGGAGGTGACCTTGTAGGTGTGCAGGGCACAGGCAGCCGCAGGGAGGAGAAGCATTTAGGTGCTGCTGCTGATTTCTTTCTGCTCAGAGCAGTAGCTCTGAGCTAGACTTAGCGCCTTTTGCATTCAACAGGAGTGCCTCCTCACCAGACTTCACTGGGCAGGAAAGCTGAAATACTTGGTGTTCTGAAAACAAAAATCCTGCTGTTCTGGGGTTTCTTAATGCCTCATGAGCACACTATGTAAAGGGACTTGGTCAACTGGAAATTGCTATCTTTGCAGAAGCTTCTCTATATTTGTTTGTAAGATTATGGAAAAGTTTGGAGGGTGAAATGTTGCTTTATTTTTCAGATCATAGTGTGCTCATTGACATAGGTGTGGTTATTTTAGTATCCCACAGAATACATCTGGTCCTTCCAAATTTGAAGGCTTGGCTATGCTGCTGCTTTTCTTTTCTGTGCTACGTGAGGTGATGAGCAACCAAGCTGTCCTGTATCTAAAGTTCAGACCTTGGCACAGCAGCTGGGTGGCATTGCTTATACCTGAAGCTTCTTTTAATTTGCAGGGGGAAAAAATCCTTTAATTATTGGGTAGGTGACAAATACACAGATCAAAGTGAGACTTTTGAGGCAAAGCTTGGTTTATAAGAAGTAATCATGGCTCTTGTAGTGAAGTTTAATGTTGGCACTACAGAACTGAGGACAGAGCTGGGAAAGACAGTGTAAAAGTCTTTTGTCTGTCCTGTGATATATTGGCCTTGTCCCCTTGACCTCCTTATCCTTGGCAGAGGGCAGGTGCCATGTGCAGAGTAACTTCAGCCACTGTCATTTTCTGCAGTCCTGTGTGCGTCTGCTGAGGTGACACACACAACTGCTGGTCTGCTCTGACCTTTTCTACTTAGGCTTCCACATGCAAAGGGATCACTGTCCAACTCTGGTTTCAGCTGATCCTAAATAGTCTAGCTATCCCAAGTTTCACACAGGAAAAAAATGGATTTTAGTTGTGTCCGCAAAATCCGCCTTTTCTGGAAACTGTAGCAAGTCTGCTAGGGTTTGACTGCTGTTAGCTGGAATCAGAGTGAATGATACTAGACAAAAAAGAGCCTAGGAGTATTTGTTATGGAAGTCCATTTTAGATCTCTCCCTGTAGCCTTTGGCTTGCCACAGCCTTTCTGATTTCCCGGACTATTGATTGCCCTGTGTTTGAAAATGCATTTAATTATGAGATGCTTTTATAGGCAGTAGTCTTCCTTCTCACATGGAAGAAATAGAGACTAGAGATCTTGTGACAAATTGATTGTGAGTTACTTCTGGTTACATAGAAAAACTTACATAACAATAACAAAAGCTGGATTCCATAAGCTTAAAAGATAAAACTCCTGGTCCTAAGATGACACTTCTAGACAACTCTCTCAGGAAGTTCTTAACCTAGCAGTAGCTAAAATTCTGATGTCATCTCCTTTTGGCTCTGGCTGTGGGGCTGTTAAGCCAGACACTGGCTGTCTGGGTCTCTTTTTTGCTGCATTTCTTTTTTCACCTACTGCTTGGGAGGAGGCTGAAGAAGCCTTGCTGTCTCAGCAGTGGACTTGAACCCCACACAAGAGTGTACACCAGGTACCTGGGACACTGCCTTTGTGTCTTCCTGTAAACAAATGCTTGGTTCTGCTGGAGGCACTTATGGATTACTGTTCATGTAAGAATGTTCATCTCTGGCTTCCTTCCTAAATTCCCTCCTGTAGACAGAAAGCAAATACAAAGTGAGATGTATGGGTCAGGGCAATAATATACTTGGATTCACAGCTGAGTGTTTTAAGAGGTGGAGAGGGGAGGCTGGGACATGTGACATGAATGGATCTGGGAAGTAATGCTGGCACTAGTTAATCTGGCCTGTCGTTTTTCATTTTATTTACTCCTGACACTTGATTGTCAGACTAGACTTTTATACTGTGTCCTCTTTGTGGCTTAGACTGCTCAGCACTGCTGTGAAGTCCTTCTAATCCTTTTTGCTATCTGTCTCTGGTAACAAAAACTCAATTGACAGAATGAATACTTGAATTCCAGAGAGCAAGTGTGGATTCAGGCTTGGGAAGAATGAAGAACCAGCAATATGGCAAGATCTTGTTGGGAAGGAGGGAGTCTTACAGAGGTGAATTAACTTGTGTGCTCTATCTTGGCAACTGTTGAGGGCCTTTGCTAGTATCAGGGGTCTTATCTGCTTCCACAGCTAAATGGTACCCACCAACAGGTATTCAAATAGAAAAAGACCTTATTGATCTGGTTTGGATTTTTTGATGAGACAATGGGAATGCATTAAGATTGTCCCTCTTGCCTTGTAACTTTGCTGCATGGCAGATCCACATGTGCATAGCACTGCAGAAGTAGAAACTTTCTCAGCTGGCAGGCAAGTGTTCTGCAAGATATTAGAAACATTGCTGCCGTGCTCCTGCCCTCACGTTTGTTGAAGAAAGATATGTTTCTGGATGCTCTGATTGGAACCAACTGTGTTGGTTGCAATTCTGAGCAGTTCTTTCAGGAACTGAAGATTGTTTCACCATAGTGGTTGAGAGTACTGTGCTATAACCGTGCTTATTGCTGCCAAATGCTGCAGAGTTCCAGAGTGCTAACTGTAATCTGCTGGTGACAAAATTGGTCTTTCAGTATTGCAGCTCTGACTTGGCTGTGTATAAACCAAACTTACGTTAGGACTAAGAAAACTCCTACATTAACATTCTCATCCTCCTCTTTCTGGCATCTTGACACAGAAAGTGCCCTGAGCTTGACAGTCTGGGCCAGAATACTGATGGTACTAGTTCATTCGAAGGCCTTATCTGGACTGGGAATGCTGTGTCTATAACAAGGAAAGGGGAACAGGCAATTTTCCTCTTAACTTGGATGGAATGACCTATTACTTCTGCTTTTAAATATGAATGAACTCATTCTCCTTACCTCAGATATTGGCCATATGGTATTCCTGGTAAAAGCAGCAGATGTTCTTCTGCTGTGTTTTGCTTTGGTACACAGTTTCTCTTTGTTTTCTTTCTGTCCTGTCTGCAGTGGGCTGTTATATTGCTCATCTTAAGTATATCAGGTTATTGCCCTGATTTTCTAAATGTTCATTTAGAGATAAGACAGGGGGTGCATGAAATGTTGCTTGGGTTGTGGATCTGATGTCTGTGTGTGTATAGGTGGTAAAAACCATGGTTCTATGCTCAGCTCAATAGCTTCTCCTTCTGTTTTATTGTTACTTATGACCTTTGCACCTTGGTCTTCAGCATAATAATGTGTTCCACCCCACCGTGGCATTTGGCAGTCTGCATGCAGGAGTTTGATGGCTGCACCCATAAAGTATTGTTCTCTGTGGTGTCTTCTGTTTGTACTTGACACAGCACTCACTTGTGACCATTGTGTTGACACTTTATCTCTTGCTTTACTTGGGAAGGCCTGTGGTAGTGACATGGGGCGATTCCCCTTTGGGGAAAACATGGGTGTCTAGAGATAGATTCTGTCTTTCTGATGAAAGAAATAGAAGTGGGGAGGTGCTTACCTCAGCCCAAGGGGTTTGCCCTCAAATCATGCACTGAAGAAGTGTGTAGTAAGGAACTGCCCTTCCTGTCTGTGTTCAGAAACCACTAATTCTTTCTGGAAGACTTGTGTCTGGGTGCTCTTGGGCCTGTTGTTTTCTGCTTGGTGCTGTAAGTTACCTGTGATGGTTTGTGCACTCTGCTTAGCATGTGAGGGCTTGTAGTTCTCACATTCAGTGAGACAAGGTGGTTTTGTAGGAAGCTTTAACTGCAAAATATTGTCACTTGTGGGTACTCCAAACTTAGTGTGGCTCATTAGCAGAGCCAGTCAAGAGACTGAACTCTTAAGCATCTGCTTGTGAAGGAGACTGAAACCCAGAGTGCTTTGTCTAAGGGGGAAAGAGTCTGTTTGATGGCAGGATTAATGGTACAGTTGTTCAGTTATGATAGGTGGCTCTAAAATTTTAATACTACTCTTACTAGAAGACAAAACCACAAGAGTGAAACCTCCTCATAACTGTGTTTGGGAGCAGACTCATGCTCCCTGAGAATCCCACTGGGCCCAGTTACAAGGATGCAACAAAGCAATGTTTTCATCTCTGTCCATAATCAAAAGAGGAACAGCTGCTCTGGGGGATAAAATGCAAGGAAAGGCTAGATAAATTCTAAGACATTGAGAAGAGACAGATTTTCTTTGTAATAATCTCATTTGTATTTACAGAGTTACTACAGTCTTTGAGGTGCTGCTGCAATGTACACAGTTTAAGCAAAAACAACAACAAAAAGGTTGTTTAAACTCTGATGGACAAGACCAGTGTTCAAAATGGCTGTTTTGTAGCAAGTGTGTGTGTTTCTCTGTCTCACTGCTCTCAGTAATTTACCCTGCACTGCCATTGTGGCACCCCATGTTCCGTGCTGCAGGAATGCTTTGGCCTAATATCAGGCTCTGACAGATATGTTCCGTATCAGCTCATGATCTCAGCCAAGGAGGGGGTGTATGCTCTATGCTTGTGTAGGTTCTGCCTCTTAGGGAGGCATGGCTAAACTGGGAACAGTTTAAAAAGATTACAAAATAAAACCTCTACACCCCATTCCCATCTCTCCTCCACCCCTGCCCCCCAACAGCTCTCCCTACCACAAAACCTGTACACTTCCTGAAAGCTCATCTGGCATGGGAGAGGAGAGTTTACTCATTTTCCCGGAGCAGGAGATTCCTTTGTTGCCATTTGTGGTTGTTTAGGGAAGAAGCCTTTTGCAGGTATCTCCCGGGCGGTGCTAATCCCTTGCATGAAGGAGCACGGTCCCCGCTGTCGGTGCGCAGCCCCCTGTGCGCTGAGCTCTGCAGCGGGGCCCTGCTCAGCCCTGCTGTGCCCGCACGGGCCGCCCTGCATCGCTGCTGCAGCGCGCAGGACCTTGGCGAAATGCACAAAGTAACTGCCCTCAAAACCTTGCAAACTCGTTCCTGTCTGCCCAAGGGCAGTTTTTTTCAATCATGGAGACACTGTTAATGAGTTCAGCTGAGGAAATCACACAAAGAACTGTGGGAGAGGGAAGGCTCCTTCTGGCATGCCAAGCTGAGCTAGAATGTGTGCAAAGAGGGTAAAGAGGTGTGGCGAATATCTTACAAAGGAATGAAAGAAATGAAACAAAGGTGAGGCAGTGTTAGGACTTGAAAATGAAGGAAAAGAGCTGGAAACTGGAGAGGGTAGCCATTGGCAAAGAAAGTCTTAGTTGTTAGTCCTTTCATAAATGTAATTTTATAAATCAATAAATATCAAGCTCATGTCAGTGACTGTACCTACAAAAATATAAAGGGGATTAAATATTTACAGACAAGAATTTGAGGGAAAACATGTTTTCAAGAAGTTTTGCTCTTTTATTCTTGCTACTGAGTCAAATTATTGGCATATTTGAGATAGAAATAGCTCACGTATTGGAGTGACCTTTTAATTTCCTTTTCAGTCTTCTGAACTGTAGTGAGTAATGAAGTGAACAAAGAAAGCATTAAGAACAGGCGTGATGCAGATTTTGTTGCATGTTTGCAGTAGAGCTCTGTATTTCCTTGGGTGTGATACAGCAAGAACCTGCTGTGAGAGTTAAGATCTCTGGGACCAGTGATAGCTCAGATTAGAGGTGGTTTCTCTCCATGTGATGGTAGCTTGCGATATCCGTGTAGCAGTGGACTTCTTTTTTTTTTTTTCCTCATTTTTTATACAGCACCTAGCACAGCATGGTCTGATTTGTAGGCTCCGATTTATACTTGTCTTTGACCTGCAAGTGTTAATGAGGCAAGAAGTGCTTGTGTAGGGCTTTTTTTGCCTAGTCACATACCTTTCTGAAAGCAAAAGTTTATCCTTTGGCATGTGCCTCAGGCTTCCTGTCTGCAGCTCTTCCTTTGCAGGGTCTTCTGCAGCGAGTCACAACAGCTAGCTGTTTTGTAGGAAAAAGGATGTTAAAAAGCATGTGCTATAGGGACGGGATGGGAAATGACGTTTCAGCCCAGAGGCTTTCATTGTATGAGGGGGAGGAGCGTGAGATCAGTGGGCTTTTTATTGCACGGCATGAAAAGATCCCACAACTAAAATCTGATCTAACCTTTGCTTCCTGTGTGTCTTACAAGAAATGTTTTCCATGTAAGGCAAGGAGGGCCTGCTGTAAGGAAGCATGTGGCTGTCATTTATTTCAGAAAATGTGTCTCAGCATTCAGCTGTAGAAAAACAGACCAAAGAAACCTGTGGTAGCTGCAGTCTTTGTTGCCCACGTTTATGCTATTTAAAGACTAGTCTTCTCCAGCTTGATTCTGGTGAAATAGCAGGCTTGCCTAAAGTCTTTTGACTACTTATAGGTGAGGGGATTTAGCCAGGCATTGCTGGGGATAGGCCTGACATTTCTCAAGTCAGCATAATTGGATTATTCAGCTGATGGTAAGCCAACACCTTTCCAGAAGGTTTCTAGAGCTCTGGTTTGACTCTTGGTAAATGATTTCTTATGCAAGTCACCTATACATGGCCACCTACGCTTCAGTTGTGGTTTGAAAAAGAAGTGTTGATTATGTTAATCACTTCTCTGAAGTTCTTTTAGACTTTCATTCCTGATACCCTTCCCCCCTCATACTTTTTCTTGACTTACAATAGCGGAGGGAAAAAAATTCTGTCTCAGAAATGGGGATTTAATAATTTTCTTGGCTGAAAAAACCAAGGATTCCTTTTTGTATCTTGAAATGAAGGTGTTTGGAGGCCTTGGGTTAATCTTAATATCTAAAAAATCGTTTCAACTCTGAACTTCAGCTAATGTCAGGGACCAAACCATCCCAGGATTGATGACATTAAGGCAGTAATGTGCATGTCCCCTGTTTCAATCTCCTCCTCAGCTTTTTTTTTTAGTCTTTTGCAAAGTCAGAGTCTCAATATAGGTTGTACATCTTTCTTTTGTTGCAGTCTCTTTCACGTTACTATCATTGGTCTTAAACCCTTTGCATTTTGGGTGGACACTTGTAGAAGGGAACTGGGATCCCTCTGCATGTTCTCGTCTCTTGACTGATTTGCAGGTGAGCTCTGTAGCCCATTCTCAGGAATGTGCAGTGGGTGTTGAGCATTGCTGTGCTCTTGACATGGCTCTCACAAGGCCAGTTCTTTCTTTTCTCCATTTCTTCATTCCCAGATCAGGAGTCTTTCCTGCAGTTAGGATGTCAACATTATTTCCCCAGAAAAAAAAGCAAGCAAAAATGTTGGGTCAGGCATCTTGGAACTATTGATGTTGCAGACCGTCACCTGCTCTGCATTTCTCCTTGCTGGTGGAAGTACTTTCAATGTTTGCAAGGAATAGTGTTCCCTTGATGATGGTAGTGTTGAGGTTGTAGCTGTAAATTCTAAAAGGCCTCACTCCTGAGGGCCTTTGCCTTTGGGGAAGAGTAACCTTTTATGTCATGACTTCTGAGAGTGAAACTTGCTGTTGGTCTAGTGACAAAACCCAACAGTTTTCCTTGGTCAGGATTAAAAATTTATTAGTAGAACTGCTTCCTCAAAGAACTTAAACTCCTGCCCAATTTCACTTATTTTGTAGCAAATGTAGCCTAAATATAATTAGCTTTTTCAGATTTGATTTGTCTGCAAGGAGCTTGTAAAGACTGTTGATGCCTTTGATGTAAATAAAGTGTGGCTGTTCTTGGCAGAGATGATGAAGCTTAACCTTGGTCCCTCAGAAGTACATTGTTGAGTTCTGTCCTTACTATGTGTTCCTACCTTTCAAAAGGGCTCACAGTAGCATTTCTCTGAGATTTCATTTTCAAGGGTGCTGTGAAGCAGCCTCTGCAGTGATTTCCAGCAGCTATACTCGAGTGCCTCTGAGGAGCAGGACTTGGAGGTGGAGGCTGAGGCAATGTTGCTAGAGACCAGGGAAGGGTATGTGAGGGCTGGAGAAAAGGCTTCTGGTAGCTATTGGGGTCTGTAGTGTGCTGTAAGAAGGGTGGTTTCCTCAAAATGAGCCTTGTAGTGTCCTGTGGAGCCTTAGTGGAGCTATTTATTTTCCACAATGCAGGCTTGTCTTTGTCCTCCCCCCTCTTCCCTCTTCATGTGAAAGGGTGATTCTGCTTCATGAGGAGAGCAGACCCTGACGTGCAAAAGGAGACAAATGGACATCCTTTGTTATCCAGAGCCAACTGCTGCTTACACCTGTTAAATGCAGTGTTTGGCTTACCTAGAGAAGCAGCTCTAGGTGAGTTAGAATGTGTATAAAACAGCAGAGACTAGTCTTTTCACAAAATGAAGCTTGCAAGTGGCTTTTTAAAAGATGCTGATGGAAATCCAAATAGTTGTGAGTGACAGACCACCAACTCCTCTGGCTATAGCTGCTGTGACATTTGTGCTATACAGTCTCTCTGAACCGTATAGGTGGAGCTACAGATGACGTTTGGTGTTTTGTTGTCTTTTTTTAACAGTTGTTAGTCTGCATATACTGAAGAGAAGTGAGATTATTAAAATAAAACCACCGACCCTCCCCCCCATTCTTGGTCAATTCCAGTGCGGGGACCCTTTCTGAAAACTCTGCATAATGTATTTTTTTGTTATGGATAAGAGCAAGGAGCTCAGTTTACCTGTGCATTGGAGACCATTGCCAGTCTGATGTTGATGTTTAGATCTTTCTGCAAGATTCAGGGTTTTTTATTTGTAAAGCATGCCTTAATTTAAACGGTTGCTCTGTTTCTTTTAAACTGTTGCACCAGTGTCATTACTTTCCTGTTTCTTCTTGTCCAAGAGATGCCAGAGAATTGTTGATCAAGTGTCTGATCCTTATGCCAAGCTGTTTGCATTCCTCTACATATGTGTAGCATTTGTAGAAACTAACACTTCTCTCTGTATGGGTTTTATTTAGAATGTTTGGCTTTAGAGGAAAAGGAAATCAGTAACGCTGAAAGATGGCGTTAGTGGATTTAACCAGTTGTTTTGCAGCACATCTTAAACTGCAGAGGTAAAAGGAAAACAGCTTTGGTTATGGCAGCTGTTGACTCTCAAAAGACTAAATTGTATATCAGATTTACAAAATGGGGAAAACAAATCGAGTCTTAAGAGTACAGTATAAAAAAGGTGCATACCCTTTGAGAAACTCATTTCAAAATAGATTAAAGGAACATGAGAATCTTATGCTGTTGAAAGTAGTTGTAAATCACCTTCTCACTCTTTGGTGGGTCTTGCATATTAATTTTTTTTTTTGCTGTAAGCTCCTCTAGCTGATCTCTTTGTCCTGCTGCTTGGAGCACTGTGTTACAGGTAAAAACATGAAGGGCAGGACTTTAAACAAGCTTGCTTTATACTAATTTTAATAACCTTTATTTAATCAATTCAGTCTGAGGGAACCTTGTTTCCAGAGACAGGAAATTTCTTGAGGATTACTGGCTGTGGCAAGACCTTCATATTTATTTGCAAAATGTCTGGAAAAAAAATAATAATAGGATCAGTCTTCCTTTAAAGGCAGTTGAAACTGGAGTTGCTGAGATTTTCCCATGAGGCTGGGTAGAGGTCACTGGTCACATTCACTAGACTGTTTTTTCTTGAGAAATAGTTTCATAGCTTCAGTGTACTCTTGGAGGATACTTGAAGACACCTTAAAAACCCCAAGCAAAGCAGGGAGTGACCTCTTTCCCAAGTGGATGTACTGTTCACTTAGCTGCTAGTTGCTTGACATACTTATTCCTTACCTTCAGATAGTAGAGAGTTAAATATTCCTACTCTAAAATGCACTTTTTAGAGGGAATGGGGAAGGATCTTCCACTTTTCAGGTCTGTGTGTGCAAGGGGAGCACAGCATGGAGGTGTTTGGGGTAGCATGTGTGGTATCTTTCATGTTCATGTGCCCAGCCTGTTGACATTTGAATTCAAGTATGCTGGACAAGTGAAAAAAAACAAGTAGAAATCCAAAAGAGTCCATAATCTGTCTTCTTGCTTGTGTTTCATGGATGGTTGCCTGGTAGCTGGCCCATTCAGGCATGGAGGACTATACCTGGAGCCAGGAGGTAGGCAGCACCTGGAGTGGTGTGCTTGGCTGAGGGAGAAAGGCAGGGAAACAAGTGCTCAGGTCAATCGTGGGATGCTTTACCTCTGCATTCTGGTCCCTGGTGGAAAGGTGTTGCCTGTGGCTTAATCCAAAGTTTGTCTTTGCACATTTTGAGTATCGAGGGGATTATGATCTTTGGAAAGGTTTTCCCTAGAGTTTTGAGGTAGACTGGACAAAGCCTAGCTGTGCTTTTGGAGTCCGAGGTGGTCTAGCAAAACAACCAAAGTGTGACGTAGAAGATTAAATAACCAGTATGCTCTGACTTCTGGGTGTGTCTCCTTTTGACCTAGCACGGGCATGTGTGTCATTCTTGCTTGTGTGCAGCACCACTTCGTAGCCCTGCACAAAACTCTAACATTTACTGCTGAGCCTTTTGCTGACTCTTGTTGTTCTTCCTTGTGTAACTTTCCCCTCTCTTTTGGCTTTGATTTCATTTGCCTGCCTCTAACTCTAACAAGCCTGTGTTACCTTTGGCTGTTTTGGAGCACTCTCACCCACCTTTCTGGCCTTTAATCTGCATGGAAACCATGATGCTGGATCCATGATTTCGATATAGAGTATCTTTATGTATCGTAAATTATTTTTTTCTGCACTTCAATGTGGATTGAAAATTGAGATGCTTTTAGGGGCAAGAGGCCTGTACAATTTCTTCGCCCAGCATAGTGGGCTGCTTGCTTAAGCCAGAGAGTGCTTTCAGACACTTCAGGCCTTGGCAGCAAATCTGAGGTGGGAGTGTTTCCCCAGCTGCTGCTTCCACTGGCCCCAGAGCTGACCTTGTGCAAGGGCCCAGTTTCTCCCAGAAGTTCCCAAAAACTTCATTACTGTTGCAAAGGGGATATTTAGCTGCAAGGTGGGTGTGGGAGCAGCAGCATGGCAGTGTCTATTCACTCAGGAGCAAGGGTCATCCTTCAGCCCAGGTAGCCTGTAAGTGGTGGAGGGACAGCCCCAGCTGGCTCTGCAAAGGGGAGATGCTGATGTACAAGAGGTGGACTAGACTGCAGGTCAGTAAAGGGTGAGGGAACCATTCCTACTATATAAACAAGGTGCTGAGAGCTGCTAAGTGAGCAGTTGCTCTCAGGCAGTGTTCCTTGGCTGTCTTAACATTTTGTTTGAGTTTGATAACAGTTTGACAGAGGCCCCTCCCTGGGGAGTCGAGGAATGGGGATCCCACTGACACTTGCAGGGTGGTGCAGAAGACTGGCTGTGCTCCCTGTCCTGCTGTAAGTCAGAGCATCCTGTGTCCCACTTCTGGACTACCCTAGTTCCAGCTAACAGCGACTTATTTTTTAAAATATTTTTTCCTCTACTAGCCATGCTTTGTGAAGCCTAAATGCCACTGAGTCAGGTGAGGAAGAAGTTGAAGCTTTAAACTGACCTTCTATTGAGGTACAACACCTTTTCATAAATAACACCTTCTATTGAGGTGTTATTTATGAAGTTTCATTCTGCAAACTCTTACTTTTCTATGCTTCTTTCTGGCATGCTTCTCTCCCACCCCAAATTGATGGTGGAAATCTTTAACACAAAGTCTACATCTTTAACGCAAAATCTTTGTGTGATGGTTGTAGGTCTCAGATGATGGTTTGGTACTCTGCTGGTAAGGGATCTATCCTGAGAATTCTGCTTGGAGCACTTGGAGCACTTGGCCATATCACGGTGTGTGTATGTCCCCTTGTGACATGTAATAAGCCAGTATCATTTTTGGAGTGTCTGACTTGATTATTCTAGCTTGTGCTGCTCAAATCAGAATGTAATTGCAACTGATCCCTTGTAAGAAAATCAAGTTAAGTGTAGCCTGTTGAGGGAGACCAGTTAGAGGAAAAAAAGGCTGTGAGGGTCTTCTGCATAGTGATGTGTCTTCTCTCTGAGTAATTCTGGTAATTGTAAGAATGATTTAAAAGAAAGCAAGCTGTCTCAGCTCCTTTTCCCCACCCCCTCTTCTCTTGGTCCTACTGACTTTTGAAATTAGTTTATGTTAACTTGCCTGAAGTCTGAAATCTTCATGTTGAATGTTGGGGTGGAGTCTGTGTGGGGTGTGCCTGCTGCTGGTGAGGGTGCTCTGCTGGGGGACCTGCCAGGGACACTGACAGCAGGTCTGTGTGCAGGCAGTGTGCTAATTGTCCTGTGGTCTTAATTGCTAGGGGGTTGAATGGGCATGCAGAATTTGTTCTTTTTTTATTGTGCACTGGCAAGAGTGATGTGGCACTGTGGAATAAAACTTGCCCAGTGCCACGGGGATGGATGTCTGCCACAGTGAGGGGTTTGTGGCAGTACATGTGCATCTGTGCTGTTAGACAGTGCATCCCGAGGAGGAAAAGCAGTAAGAAACATCTAGCAACTTTGCAGCTTCTAAAAAACATAAGTAAAGAAGACTAGTGGGCTAATGGATGCAAAACCAAGCCATAGTGCTTGAGACCTTTTGAAGGACTGCTTTATCAAGACCTACTGAAGTAATTCTCTTCTGTGTTAGAATCCCAAATGCAGTCTTAAGGCCAAAACCAGAAGTTAAGACTTTTTTGGTTTGGTCAATGATCTATCTTGTTGGAAGATTAAATTTTCAGAGGACTTAAAGGACAGTCTTATTTTTCGGTGGTTTTGTGTGTGTGTGTTTATCTCTGAATGTGCTGACAGACATTGAAACATTAAGGATTTGTTAGCCTGGAATCTTCTGATACAACAATACGTCTCTTGCTGAGAACCTTCTTTATAAGGTGGAATACAAATAACAGGCACTGTACAATATTTGTCACCATTCCTTGAAAGGGGGTGATACTTATGTATAGTGGATATTTTTATATCTGGGAAATGTAATAATTTTAAAGTTGAGTTGTGTCTCGCAGCTGTGCTTTTAGGAATAAATGTAAGAGTTCCTTCATCTCCTAGTATAGTTCCTTACTTAAATGTCAGGCTGCTTCACTGAAGTTTATATTTAGAGGACTTTGATAGGAAAAAAACTTCCAAATGGATGTCCTCCCAAGTGGCTGTGCAGCTTGGTGGTATTGCAGCTGCATGTATAGCAGACTGATGCTTTTAGCCTCATTAGTTGAAATGAAAGCACAAGAAATGGTCAGGATAGAGAGAGGTGTGTTCTGGTAGGGAGGAATTATAAAATAAGCCTATACTGTACATGGGCTTTCATTCTCTGAAACAGATTAAGACTGCTGCATAAATGAGAATAGCATCCTGGATATACAAGTGACCTTACCTATCCAGTGCTTCTTTGTCAACCCTGTTACTGAAAGTAACATTTCAAGCTTGATGTGGTTACAAGAAGTTCTGCCTTTGCACGGATTTTCTTTATTCTCCTTCCCTGAAGCCATTCCAGTTTACTGTGAGTTTTCTTTTTTAGGACTTATTATTTTTGGAAGGCATTCTGGAACATTTTGTGCATATGGTCCTCTGTAAATGTGCTGTTGTACTGATTAAAGCTGAAAGCATGAAACCTAGCTTTTCTGATGCAGTGTGGCAGGGGAAAAAACGCTGAAACAATGGTTTCTAAAGGGAATACTTTTCCAAATAAAGAAATTTTCAATAAACCCACAAACAACAACAACAAAAAAATCACCCAAGACCAAAACTGACACAGATTGTGAGATATTTGTTTTCCACAATCCTGCAGTCTCTAGTTCTTCCCATAGATTGCATAGACGACAGTATGTTTAAAAAAAATAATCCTTTAAAGCAGATCCAGCATGTTAAAAAAAAATTACTGTTTTCTTTTCATTCACTGTTGACATGATCCCACTGCTATAAGCATTTTTGTAATAGTGCAGAAATCTGCAGTGCATTGGAGTTGTGTGCATTAACCTAACTCTTCCACTGCTCCTCTGCAGCTCTGTTTTTCTTCTTACTGGTTCCTGGAAGTTCACAGCCAGCCCATAACTAACTTCTTCCTTATTTGGAAGGACAGTGGATTTTGATCTCTTATCTTCCTCTTCCCAAGTAAAACAGAAAAATTTTCCAGTGAAATTCTGTGACTTTAAAGAAAACATCTTAAAATCTGGGGAGCTAATGATATTTAGGCCTTTCTCTTGGGCTTACCATGACAAGGAAAATTGGATTTTTTTTTTTTAAGCAATACAGTTTGAATCTACTTTGAATCTGTCAGACCTGTCATGACAACCACGGTATGGGGAAAAGGGGAAGGATCACACAATACTGAGACTGTTTCTAGTAGTTTGTTTCTGATTCGGTTTCTAAAAGTATGAGTGCTATCTGTAGGAATGAAAACAGAGCCATGCTTGGCAGTTGTTAATCCACACTGTCTTGAGCATTTCCATCATGCAATGGACAGCGAAAGGTACTGAATACCCCTTTTCCCCTTGGCAACCTTGCCGCCTCTTCTTTGCACCCACCTTGGAAAGTCTGTTCCTTCGTTGTTACTTACCTTTAAAAGGAATGTTGGAGTTGAAGCTTGTTTGGACCCCACAGGAACAATACGTCTCTTTGAACCTGCTGTCCATTTCTCTGAGCTGCAGCAGGGAAGAAGCTGGTATACAAAGGATTGCACCCAGCATGGAAGGGGATTAGCTGGAGGAAGTGCTCCCTGCAATCAGCCCACAGGAAAATATGCTTGGCTAACCTCAGGATGGTTAGAGGAGCATCAAGCAAGATAAGAAGGCAAACAAGGGAGGGGTACAAAAGCACAATCTAGGTGCCAAGAGAACTTTAGCCTGTGATAGGAAGGGTAGAGGGGGGGAAGCTAGGGAGTAGGCTGTGCAAATTGGTGAATCTTACAGGTTTATTCACTTGAGGTAGGAATATTGGTGTGACTTTATCAGTTGTAAGGTACTGATTATCCTCTAGTGAAAAATCCAGTTCCCTGGCTTAAAGCTTGGTTGTGCCTTAGTGAGTCTGTGGATAGTTAGGTACATGCCATTTATCAGAGATTAAAATGGAATTTCAGAGTTTAACCTGTCCAGCAGGCTTCTTTCTGTGCAAACTCCAACGCTCTCTTGAAAATGAAAGTTGTGCATCAACAATTGCCGGTTTAGTTTGTTGGGATTTTTTTTTTAATTTAACATTTTAAAATTTCAAAGAAGCGTTCAAGAAACCTTTGTGGGAGAGAGCAGGTAAAAGCTAAATCAAAACAATTATATGAAAGAAACAGCCAAATTTGAAGGTCATAGGCTAAACCCTCGGTGCAGCTGGGGAATGAGGAAGGAAATCCAGCTATTGGGATTCCACTTCAGCAGTGGGGTTATTTGCAGTAGGGTGTGTGCTGATTCCAATGTCCAGAATTAGCAGCTTGGTCTTTCCTAGTGATTCTTCTTTGTAGCAGGGAATATGTGCAATTTGCTAATCTGCTTTATGCTGTGACTGTGCTATGCAGAAACCTGCCTTTTATATTTCAAATATGAAGGTGTAAAATGAAGCTACCAAACACATAATCTTGTTACTGGACAGGAGGAATGTTACATGTTGTTTGGCTTTTCATATTTCCTCCCTTACTCTTCCACCTTTTCCGATCTATCCTGAATAGTTGAGAGTTGGCTGTGCTGAAAAGTCAGATAATTAAGAATTTTCTGAACTGCCTGCAGGTAACTTCAAAGGCTTTGGTTTTTTCCTTTGTCCCTAACTTAAACTGAACAGTGTAATTGAATTGTGATGGTATTCCTAAATGTTAAAAGCACAATTCCGTTTTTTAAAGCTTTCAACTAAACTGGTTTAACCACAGAAAGTAAGTGGAATGAAGGATTCCTTTCCTCTGCTGTCACTTGGACTTGATTTGATTTTTCTGTATTTTTTTTATTTAGCAGTCAAGAGGGTGACTTTTTTGCTCTAAAGCTTAACTGCTCTTTGAAAGCAGGCAAAATAAGGATACAACAAAACCAGCAACTAAGGGTGAAGGTTAAATCCTCTAAACCACACTGCTTACATTAGATTCCACTTGCAGCATGACCATGAGGCAAGAACAACACTTGTGCTTAGCTTTTCAAAAGCTATGCTGTGCACACCCATCACTCATGCCACTGCTAAGATCTTTGCTGTGTGCATTCAAGAGTCAGCAAACAATGTCTGAGTATTATTCTGTGAGGGGGAAGTCATGTGGATAAAATAGAGATTTCTTACGTGCACGAGGATAGCTAATTTTCTTTTGTTAAGTTTCAAGTATGGTATTTAAAAGCAAGCCAGTAGCATTCCAAACATTCTGAACACTTCCCTAAATAAACTTTGAAGAATTCAGGTTGAAGACCTGTTTTCCAACAGCAGTGACACAGGACATAACTGTGCTAGGCATTTTGAGCAACTAGAGAGCTTCAGACTGTCCAGTCTCTGGTTGTCCAGAGCATGTCCTGAGCGTATGACCTTCCAAAGAATGCTTTTCCCTGTGGACCTAGGAGTCCTTCTATGACAAAATAAGAAAAATAAGAAAACTAAGTCATAATCCTGTGAAAATTTACATGTGCTTACAAAGGGATCTTGGTTCAAGGGATATGAGTTGGCAGCTTCTGAAAGTCTGGAAGATGAATGGCAAAGGTCCCCAAAGAGCTTATCTTAAAGAGAGCTCCTGCCATATACAAGTGTGTTATCTTTGGAAAGGGCTGCTGGGAGCAAGCAGGGAGTCTGGCCTGCATGGTTTCAATGAGAGTTGATGTCTGTTTGCGGACTTCATGTAGAAGCAAACTACTGTTCCCTGTGCAGGCAAGGCTGGCCATGCAACAAGGGGGACTCTTGCTGAAGCATCACTGGGAAGCTTGCTTGATGCCAAGACTTGAAGAAGGAGCTGGAGATATCCCTAAGCTGGGAGCAATGAGTACTTCTTCACTTGTTCATAGCATTCCCTAAGAGGGTGTGTGGCTATTGACTTTGTAGATAAAGAGGATGGCTTATTGTCTTAACCATATTTAGTAGGTTTTTTGAAAGGGTCACATTATAAAGAAAACAAAAAAACCTCCACCTTCATTGACTGATATACTTTTAACAGAGAAAAATCTCCTCCACTCCTTACTGTGTTTATGGGCACTGCTGGCTGTACTGAATATTATCTTTATAAACATCTTTGTTTAAACTTCATCCTTACATAACCCTTCAGCCTAGGCTGTGGCATGTGAAATGGGTCTGAAATGTCCTTGCTCTTCATACTTGTGCCACTATCAGCTTCTGCCTTACTGTTCTTAGTATCCATTAAAGAAACCAGCCTGTTCCTTAGTGCTTTATGTACACTTTGATTCTCCCAAACCCCTGAATTGTTAAGATATGCCCCTGGGAGTATGTTTGACAAATGTGTGTGATCTACACTGCACTCCAGCTAACTTCAGGCAGTGGAGGCCTGAGGAGTTTTTATGAAAGCTGCTTCCCCCTGAGCTGTAGGTATAAGGAGTGTGCTAAAAATGCAGTCGATTTTCAGAGAATTGAATGTCTGTCTAAATAGCCTTAAAATCAGCTCTCCTCTGAGAAGAAGGGATAGTTTCTTATCTAGTCAGAACCTCTCTCTTCTAATTTTGGCAGGGAACAATCAAGCCTGGGAACAAGCTTTGTAACGTGGCTGAAGCCCAAAGGGAGGATCCTTGCAAGAAGTACCTGTACCCCATCTCTCTTAACAGTCCTGAGGGGTTTGTCTATGTTGTCACCCACTGAATGGGCTGGCTACCCTTGTGTCTCCTTCAAATCCACACCAAACTAGATCAGCTCAGTGGGATGTTTCTGGAGGCATAGCAGCATTTATTTACAGCATTCCTGGAGTGGCAGTCCTGCACCTGCAATAGACAGGATATTTGGTAACCTGGGATTCGAGTGACTTGGTAGCTAAAAAGAGGTTTGGAAACCATGTCTGATTTTAAAAGAAAGGAGAGAAACAGTGATGTGCTTTGGAGCAATCTGTTAGTGAATCAAGAATAAGCAATAAATTATTCCCTCTGAATATATTCTTGTTTTAGGTATTTCTGAGTTGTTTGCTGTTCAGAGACCCGAACTGGACTGCTGAATTCTGGCTGCATTCTCTTGGGGAGGAAAATGCCTCTGGGGAAAGGTAGCACACTTCAGGTGGCTCAGCAGATTTTGTGATAATTGCATGCCCTCTTCCTACCTCTCCTGGCTGCTACTAGGTCATCTGACATGCATTGTTTCAAGGGAAGGAAGGGCCACCTTTAAAAAATACTGTGGCAATACTTTCAGAGGTTCTTATACTAATGAGGCTTAATTAAATTGGAATAGGGAGGACTGAGCTTTCTTGGTCTAATCAGAAGGGCATTTGTTGAAGATGATACACTGCTTTTTCAGAGCTGTAACTCTGTGTAGAGCAGGGACTCTTGGAGGAGAGCAGCCATCTGTTGGCCTGGAGCATAGGCTGGCCTCTTCTGACTGAATATGAACTTTGGTGCTGTGCAGGAGGTTTGACTCGAGAAGATGGGGCAGATATACAGATTAACTGGCTTGGCTCTTTTCACATGGAGTGTTTTTTTCATTCCATGATCTAATTGTTGCTGAGGGTATTCTAAAATTTTTTTCATTGAGAGAGATCCAAAAAGAAAGATCCAGGTTTTAAAGATAGCCCTTTTGTGAAGTATAAGCATAGTAGTGACATGTAACTAAGGGAATAACCTTTTCACTGGAATGGCTACCAGGTTTATTGACAAATCTACATATTCCCTCCCATAATGCATCTACTGTTTTGCCTGAGTAATTGGAAATGTGAGTTGAGGCTGAGTTGTGTTTCTCTAGTCTGTGCTGATGTATTGCTTTAATCTTGGAAGTACTTAAGGATCTGAAGGTTCTGCCTTCCCCAGTAGTAAGAGTGATAACCCAGATGTCCTGTTTGTCCTCACAAGGTACAAAAGAGTACAGTACCTGCCTCTGCACTTCTCAGATCTCTTTGAGATTAACCAGCAATTTTGAATTTCCTTGGGAAACTTAGCCAAATAAAAAAATCCAATCTTCCTTCAGTCTGCATATTCATTTAACTGAACAAACTGTGGCTGAATGGAGCTTTCCTCAGAATTAAAAGTATTCCTGTTGTCAGGTGTAAAAACCATTAATTTTGGCAAATTTGTTTTCATCTGAGAGCTTCAGATGTGTAATGAATAGCAGGATACAAGTATTGAGGTGTGTTTCCATGTGCGTTTTTTTTGGCTGTTTTTATTTTGTTGGTTGATTTGTGTTTCCAGGATGTTTTTTGGTTGGTTGATTGTTGGTGTGTTTACCATTAGAGGCCTTGCAGGTTAAAACTACAGTAGGTTGGTGAAATGTGTTCTGCTGGGTCTTCGTTAAAAGTAAGGGCTCGGCTTTGTGCTTTCTCTGTTTCCCAGCTGTGCTTTGTGTGTTTGTATACAAGGCTGTTTTTGCTGTGACAGTGCCTCGTAGGCTGTGGGTGAATCCCTCAGTCCTCAGGTATGAGCAGTGTCACATCCTGCAGTTTTAATTGCTGTGCTCTGTCCTGTCAGATCATTATACCTGAGGTTGGCAAGTTGTTTTACATTCCTCCTCACAAGCGTGTGTTTGCCTGCTGGCTGCCTGTCAGCATTGCTGTGCCTCTCCAGGTGGCTGAAGGAGTGTTTGATTGATTTATCCTACGGTCTGCTGTGTCTCAGAGACCCTCTGAAAAGTGGTGGGAGTGGAGGAAGACTGGCTCTCTTGAAGAATTTTTGAAACAAATCCTCCAGATGCTATGTGCTCTGTGGCTGGCTTGAAAGGAAAAGCGAAAATTAATTGTAAGCTAGGCAGTCTTCACATTTGAAACATCAGTGAGTGAAAAGTTATGGTCTCTCTCTAATACAGCTCCTTTTAGTCTTTCCTGTGTAGAAGATTGCTTTTTCTGCTCCTGTTACCTTGAGAACTGTGAATACTTAGTAAGATTCCTCTGTGCTAGAACATGTAAAAGGTTTCTCTTTGTTTCTGACTTTCCCTTCTCCCTCTCCAGATGTTGTAGGTGTTTGGCTCAACATTTTTTCTTCCTTTGTTTGTTTTTTTTTAGACCAAAGTGCTCCTGATCAACCAGATCTTTCAGAAATTTTTTAGAAAGAAACCTTGGTGGGTGAAAGATGTGCCATGGAATGATAGCATCAAAGAGCAACACAGGATCATCTCTTGCCTTGACTGGCCATGGGTTATTTCGTCTGCTAGTTATCTTTAGTTCCTTTATCTTGGAAGCACAGTCCACTGGTAAGTGAAACCTTTATATATGCTACAGGGAGGGGGAAGTATATCAGTTTGGAAGTGGCTGTATATTTTTAGGTGAAAACTGGTGATGGTTGATGTATTTGTACACATCTTTCAGTACTCACAGGAAAAATTCCATCACTACTTGTTGAGCAGAGCGGGAAGTGTCTGAACTGAATGAGTCTTGCATATTAGTAAATATTATTGCTTGTTCTTCATCCTGTACTTTTGACTCCCATGGGTTTTTTCCCCTTCATTCTCATTCCTTTGCTGCAGCTGGGGACACTTGGGGCATCTCTAGATCACGGACCATGGTTTTGTTGAGTGAGATTCTCATGTAGGCAGTGCTGTCTGTGTGCCCTTGAAGAACTGCTCATGTGAAGGGGTAGAAGCAGAGACTGTGTCAGCTCTTTTGCACAGCTGATGAATCTGTTCAGTGGTTCCTTGTACGCCATCTTCTGACACCTTAACACTGCTATCTCTGGCCCTCTATTGGATCCTCTTTTCAGCTTAAGTTTTCCCTCTCCCCTCATCTCTTGATGTTTCTCAGACGGATGAGTGTTGTGAATAGTGTAAAAAGCAGTGGAATGGGATGATATGAAAAATGTCACCAGAGACTGGAAATCTGCCTCTTAGAAATTAGTGGAGGAAGGAAATGTACTGGATACTTAGAAGGTAGTATGTGATGTGAAGTATGTGCTTGGTTACCCAGGATACCCTGAAATATGTCTTTTTTCAGACCAGCCATGATCTAGTTTTTGTCTGTGGAGAGATGTCTGGTCATAGGAGGCATAAGATAGAAGGAGGAACTTTGTTTGCTTTTGCAAGAGCAAGGAGGAGGAGTTAATCCCAAAAAGACAGATTTGACTTGAGCAGCTGTTGTAACATAGAGCATTAGCTTGCCTATGGAAAGAAAACCTCAGTTCTTGATATAACTCTCAAAAGCCCTATTTATTTGACATATCATGGCACCTGAGAATGTCATGTGACCAACATTCCTCAGCATCAGTGTGGTACAGCGGAATAAACATTAGCTGCCAGATGCAGTCAAAGTTGAGGTGATCCTATATGGAAAAGTCTGCTGGTGCTAAAAACTTCTGGAGGAGGAGTTGATTTCCTTTTACTATTCCTGGCTCTTTGAGTTGGAAGGGAGAGACTACTGAAATCAGATATCTCAGACTTCTATGTCTTCCTGACCTGATTTTGGCCTTGTAGATAATGAGGGGGTGGGGAAGACACCCTTAAGAGCATGACAAATTGTCATGAATAGTTAGTGACAGTGGGAAAGGGACAAGATCTTTTTGGATCTGGGGTATCCATGGTTTTTTTCCAGCCTTGCTGTTGTTGCTGATAGTGTCACTGCCTCATTTCAGATGTAGGCCTGTCAGATATGCCATCTGAAACCCCCATTAGGCACTGCAGCACCTTCAGCTGAGACTGCATAAGTATGCAAATGCCTTGTGCTGCACGGACTGCTGGATGGGGAAAAGCTGCCACAATACTGGCAATTCTTTTTAATATAATTTTTGAGACATCCAGTCACATGACAAAAGCACTAGCTAGGCATGCCAGAAGACCCAAGAGTGATTCTGCATTGTGTTTCCCTTTCTGTGTTCATTTTGCTTCAGGATCTGAAACCAGTTGTGGTGAACTGATCAAGGCAGATCATCAGCTAAACAGGATTATAGTGGCTAGGCAGGAACCATTTCCTGCAGGGGAAGTGAGAAAACAGGTGAGCCAGGATCATAGCAGAGGGCAAGACATGCAGGGGAAGAAATCCTGGGGAAGGGCTTGCTGAGGAGTGCTTCCATGTACAGTTTTTCTGAGGCTGGGATGTAGCAACCCAAAAGGCAATTGCTGGAAGGGATGGGGGGGGCTCACTGATGCATCATGGGCCCAGGGAGCTGCACCTGCAGCAGTGTGCCAGCCATGAGTAACATCAATTAGCAAGTCATCTGAGGAGCAGCAAGCCAGATGGAGAAACAAAGAGTGAGGGGCTTGGAAAATCAGCTTTCCCTCATCTTGGTCCCCCAACCACCTTGCAATCCTCACTTTATTACTTTGCAGAGCAAAGTCATTCAGAGCAAGCAGAGCAAAACAATGTTAACATAAAGCAGGAAACTGTATTAAATCTCGTGGTGGTAATGCTTGTCTTGAATGTGGAGTCAGTGTGACAAGCTCAAAATTGTTATAAAAGCTGAAGAATGTTCTCATAAAAAGACAAGCATGGAGACAATGCCTGGCTCAGCCCTGAGTAAGAAAGCAGAGCTTGTGATTTGTATGTATAAAACCATGAGGTATATTGTATTGCAATCATTTTGCTGCTTAGAAATTCTATTGCTTAAGTTGCAGGAAGCTTAGAGACATATTCATGATCTGGGCAAGAAGATGTTCTCTTTGCCATGTGGTTAATGCAGAGAGCAGACTCATTTTCAGTCAGCAAGCATCTGCTCTGTCCTCTGGTAATAAATCGGTTTTATTTATGAATGGATTTTTAAGAAAAATCCTCAGCACTTTGTCTCAAGCAATCTATCCAAATATCCTCAAGTGCCATGAGATGAATATAAGTTGCTTAGTCACTAAATATACTGCAGAATTTGGGGAAACTGTTCCCTTTTCATGGGAAGATATGCATAAATATGAAAATAACCACTGCACATATTTTAAGACAAAACAAATGCAGTGTTTGGTAATAGGCAAGCAGTGAAGCTGTGTCAGAAGAGGAGGATTTATGGAAACTTGAGTGCTGCTCAGGAATATTTTTTGAGCTTTATCACTGTTTCAGCATTTTTCCTTGTCTGGCAAGTTCTCCAAGATTAGTTGTGGGAAATAATGAAGGAATGAGCAAGCAAGGAGACTTGGAAAGCTCCTCAGTAGTACTGAGGCTTAGTTCTTCATCTGTCTTTTCTGTTTCTTTGAGGGTTCAACTGGAATGTTGCTAAGAGCCAGAATGTTTAGTAGATTGAGATGGAGAGTTTTTAAAGCATTGGAGAAGAGCAGTAGCAACCTTTTTATATGCATTTCCACAGATAATACTTCCCCATTTTTTCTTTGTTGCTGTGACTCCCTCCCATCTCTGTCCTTTAAGGCCTTGTATGTATATCTCATTCACAGTGGTCCTCCTGCCTGGCCAGGCTATTTTTGGAAGAATGACAGTGGATCAGATTAAGTTGTTCATTAAATTTTAAGATGTAGTCAGTAAAATACTCTGAAAGCTTCCTATGATTTATGTTCCAAATGTGTAATCTCTCTTGGATTCATGACTGGCTCTGTCAGAAACCTATCAAAACAGGCTGGGCCTTTCATTATTGATAATAGCATCACCTGATCCTGGGACATGCAAGTAAATGTGTTGGTAAAAGTATTAAACATCCCGAATTGAGCAAATATCAATACCTGTAACGGAGAGTGTGTAAATATGAACCTTTTAAAATTAATAGTAATGCAGGCTTGGTGAATCTAAGTCCATTTAGATTTAGACACGGTCTGATTTTTGTTGACTGCACGTGCAAAATGCTATAAAGTTAGCTCTTTAATTTTTAGGATTGCCGTTAAAGTGATAAATTGAGCTTGAATAAACTGAAACGACTTCATTGCTGTGTGTTGTCTGTGACACAAATGCAGCCACTCTGCTGCTTGCTGTTCTAAGGTCTTTTCAGTGCCAAGGTTATTCTGCACAGAAGCTCTTGGACACTGCTGCCATTTGTTTGCATTGCACAGAGCAGCTTGTTAGAGCGCACTCTGCTCATTGAGCAGATCCAGACTTGTTCCTATTCTTTGGGAATCTCTGCGAAGCTGAGCTTTCCTTTGTCTCTGATTGCGCAGCTGGAAGGAAGGCGTTTATACAGCTAGGGATGAATTCAATGGCCCTGAAAACAAGGACACTGTAGCACTGGATGGCCAGACAGAAATGTGGAAAGTGTCATGCTTGAACAGATGATCTTTATTCTAACCTGTATGCTTCATGTAAGTGTGGATTTGGAGAAATTACAGTGTCAGCCCAAAGCAGTGTGGCTTTCTTCATGGAGAGAAGAGGGAGCATTTTTAGGAGCAATTCCTCTTTCCAGTCCCTTTGTAGAGCTTAATAAGAACAGAGTAATATGGAAGAGCATGAGGTGAGGAGCTGCAGAATAATGGCCAGGCTGGAAAGATGGCTAGGAAGCAGATGCAGGTAGGCTCAGAATTAGACTATTCATATAATGATAATAATATTCACACTGCTACACACACTGAACCAGGCAGTGTTACTTAAGTAAATGCCTTGAAGGGAGTAGTAAGGATCTCAAGAAGCCACATAACTTTTTAAATTTTAACGAGTTCTAGTGGCTGAAGAATGAATTAAAGCTTTGTGATGTTTAGCCAACTGCTGGCTTAAGCCATGATAGCATAATAATAATCCTGAACTCTCCTTTTGTCTGTCCTAGGTTGGCTAAGCAAATCCAAAGGACCTGCATGTGAGTAAACTTACGTTCACTGCTGTACTATGAGCAATGAGTGCAATATTTTACTGGTTAATATGAGTGTCTGTGAGCTAGGATTCCCATTATACTTTTTGTCTTGTTGAGATTCATCTCTATGTCCCATTTTCATTTTTGACCCTTGGATTTGGGAATGACAGCTGCCCTTAGTTTGAGAGATGGAGTTCAGCTTCCCATCTTTCACTGTGCTTGGAAGGGATCCTTGTGCCTTCTACAGCATTTAACTTCAAATGACTCAAGAAAACAACAAATCAGAATAAATATTTCAATAAATGCAGAGACATACTGCTTGTGAGAGTCTTGAGAGGCTGACAGAGTATTGAGAGGACAAGGGTGACAGGCTGAGGTAAAAAAAATATTTTATTTCCTTTAATCAAGAAAAGTGAACATCTCAGCATAATTCTTGATATGTTCCATTGGATACTCCTGCTTTTCATTTCATGTGCTCAGTTACTTTCCGGTAGCCACATTATGGATGCATGCAATGTTATGGATGCATGCAACTTTGGAAGCATATTTGATTTATCTCTTCTAAATATATAAAATAAAATTTTCTGTACGTTTTTGTTAAACTTTGAAATAGGATTTGTTTAGTCTGAACTTTTCCCCTCCACTGAAAAATAACAAAAACAAAAAACCAAACCAACAAACAAACAAAAAAACCCTCACCAAAAAAAAAAAAACTTCCAAAAAAAACACCACAGGAACAAAATCTGCAGGGAATGGATTAATGAAGAAGAATTTAAAGGCTTGGGAAGGGAATTTTGGCACCTACCAAATTTTGATCTTCAGAAAGTGGGGGTTAAGAGAAATGCTGATGGGATCTTCTGAATCCTCTTTTTTTTATTCAATGCCTCAATATTACTCCTGGCAAGAAAAGCAGTATCGCATACACATAAGGGGCTTTCAATTCTTGGTTGTGGTTGCTAGCAGGAAAATCAGCCATTTTAGGAAAAACCTCAAAGAGTTTTCTGGTCCAATTCATCTTAGCTTGTTGGGTTAGAATGTGAAAGATGGAAACTGTGTTTCATTGTCAAGGGAAGCAGAAGGTGTGCTAAGTGCCATTTGTTCTTCAGGAGAAACTAGTTGTGGACTATAGTCCAGGTTCTGAGTCATCACCATCCTGGTGTTCCTTGAGGACTGCTTCCTGCTAGGCTGAAGATACAGATTTCTCTGTCTCCTCATATTTTCACTCAGTCCTTTCCTTTTTATTGGCCAGAGGCAATCATTTGGGAAGAGTTTGGGTTTTTCCCTAGTATTACAGGGTAACTCCTGACAGTGGGATACAAGAAAGTTTGCTTGTTTATCACCTTGTCCCAGTTCCTTTCCTGCTTTCTGTCCTTCCCAGAGCAGCTGAGGCACTGTTTTTTAGAATATATGTAATGTTTTTCATCTGTGCAACCCGTGTCTGCCATTGCTTCTCCAGCCCTTACATTTAACTGAAGTACCACAAGGAGTTACCACTTCATGCTGCCAGCTGATAGTGATTCTGCAGTGGGGATGGCAGAGCAAGAAGTACATTTGCTGTGGAACTGTGGCAAACTTCAGCCTGGGCTGTTACTGCAAATACTGCTGGAATAGCTGCTGTGTGGTGTGTAAAGCTGTGGGTATGACCTTAGCATGCTGACATAGGTGATGAGGAAGAAACAAGGGGTAGGGCAAGGTAGGAAACTGTAGATTGATGAGTCTTCAGCTTTTGGGGTCATATCTGTCAAGGCTCTGCTAAACCTGGGAATCTGTGTCTAGATGAGGGCTGCTGAACCACTGCTGGTAACAATCTGCCAATAGTCCAGAGTGAAGACAGTACCAAAGGCACTTGAACAGCAAGCTCAGAAATGTTTGTACCTTTGTGAAAGTAATTGGAAGAGGATTATGGTATTGTCACAAGAGGTTGTATACCTGCTTATCTGTGTGTGCTGGTCTGTATATAAAATCACATTTTCCTTTTAATGAACTGGAACCTCTGGGGAACATTGATCTTCCCCTGCAAACAGGAATTCCTGAGGCTCTGCTTCTGCAAAGTGTTGCATTGGAGTTTGAGGACTGCTTTCAGATGTTGTTAAAGGGATTTGAAGTAATTCCTTAGATGTGGGGCTGTATAGATGAGTTACAGGATGTGCTAGGTGGATTGGGCTGTAGTGGGCTTGTTGCTAAACTGTTGAAGAATAAAATGAGCTTTTGGCCCAGCCTAGAACAGTGATCCTTTTGTTATGGAATTTTATATGGAGGGGAACTTCTGGATTTCTTGTACTGAGAAGAGTGCCTAATCTCAAGAGGTTGTTGGGATGCTCCTCCAAAGTGCACATTGCTTGTGTACTTTGGCAGGGCTGGTGCTGGATGGAGATGTTTCCTGTGTTTCTTCTCTATAGGTCCAATGCTGTGAATGCAAAAATAAGTGTGTTTATCCACCTGGCATAGTAAGAAGCGTTTCAGTGGGAGCACAAGCCAAAGCATTGAACAGTAGGGTAACAAAAGAGCATCTTGAAATCCTGTGGTCTCAGCATTTTAGGTCTAGCCAGTCATCTTAATTCAATTGGGAAAAATATTTCTTGTTCTAAAGCAAAAAAAATACCATTGCTGCTGCTTTTGAGATACATATTTTACTTCATCAGTAAAGGGAAAAATATGTCTTACTTGAAAAACGTTGCCTTTCTGTAGAGTGCGATAAGCACCTCTGGCGGATGTTGCCTGAGTTTTCAGCCCACAGACAGGAACGAAACATGCTTTGTAAGCTTTGACACATGCAATAATTAGAAAGTCGAATGCTGCTGCTGCATTTCTGGCTAGAAAGACCATTTTTTATGTCCTGAGAAAAAGACCAACATGGTGTGTAAATAATTGTGTCAGACATATTCTTAGACACTGATAAAGCTGTCCAGAAAGAGAACTTTTTTGTGCTCTTACCAATGTTGTAAGGCAAATGGGGATTTGTAGGAAGGTGGTAAAAGAGATTGCATGTGAATGAGGATCAGTAGAGAATAAAATTCTAGGAAGGAGAGGAGGGGGACAGGAGTACAGCAAAACAGAAGTGTGACTGTTTCCAGAAGTGGAGTTGTGACAAAGTTCCTCGTGGTTTATAAAGCAAATTAGTGGCTTGATGGTTAAGTAGTGCAAATCTTAAAAGAAGGTAGTGTTTCATTTATGCGAGTGGACTAGAACAGTTGAGAATAGTATGGCCTTGGGAGGGAGAACTCTAGTAGAAAAATATGTGTTTATTTTTTAAGGGTTAGGTAAGAGTGTCTTAATGCAGGAGGAAGCCTCTACAGCATCAGGGTTTTGAAGCTTTTCTGTAGGCAGCAAGACTGACTTGTGAGACACTGATGGAGAGTTTAAGAATTTAAAGCATACAAAGTGGATGTGCCCTCCAGAGACTGAAGTGCAGAAATCTGTGGCAGAAGCAGATCGGGGTGAAGAGACCAGTTACTGGAGCAATGGCTGTGCCTGTCTGTAAGTGCTCTAACATCATGGATGGTGAGAAGTTGTGAAAGACCATATAGCAGTTTTCTGTGAAAGACGATGTAGGGAGGAATTTCAAGTGGAAGTTGCTGCCATGTTTAGAGTAGTATCTGACTTTCTCAAAGTTCTGCTGTTCTTAGTTTGTGTTCACTTTACTAGTTAAAAGCTGCTTTGCTCTTCCCCCTGTCCTGCATTTGTTTGGCTGCTTCACCCCTGTAGAGGAACCCTTTTTGTGAAGAAGATAAAGCTATTAAAGCTACCTAACTCTAGATCCTTGTCAACACTCCTTGCTGATCCCTTCCGCGTGGTGTTTGTATGTCACTGTAAGTGTGGAATGAAATTATGTCAGAGTGGGTAAGTAACTTCTAGTGCTGCCTTTATTTTGGACCACCAGCATGCGGGAGATTTAACATCCAAGAGACTTAGCTGATGCTGCAGAGACCTTTAGGAATGTGCTTCTGGTGTGTCATACAAAACTCACAGCTGTTGATATAGCTCTGTCGTGGGAGGAGAGAAATGTGTATTTCTAACAGTTTCCTTCTGCCGGTTCCTGTTGTAACTTCAGAGCACCTATCTTTGAAACTCAGAGCCCTAGGGATGCCCTGCTCTGTAACCAGTCTCCAGTAGTTCAAATTTTGGGCCTGCTGGTGTGCATTTTGAAAAGGAGCTCTACTGTACGAGTTTTGCTGAGCCATGCTTTGTGCTGCAGCACATCTTCTCTTTTGGACAGGCTAAGTGTATAAAGTATCTGTAATGTTCTCTATTATCCTAAAGCTAGTACTTCCCTTCTGTCCCTGGTTTTGCTTTCCTGAGCAAAAGTAACACTTTAAAGCTCCTGGAGGATGACCTTCAGGTTTCATTGTAAACACTTTCTTTGGTGTAAATTACTTAGGTTGTGAGATACTAAGAAAAGGTAAAAGGTTTATCATTTGCCTGTTTGGGTTCAGCTGTCACTTTTCTCTCAAATGAGGAAATTACTAATTTTTCACATGTAAGCTGAGAAATTTGAATATCACAAGCTGCAATGACTGTGCCTTTAATGGCAAGTCTTAGTGAAATCCATGAAGGTGGCAAGTTTGTTTTTTTACACTTTATTCTTTTAGTCCTCCAGTTCTTTGCCTTTCCCAGCAAACTAGTCTTGCTGCAAATGTTAATGCCATTAGCACAAAGCAAGGTTGACCTTTGAGCCTTCTCACTTTGAATCTCTTTATTTGCATTTACTTCTCAAATATTTAAGTGTTATCTTCGAGTTGACAGTTCGTGCTTTGATGGTGGCTGTTTCCTCCATGGCATTTAGTAAGCTGGACTCCACTTTTGGAACAGTAGCAGGGAGATGTACAGTGCTGGGAGAGCTGAGCTCTCTGTTGGTACAGGACCCTCATAAATTTTAGTCACTGCAGCGGTAGTGAAACACATAGAGGCAGATCACAAGACTGACAGAGCAGGCCCTGTTGGTGCACTTGTGCTGTGGGGAGAGGAGGTGTGTGCAGTGGTGGCCTGATTGCTGTCTGCTGGCACCAGGCCATGCCTCTGCTGGGCAAACACGCTGGAAGTGCAGTGTGGGGGGCCTGTGCTGGAAGAGGGTAGCTCCTGTGCGAAGTTCTGCCTCCCTGCCTCCTCTTAACACCCTGGAGAACTGACTGCCTCTTGACATGTGCCTTCAGCTGTGGAAACTCCTCAGGGCTAGAACACCTTTACAGAAAACTGGATTTTTTTGTTGTTTTTGTTGGGATTTTTTGGGTTGGTTTGTTTGGTTTTTTGTTGTATATTTTTTCTGTCAGTATTGCCTTGGTCATGTCTGGTCCCGCTTTAACCAGGTCTTTCCAGTCATGAGCTGATCTTTTGTATGAATTGAGTCCTTGGGCAGGCAGTGGTATTGACTGCATGGGGGAAAAGGCACATTGCAGCCTGTCATCTGGGACAGAGGTAGGGCTGCTTTTAGCATCCTTGATTCCTGCTGTTAGTAAAACAAAGAGGGATTGGTGCAAGTTGCTAACTAGGAGTGTTATGAAGAGATTCATTCTCTGACAACAGCCAAGGTGAGCAAATTCATAGCTGTTTTACTGCATACCTCTGGCCAGTTGTCTGAGGCAAGTCAGGAGTATTTTATGCTTGGCTGCATTGGCTGCCATGGAGGTATTTGAGAGGATGAAAATTAATGTCTGTTCTACATCCTCTGACAGCAGGAAAGCATCTTATCATTAAGTCTGTTTCCATCCGCTCAACTCTTGACTTAATTAGTTGTTTCAGATGAAGGAAATTTTTCTCCTGACTTTTGTTAGTAGCACCAAGGGAGGATGCCTGCAGAATCTGAGCTTTTGTGGTTTATTTCTAAAAAGCTGCTGCTGAATCCAGAGTTTCAAACCTGCTTGCCAGCATGCACTGTGCACAAATGAAACCAAACACATCTCTCTTTCCAGAGGGGTCTGTCACCTTTCTTCTTTCTGTGGCAGTAGAGGTTGGCCTCATCATTAAATGCAGATACTTCTCTATAGGTAAGACTTAAAACACGTAAGCAGAGTGGGGCGATGTGCTCTTACGTATTATTTCATAGAGTCATAGGATACACTGAGTTGGAAGAGATTCATCAGGAACATGAAGTCCAACTTCTGGCCCTGCACAGAACACCCCAAGAGTCACACGTGGGCCTGAGAGTATTGTCCAAATGCTTCTTGAACTCTCTCAGGCTTAGTACTGTGACCACTTCACTGAGGAGCCTGTTCCAGTGCCCAAAAAAATTTACCCTCTTGAAAAAAGTTTTCCTGATATCCAGCCTAAACCTCCCCTGATACAACAAGATCATGTAATTTTTTTTTAAGTTCTGTCACTGGTCACAAGAGTTAAAAGATTGGTGCCTGCACCTCCATTTCCCCTCATGAGGATGCTAAAGACCACAATGAGGTCTCCCCTCAGTCTCCTGCAGGCTGAACAGACCAAGTGACCTCAGCTGCTCCTCACATGACTTTCCCTCCCCACCCTTCACCATCCTCATGGCCCTTCTTTGGACACTCTCTAATAGCTTTTTTATATTGTGGTGCCCAAAACTGTATACAGGACTGGAGGTGAGGCCACAGCAGTGCAGAGCAGATCAGGACAATCTCCTGCTTTGACTGTGGGGTTAGGGTAGCTTCACCCACTGTCGTTGGTGAAGTGGGAATTGCTATAAATGCAGCAGTGTTTGTGAATGGCAAATGTTTCAGTCTATAGTTTGCTTTTCCAGTTTACCTGTATTCCACTTGATGTTAAACTTAGCTTGATTTACTTCTCAGGCATTGTGGTGATGATCTCTTTTTTCATACAGTGGGAGATGGTAGGAAATGGTAAGTTACAGGAAACATTTTTGCAGTAAATCCTGTAGTATTTACAACAGAATAATCACTCGAAGTTGGTTTTCCATGACTGGTATCAGAGGTAATGAAAACTGAATTGAAAACAAAACTAGAAAGCCCTCTGGTAACCATCTGTCAGTTGTTAAATATCATGTGATAGCAAGATGAAACTTGTGGTGCCTGGTGTGGTCTCAAATCTCATCCCAGCAAATAACTTCCCCAGCAAAAGCAACTGGGACTGACTGTTCCCTGTCCCTTTGGAGTAGCTTTCTCCATGGGAAGGATTTCTTCCCAAGGCTGAGCTGGTTCCCCGGGTGGAAGGATAGATTTATGCTGATTAGTTTCTTTGAGCCATGCCCTCCTACACTGGTATGCACCGTGCCCAGTTTAATGACCAGCTGTAATGATTTTTACTGTTGTGCAGTTGTTTAGCAGTAGTAAGAGAGCAGTCGGGGACCTTTTGCTTTGTCTTGTTTCAAGTCTTCCCCGAGCCCATCTTTGTGCTGGCATCAGAGAGCACATGGCTGCTGCGACCCCGGCCCGCACGCATCAATTCATCAGCTTGATCTTTGCACCCCTGCTCCTCGGGAGGGTCGGATGGCAGCTGCAGCTCCTGTCAAGCATGATGCCGAGCAGGGAGCTTTGGGGAGGAGAGTTACAAAAGGCTCAGTTTAAATCATCTGTGTAAGGGTGCAGCAGAAGCCCTGTCACTCAGGCCCCGTGCTTGTCTTCTGGTGCTATGGTTGTAATGACATTAGCATTTCAAAAAGGGGATTACCACAACCCCAGGTTCTGAGAGGAGGCTATTCTGGCTGTTAGTTGAAAAGCTGCTTTCTGGTTACTTCGGTCAATTTTTCCCCCTCCCTTCCCCGTAGATCCTGAAGGGTTGATGAAGGTATACATGCCATGGTGAAAGTGGGTTGTTGTTGTTGCAAGGAAGCTGGTTGTTTATTGGCCTAGATGTGGGTTAGCAGATATAAGGTTGTTTCTGATAGCATTCTTTCTTACTGATTTGGAGTGACTGCTTGAATTCCTGATGGAAAAGTTAAAGGGTCTGTGTTATGGTCATAGCTGTGTGCTAGAGAACTATCCTGTAGTTATGCTTACAGGAAGAAGTTACATTATACTAGTTTGTCTTGTGTATTTCAGCCAAAGGAAATGGGCAGCACATGCATCCTATTCATTGTCGGCCTTCCACTCATCTTGTGTCATGAAAAAATCCTTTCTCTGCCCAGGCTCAGGATTTCAGGGTGATTCCTTGGGAAGTGATTGTATTTTTATAAGGTCTTGTTTAGCAACAAAAATTATTTTGTGAAACTTAGCTCCTGACTCTTACAATTCTGTTACATTACCCTCACCTCTGATCAATATTCAGTTGATTGTTTTTCACTAAGTTCACTTACCCTTTGTGATGTTAGTTGTGCTGGAAACTTCCATTAAGGCTCTAAAAATGCTGGACTCTGGTGGAAAATCCATGTGGTTGCTACTTCCTCTCCAGTTCCATTAGCTGTAGAAATGGCAGGTGGGGCCAGACAGATTATTGACAGTCCCTGGGGAGCAGAACAAAGGGAATTGCCTTCTTTGCCTGCCAGAGTGAGGCAGGACTACTTTGTACAACCTCTCCAAATGCATGAGCCCTAAAATTATTAGCTGGCCCTCAGTATCCAAAGCAGAAACCCTTCCCCTGACTGAGCAGGCTTGGAGGGCATGCAGCAGGAAATGCTGGTGGTTGCCTGGAGCTTTGTCTGGAGCAGTACTGCCAGTGCTGTGTGTATTACGCTGTTGAATAGGCAGGGAAAGGTGTCTATTGAGGAGGCATTGTTAATAATGGAGGCTGAAGTGCTGACAGGCCTTAATCTTTGTGTGTGTCCACAAGGCCTTGTCTTGCATGTTCACCCAGGATGGAGATCAGCAAGTGGCTCTGCAAAGCAGTGCTGAGGTGTTGTGGGTGTCCCTTGCTCTGGGCGCCCGGGAGCGGGGCCTGCTCCGATGACTCATGGCTCCTGCACAGCTGTGGCTCTTCCTGAGGGACATGGCACGCCTGAGCCAGAGATAAGCTGTTCTTCTGGGAACCAGGAAGGAGCAGGAGTAGTTTCCTCTGTAAACACAGCACAGGGTATTTGGTGTGCTGAGAAAAGGAGGCATTTTACTTATCTGTGTGGAAACAGGAACTGTGGAAGGCCTCCCAGTAGTGTGGTGGCTGCTGACAATATGTGCGTGCTTATTCAGTGTATTTCGAGCTCTGCCCATCTCCAGGCACGTTCTAATCTGTGTATTTCCGTGGAAGCCACTTCTCTCTATAAACTTCAGCAAGGATGGAGTTTCTTAACCATTAGGTGTTCAATTGAACCTGCACAGAGGAAAGGGGGAGCTTCTGGGTACCCTGTGCTGGACAGAAAGCTGTGGTTGTTCTGTCCTGTCCTCTCCTTTTTCCTGTTTCCGCAGATGCAGCAGCACACACAGCTGTGCAAGGGAGCAGCTGGCTCCTTGGGAAGTTAGTCACTGAGTGGCTGTGCCACCAGCTCTAGTGGTACAGGTTTTTGGATTTACAGTTCAGCTTACCTCCTGTGCACCTACGTGTGTCTGGTCTTGGCATGTGTGAGCTTCTGCATCCTCTTTTCAAAACTCCTTTTCTGGCAGTGATACTAGAAATTAAATATTCTGTATTGTGGTGGAAGCAGGCTGCAGAAAAAGGAAAACTGTAAATCTGAATATTGTGAACTAAAAACCAAAGAACTAAAGAATGCAAGAAGCAACAAACAGCCTTGTTTCTGAGAGGCTGATGAAGTTTGAGATTTACTGTGTGGAAAACCCTCTTTTCTGTTTCAGGGCAATTACTGTTTAAAGGCTTGCAAAAGAAAGATAAGGACTGTAAAAACCCAAATGAATAAGAACTGGTCATAATATTTTGTGAGTTAAGACCGTTTATAATTATTATAGAGTAAGAGGAAGGGAAAAAGCATGAAGGAGAAAGTAGTTTTATTTCCCTTGCTCCCTGTTTGGATTAATGAATTTAATTACTTGGAAATAGCTAGTAGCAAACTTGTGGCTTTTTTCAAATGTACTTCTTACAAGACTGCAAATTTTAATAGAAGAGGCAATTCAGTAAAAATAATTGAAGACATGAGACCTTAACCACTATATCCCTCATTGCAAGTGCTTTGTGTCTATGTTGAGAACTGAATTAATTTGCCTCTGATGTATTGAGAGGGAGAAACCAGGGCAATATATGATGCAATTCTAAATGCAGGCAAGCAAGTGAGATACTGATTTTTAAATAGATCCTTATAATAATAAAGTTGTTCTTTCTTTTATTCCTGTCAGCAAAAATATAGAAACAAATATGGAAAGGAAATGGCTATACAAAGTAGTGTGATTCCGTGTAGCAAGCAGCAAGAGTGCATAAGGTGGGAGAAAGGAGATGGGGAACATTGCCAGGAAAGGGTCTTAGTACAATAAATAAAACATGTGTCAGAAATTTCTCACTTCTTGATGGTATAGTTTAGATTCCACTAAATTGTTTGTTCTTTTGTCAGCTTGAACAGGTCTTTATAAGGTGATATAGCAGCTAAGCAAGTAAATAGCAAAGAAAAACAGTAGTGCATCTTCTTTTAATTGTGAAGATACCTGGTAGGACGGCTCTGATGTCAGGTATATTACCATCAAATGAAATTTTCCAGCGTGCTTGTGTCCCACTGGTAATCGCTTGGGAGGGGATGTCTCAAATCATGCAAACGCTGCTGAAAATTTTGCTCAGTGCGTTTAACAATCTGAAAGAGTGATTTAGTATTCTGCTGCTTAAGTTTGTAGGCAGTATATTACTGAAGGAGAGCTGCAAAATTCCCATGACAACTGGGTAACATGAGATTACTCGAACAGAGCAACTAAGTAGCATTTGGTAATCCATGAACGCACACTGAAGCTGGCTTTCTCCAAAGGTTGCTTTGACCATAAGCAGACTGAGAAAGCATTTGAAAGAAGGCTTAAATCCATTTCCTTAACCAATTTGCAGTGATGGCAGTCTGTTCTGAGTTGTTTCAGGAAGGCAGTGTAGTACCGTATGCCTTTTCTTCTTGGTGTCTGTGTCCCCAGACAATACCATCTGCACCTCTTGCAAAACCATCCTTGCTGTTCCTCTCAGCCACTGCAGCCCTGGAGATCTCCTTTACTGCACTATGGCCCTGTGCAGGCATTTTGCACCTCTAGGCAGAAACTCACTATGGTCTTGTTGCTCAAGGGGGTTGCCATGTTATGTTCCCATTGCCATGAACCCTGCTTTTGACCATTTTTACTGAGGAGAGCAAGTCACTTGTTATGTCTAAATTTTCTATCTGCAGCCACATGACCTCCTGTCAGAATGGACTGTTATGGAAAAAACTACTTTTCTGGGAGCTTTTTGCAGAGTCTAGACTGGAAATCTGTTGTCAGTATGTGTGCTAGACATTAGGATGTCTAGCACACATACTGACATGTGCTAGGATTAGAAGTTTCCAAGCAGTGGTCTTTGGAACACATAACATTAGCCCATGTAGTTTTGCCTGCCACATGATGACAGCTTCTTGCTTTCAAACTGCTCTAATTGTGTTAAAATAAAGCTTTGAATGTTTCTTTGCTTTTCAGTGCAAGCAATTTCAGTAATTGGCAGAGGTATGTGCCCTTGAATAAGAGGGTATGTGGTCACAAACTGCCTCTGTAACAGAGAAATGCTCTTGTTGGAGTGTGTTCTACACATTGCTGTGACTTCCATTGTGATGAGGAGTTTAAAAACACCAGTAAAATGCACAGCTATTAAGAGGAAAACAGGTGCAGTTGGAGTCTAGACCTGGTAGTGTGGTTGTTGCAGGGTAGTGTGGGATCAATGCCTTACCAGAGCAGCAGAAGAGATACTCTGATTTGGTTTCTGTTTACGCTGTGAGCTAAAGAGTGAATGTCAACTGTCTGGTTGTGTCTTTTCCCTTGAGAATGAGTGACAGTGACAGCTTTGATGTGCAATAACTAGGTTGCTGTGATTTGTGTTTAAGGTTTTAAGTTTGGATGCTTGTGGGGGCAGGGCTATGAAAGTAGAATGTGGCATTTGATATAAGCAGACATCTCTACCTTACTTTCTGACAAAGGCATATAGACTGGGAGGAAAAATGGGAGAGAAAAAGGTCCAGTGTCATAATCCAGGACTTCTCCCAGTGCCTGGGAGACTTCTGCTTTCTTTGTTCTCAGGCAAAATACCAAATAAAAAGGCATCAAGAAGAGAAGTCTGTCTATCTTTTGAGAAACACTCTAGTTTTCCAGACATTAAATACTCTTTCTGTTTCTTGGGAAATAATTTTGACTTCTGGTGGGAGTTCACACAGTATAATGGTGTTTAGCCACAAAATAGCTTTTACACAATTGCAGCATTAGGTTAAGAACTGAGAACCTATTTTGAGGTTTGTTGCTGGGTGACTGAGAGAATGAAAATATATATCTTGACAGTGCTAATTCTTGAACGTGTATTTTAGAAACAGTGATTTGGAAATGCCTGGATCCTAGATAAAAAGATCTATGTAATCCAGAGGTTTTGGAAAAGGGCACTCCTGCATTGGTACTAATATATCCCTCTTAAGATTTTAGTAGGCTCTTGTGTGCATGCACAGAAGAAAGTGGTATTAGCTGGAGGATGTGTTGTCAAACTCCAGCTGGGTGTTCCAATCAGTAAGCAGTGATTTGGGAGGACACAAGAATTCTTAAGGTTAAATAGGACTATTAAGTATTTAATTTATACCCTGATGAAAGATACAGATTATTTATGAGGAAGTCCATTTGGGAAGTAGGTGCTCTTAACACTTCTCCCTTCTTTCCCAAACTTGAGCTACTTTCAACAGAGGCCAAGTTGTCTATTAGGAACATTGTCATCTGCTCTCCATGTCAGCTGCCAGAATGTAGCTGGTTTTGTGAGTAGCATCCTCAATACTAAGTGTGCCTAAAGTAGTCTTTTCTAAGAAGTTAACAGAAAAGGCAGGGGTGGACAAGGGGCAGAATAAAGGATGGTGCTGCAGGCTGTCTAACATGATGTGAATGCTGTGTAATTGAGCACAACAGTCTTTAGACAGTCTTTGGCTATAATTGACAAGAGGAAGAAAGTTCTGACAGTGTCTGTGGGATCTATAGGGTAAGAAACAGTAATTCCTGTGTGCTGAGCAAATTGTATAGAGATGGAGGAGATTGGAAGAACAGAAAATTACGAGAAGTTTGAAAGAAGGGTCTGTAGCATTTTTTCAATACCATTTGTCCTGGTAACTCCCTGCTGCCTGCTGAACACAGTTCTGCAGTGCCTGTTACCTTACTACTAAGAAGTGGGATTTGTCTTATTTCCTTCCCCTGAAAACTTCAAATGTCATTTCCCCCAGTCATACAGATGAGATAGGAAAACAGATGAACAAACCCAGGAAAGGTCTGGGTAAAGGAGTCCTGTCCTTAGTATCAGAATGACTTTGTAATACCTGCTGCTGGTCTGTTAGGCTTCCTAGATGGTAAGTGTTCAAGATCCCATGTGTTCCTAGCAAACTTGGCCCAAGTGCTCAGATTTGGGTTCAGAGCTCTCAGATTGCTGTATACGTTGTTTCCGTGTAATACCTGTTCTTCCTGATTAAATGCATGTGCTGTTCTGTGAAATTTTCTATATTGCTATGAAAAAGAAATCAGTTACAGAACAGTAACTGATTGATTTAGTAAATGGACTCCTGTTTTTTCTCTGGAGCTGTATTTTACACTCTGGATGTTCATTTATCAGCATCAAATAACTTCCCTTCATGCTGTTTTTCCCACTAGTTCCCAGGCACGTTATTTAAGCATTCTCAAGGAGTCTGCATACACAGTCGGGAGAGTTCCCAAGTGTGTCTCTCTCTGGGGGGCAGCAGCTTTGCTATTTTTAGCATGATTTCTTCAAATCTTCCATTTCCTTTGTGTGAGAAACTTTTACTAATTGTGAAGTGGTTGAACCTTATAATAAATGGATCTCAAATTTGCATGGGAAGCTTCCACTCCACTACCAAGAAACCTGTCAGCACTGTCTGGGCATTTTTGCCAAACACTCTGATAGAGTGAGCTCTACTCTGAGCAGCTGCAGAGACATTAGAGAGTAGCCTGGCACAGATGTTCTACACCTCAGAAAGAGTTGTTTTAGGGATGCTGTCTGTGCCCTGTTTTTTTTCACTGTGTTTGGGGTCTTCATTTTTGTCTGCTGGTGAACTTCATCTGGCCATAACTCTTGGTGGTTTATTGCCTCTCGACTGAATTACAGTCCAGAAGATGTGATGAGAGAAATTATAACATCTGCTATGGGAAGAAAGAAAAACTGCATTAACTAGTGAATATTTAAATGAGGAAGAAAGACTTCTCAGTCCAGGAATTGAATTAGCATGGAAGCTGTTCAGATGTAGACCTGGTGACTGAAAGTGGTCTGAAGTCAGTGGCCTGCATGTCTGGCCTAAACTTCAGCTTCCTTTCTGAAGGCCCTGTGCCTTGTCTGCCAGCCTCGTGTGGGTGGCTGGTGCCTCAGAACTAGCTGAGCCTGAGTTGAGCCCTCTCTTTGGGCAGTCCTGTGCAGGAAGCGCTTTCTTCGCTCCCTGGAAAAGTGACCTGGGAAAATGCATGAGGATATGGGTTGCCTTATGTGTGGAGAGATCTTGTGGTTTTCTTGAAAGTGTGAGATGATGTGCTTGTGAGCTGCATCCTCACAGAAGTGGGGCTTGCTGAGTCAGTGCCCGTGCCTGTACGTGTCAGATGTCAAGACTGATTGGCAGAAGCCTGGTGAGGACTGGGAAGGTGTAAGGCAGGTTCAGCGACTGGTTCTGGAGCGAGTGCGCATAACCTCTGCCCTCCCCTTGGTGGGTTTGGGGTTTTTTTGCTAGGTTCAGGCAGTACTAGATGGGAGCACTGATACTGAGGAAGAGCTGGGATTTGGATACTTGCTTCCTACCATGTATGTTCATGTGATGATGTGGGAGGCAGATCTGGGTCCAGCTGTGGAAGGGTGAGGAATCCCCAGGGTGTTCTCAGCATTCCCCTGAGCTCTGGCCCCAGCTCTGAGGAAGCTGGGAGCGCTCATGAATTTTTCTCTTTTGTGCTCAGCAGAGCACTTCCTGTGGCACTCAGGCATGCTGCAGCAGCTTCCTCTACTGCATTCTTCCCTGGGAAGCATCTGAAGTAGGCTTTTCTTTTCTGTGTAGGAACTTGAAACTGCTTTGTTCTTGCATGATTTGGGAAAGATTATGCTGTTTTTAGCTGACAGGCTGTAACTTCTCCCACTGTCTTGGTTGCTTTTGCTTACTGTTTCCCTTCCAATGCCTGAGTCAGGTGGTGGTTGTGAAATCTGTCTGCTAAATCAGTGTCTGTGTTGACCTAGGTAGTGGAACAGATTTTGCTCTAGGGAATCATGAACCTATAAATAAATAAGTCCTTTAAGTAATTATTTTGTGAGTTTTTTTGAGTAATCTGGCTCTCCCACCTCGTCATCTTTTTCAGAGGATCACAGAATTAAGCTATTATAATGACATCTTGCAGCATAAAATCAGGATTTCATTCTGATAGGTCTCTCTGTGATAAGATGGTTTTGCAGCTCTTGAAATCAAGTTTGAAATATTGTCCTGCTGGATTTAAAAATTTAAATAAAAACGAGCAAGTAGCAATGTAGTGGATACTATTATTATCTACTAGCATAGTAGATGTAGTAATTACATTAAACATTGCTGAAATGTGGCAAAACTCTCCTCACAGTTAAATGCTTAAAAAACCCCATACAACTTAAAATACCCAGCCCAAAGAAAAATAAAATACACCTTGCAAACCCCAGATACCACACAATCTCTTTTATGGAGCTAGGTATTTAGAACAGGAGTTTAAACTATTGTCTGATGTGAGGGAATGCTGGGAGCTGAGCAGAAATGTACTCGTGTTTGGTGGAAGATGGCTGTGAGGACTAGCAGTAAGATTTGAGAAAGGAGGAGAAAAAAATTGTAAGAAGCTCAGGAGGGACTTGGAATATCTCCTACTTGATGCTGTAAATGCTGTCTGGAATTGCATAGGACAACAAACAAAATGGTCTCATGTTATTTTGGTTCTTGTGGTAGTCAGGGAAACAGGGTTTGGAACAGCATCTGAAAATCAGCTGAATTGTCTGGAGGAACCTGGCCTGCAACAGTCTCTCCTTTTCAATAAGGTACTGTCCTAGACCTCAAGGTCTGGCTGGCAGGAAATTATAATAGTATCTGTCAGACTTGGCCTGTTGAAGTCAAGAATGGTCCAGGTAAAATGTGGTCACTGAGGTGTGATTCTTGGTGCTTTATGGAACCAAAATTCAATTAAGCATTTTCACACTGTTGCTATCCTGTGAAATGTACATTGCTCTGAGAAATACTGCTGCTTTAGCAAGAACTGCTCTGACAGGACTAATGATGCTGTATAGATAAGATGTAGCTGAAGGAAGCCACTTGAGAATGCTGAGCAAATAAGTGCCTCAGAACAATAAAGGAAACTTAATGAAATGTCACAAATAATATTAAAAAAAAACAGCTGGCATGCAAGAAGCAGAAGAAGAGAGGGTAGCACTGTAAGATCTAGTGGAAAGTGTCCCTGCCCATCACAGGGGGTTTGGAACTAGGTGATCTTCAGGGTCCCTTTCAACCCAAACCTTCCTATGAAAAGCAAACCTATAATAAAGCATAGGGAGAATCTTTGTTTTGTTTTGTGGCTTTAACTTGGCTTTTTAGTTGTTACAGAACAAAGAACATCTCTAGGTTCCAAGGGAATATAAACAAGAAGCAAAGAATATGTAGTCTTGTATTTCTTACTGCTTAAAAGCAGTGAATTACTGAGAAAAGAGATTGAAGTTTAGTAGTCCTTGAGGAGTCCTGATTTCTTTCCTGAAAATTTTGTTTTTGAAAATGGTTACACTGCAGGGTTTGGGGTTGTATGCTTTATAATTTCTTCTGATGTCAAATGTACATAATAGTATTTAAAATTTTCCTATGGTTTTATCAGGCATCAAGGGCTACAAATGAGTTCTGTCTTGGCAATTGCTACTTCTGACTTTATTATTATTATTATGATTATTACATGTGTTTTCAGCTGGATATTTTGCCATGACTGTGCTTTGATTCAGTGGTTATAGTTAAAGTGTCAAAGGACAAATAGTATTTCAAAGGGTGAGAACTCCTTTTATGCATCTTCTCTGAACACTGTTCTTGCCAGCTGTGGAAGGAGCTTCTTTTTTGAACAGTTTCCCGATCCTGGCTTGTTTCAGTTCAGCTGTGTTTACCCTGTGGGTTTTTGGGATGAGAAGCTACAAGGACAGAAAGGAAGAATTCACATTTGCTGCTAGGAATGCTTTTGGCAATTGCCATTTCATATCCATTGATTTGCTTAGAGATGTTGGTAGGCACTGGAAAAACAGAGATGAAAAAACAAACACTTTGAATTAGGTACATCTGAATAGCAAGACAGTCTTCTCAAAGAAGGTGGCTGATAATCTGAATTTTCTATACACTGCATTTGCATGCATAATACTAAGTTGCTATTTTCTTACTGTGTATCATTTGATCCCAAACAGACTCTGAGTTGGTGGAATGTGTGGGACTTTGCCTGTTCTGCCAGAGCTGATCATGTCTTCTGTGACTGGTAAATCAAAGTAGCAGCAGCATCCTACCAGACCTTGATGCCTCTTGCTAGTCATGCTTCAGTCACAAAGCAAGCTTACTAGTAGCTTTGCTGTATTTCCTCCCTTCTTGCCAAAAAATACTCTTTAATTATTTGTATTGCCAGTAAATAGAGATTACTTGCTGAGTGGGTGTTAAGTTTCAGTGCAGGTTATACAGGGTCTGACACCACCTTTCCTACTATCACCTCCCTAGCTCTTAAATTGCTCCAACACCGTTCAAGTGTTAGGCAACTTAGAGAGGTGTGTCACAGCTAGCTTGTCTCAGTACAAGAAACTTCTTACTTTTCTTTGAAGATGAGTTCTTCAGCTTCACTCTGTCATAGAGCTTTTGAATTTATTTGAGTTTGGATTGGGTCTGTATCAGCTGTCTGTTCAAGAAAGTGAAGCTCAGACTGACTGATCTTGCCTAAGTGGGAGTCTGTAGCACTGGGGTCCCTGGGAAAGGTACGTTTGCCACGTGCAGTACTTCTGTTACTGTGCCGTCTGACATGCCTCCCACTTGGAGCGGGATGACTTGAGGAGTGTTCAGGTGGGTCTGGGGTTTTTCTTTTCTCTATCGTGATGGACTCTGTAGTGAAGTTGTTTGTCATGCTGAGCTTCTCTAAAGCTGGTAGGAAAGATGACTTAATACTTACAGCTAAACTAACCACATCTAGACTGAAAATATGACTGTGCTCAAGAGAGGCTTTCCAGTGAGACAAGGATAATAAGTCTTTGCAGTTCTGCCCAGTCAGTGGTAAATTATCTGAGTGCTTGTTTTGACAAGTCCCGTGATACAGATGAGTCATTCTTAAAGGATAAACACATCTGCCCAGATATTAGATTCTGTTATGTTCAGTGGTCCTGAGCAGAGCCAAGAGCCAGAAGAGAAATAGCATGGCAGAATGAAAAAGTGCTCTCCTCTGTGTGTTGATATATCAGATTGGAGTTTCAGGATCACTGTCCTTACCCACCTTTCCCTAGCAAATCTGTCAGTAGATAAATTGCATGGGAAAACTTCAGTAACCCAGGGCTCTGAGCTTCCCCCTTTGATTTCCACACAGATGAAGGTGGAACAATATTTAGTGCACAGCGCTCTCCTGTGCATAAGCCTTTACTAGATCAGCTTTGGCCAAACTTCCAAATCAGTACATTTTGGATAGGCTGACTCAGAGGGAACAGCTGCTGCTGAAAGGATGAAAAATGAATCAGTTGCAAAAAGTTCATTAGTGTACGTAGGAGGCCTACCAGGGCAGTGACTTGGCTAAGTGTATCTAAACTCAAAAATTATTACTTCAGATTCCCATGTCCCCTTGGACTTTAGGACTGCCTCATGAGCAGACTTATGACTGTGCATTGATCTTTGTCAAGAGTAACCCATAACAGAACTGGGATTAGAAGGTGGGCATGAACTGGCCTCTAGGGTAAGGGGAAGCCAGTTGTTGTGGTGGTTGATGGTGTCTGCCTGAGTTCCACCTCATGGTGGACAGGGAGCAATTGACTCCTACTGCTGTTGGTGTTACTAAGTGATATGTGTCATCCTGACCTTGAGTGGCCATGCTGGAGTCCACAACAGGGACATATTTTGGAAACTGTCACAGCAAGAACTTATAAAGCCTTATTGGGAAAAGAAGCCTGGTTGCTGTACTAGGCTGAAGTTTCAGGAATGGAAGTTTTGTAGCCATACGGAAATCCACAAGCGAGTTAAGTTTCCTGAGGCACTGCTAAATTGAAGGCCTTGTGTCACACGCTGGTCGAGAGAAGTTTTGCTCTGCTGTGTCTTTAAGGTGTGTTTGCCTGGTGTCCTCACCTAGTGTCAATAGAGGGACTGTATTCATTTCAGTCAGATCTTTACAGACCAGTCGCCTGTGTGCTGTCAAAACTTGGTGTCCTAAATCAGCATGAATATCATGTTATGCTGAAGAGCATAGTTATGCTCTTTCCTATGCTGTCTCATTGTTCTTACTGAAGCATGAGATGTTTTTCATTAGACCAGAGCCCCATAGTGTGTGTCAGGCTTTTATCCTAAAAAACCCTACCTTAGCGTATTGCTATGTCCAAACTGAAAACCCACGTAGGAACAGACAAGGAAACAGTGGAGTATATGTGCAGGTTACCCCTGCAACTGAGACCAGTTTTTAGTTTTGTAAGTTTCGAGAAACAGGTAAGCAGGGACAAGATACAAATCAAAGCTGTATGAAGTAAGTTCCTGCACAGCTATTTCTTTTTTGTAAGATCATCAACTTATTTTGACAATTCTTATTATTTTTAAATAATCTCCTCTTTGTTGCAATATAAAAGAAAATCTAGGACTGGAAGAGCCCACTCTTATGAGCCCACAGGGCTACTGGGTTTTGGATTCAACAGCAGAATCTTTAACCTTTTGATTATACAAAGTGTTTTTACAGTACTTGCTTAATTTCCTTCTTGGAACATGTGAAAATAATTATAGGGTGGCTCGAAGAAGGCACAGGGAGGCTGGAGACAGCCTTAGAAAACAAAAGCAAATGAAATGTGGCCACTATGCCCATGGATGAGAGCAAGTTTCAGTATTAAATTGGCTTTTTTGCAGCCCCTGTACTGCTGACTCCAACTGCAGCCCAGATGCAAATCGTTTGTTCTGTCCTGGCAGTGTGGGATATTGTAAAGTACTGGTCAGGTGCTCTTCATCTTTATGGGACATAAGTAAGCTTCGTGAGCTTCCACATACATCACCAATAACTTTAATTTGTGTGTGTACAGAGTAAGATTACTGTATCAGAAGATCTTAAAAGTACTTCTGCAGTTGTTCCTGGTTTGCTTCCTCCTCCTTATTAATGCTTCCGGAATTAATTTATCATCCTGGCTTTGTTTAGAAGCACCAGGTTTTTGTCTTATGATTTGTTATGATGTTATCCTGATGTCCTGAATGCCTGGCACGGATGAGAGCCCTGCTGCAGCCAGCCCTGTGCAAACATAACACAGAGCCAACTCTGAAAAACTTGGAAGTGTTAGTCTCAGAGCCCGTCAGGCTGAATCACTTGGGAATGTATCTGAGGGGACCACATTACAGGTTGGCTTATTACAGGGAAAATAATGCAGTTGTTACAGTGAGTAGCACTCTTCGAGGGAGGTGGATGTGCTGCTGGAGTGCAGTTGTGTTTGGTTGCTGCTTTCCATTGCAGAAATCTTCCTTTCACAGATGTGGTTTTTGTTAGACCTGGAATTTGGATCTTGGTTTTTCAACTGCCTAGCATACAGCAAAGACTGTCCTGTTTTGAAGGGGGAAAGAAACTTGAAAGGCATAACATTTCTTTTTCTGCCAAAATATCAGTGGCACTGGGAGTTCTTTAACTGAAGCAAGGCTTTCTAAGGGGCAGAGAGAAGTATGTTTTATATCCAGACAATCTGTAGCACTGTAGAAGCACCAGTGGCAGCTTATATAGCCTAAACATTTTGACTCTTGTAGAAAGTAAATATAATTTGCATTTTAGTGTAAGCTTTAATGCTAATGGTTTTCTTTTTAGGAGATAGATAAACTACTGGGGGTAAAAAAAAAAATCATATTTCTAATAGAAAGACAGACAAGACCCATAATTAATGTTGCACTAGCAGGCTTCCTCTGTGGTTGGCTAATCACAGCTGAGTGTTAATAAGCATACAGTTTTTTTAAATACTGTTGTAACATGTTAATTAAGATAATTCGTCTCCATGTGTCTCTTGAGTTACCAGATGGCGACTGCATTGGTGGAAGGCTGCAATTAGAGTCTTTTCTTTCTTGCTTTTTCTTCCCCTGCCCTAAGGAAAAAAAAAGAAAGAAGGAAAAGGAAAAAAATAAAGCAGCTTTACTGTGTATGGGATGGCTGTGAGGGGTGCCTGTTACTGTACACATTTTAAGTGCTTGTGTCTAATTATATAAATGCACAGCTATATGATTATATATACAAATCTTTTTGCTTTGCTTCTTCTCATTTACCCACATTATGACATAAAAAATAAGCCTCCTTTTCAGAGTATGCGCTTGCTGGGGAAACTGTAATTGCCCTCTGAAGACTCCAGTCCTGCTCAGTTTGGTCTTCTGTCTGTGACTTCAGAATAAGCAGCATCTGGAGCCAGTAAAGACAGAGAGCTTATTTTTCAGTGCACTTGGCCCCTGCTTAATACACAGAACCCAAAAGAAGGTTATGTTTTGCAGTGTGTTTTTAGGAAGGCTTAAAATATTTTAGGGGCAGGGTCAGTGAGAAGTGTGTGCACTCACAATGGAGGTCTTTTATTGACTTCTACCGCCTGTAAGTTAAATATAAAGAGGTCCTTTAGCCTCAGCTGTTGTGACTAGGCCCCAGCAGCAGCTGCTGTATCAGGTTTGCCCCTTTGGGAAATGACCCATCTGCTAGAGAAAGCCAGAGCACTGAAAAGGAGAAGATTCAAAATCTGTTCTCCTGCTTCCAATCCCCATCTCCTCCCCAGAAATTACAGACCAGTGGAAAACCTGGGCATCTGGTAATATGTGTTTTACAGAGTGAATCCTGTCTCTGGCTAGAAGCACACCAAGTTGTCAACTGTTGCCAGCTGGCAGAGGATGGCTTCAGTCTGGGTCCCTTTTCACATGTTCTATCTGCAGCTACTGTGTTTGCATGGTTAAAACACACAGGCTAGTACACTGGTGGGCAGTAAACAAAGAAAACCCAGTCAAGCTACCTGAAAGGGGAGCAAAGCATGCTTCACCTTGGCCAGGAGATACCTTCTTGTCTTCTAGGTTTTCTTATGACTGCAGCACACATTTTGTTGGAATTTCATTGTGTGGGCTAAAAAATGCTCTGAAGATGCTGGAAGAGGATAAAATCTCAAATATTATTCCCAGATCAGGTCATTGTGCTTCTTGGAGCCAGCCTGCCAAGAGAAACCCCTGTGTAAAGCATGTGGCTCTTTGTGTTCAGCTCAAACCTCCTGTTAAAAGCGGGGACGTTTGTCCCTGAAGTACTTGATGAGCAATTTCCTAGCCTAATATTAATCCAGGCTCTCTGCCTGGGAAGGACAATGCAGGAGCAGAGGGTGCATAGTGGGAAGCTGCTGTGCTGAAAGCTTGTGAGTGCATCCAGGCAAGCCTGGTTAGTTGGAAACCTGAAGGTATTTAGCATTCAGAAATGGAACTGGCACTCTTGTTGGAAAATGTGGGTGGGGGGTGACTGCTTTTTTATCTACCGCTAAAGCACATCCCCTTGTTATTGCTTTCTCAACAGGAAGGAAGGTGTGGGTGGGGAGTGGCAGTGCTGTTGATCAAAGCTTATCAAGGTGCTTTTTCTCTCCAGACCAACTGGCTAGGAAGTGTTTCTTTCTTTGGTAAAAGATGGTGTTTAGTTGGCATAGTTAGTCTAAAAGGGGTATGAAATTGTAACAGGCTTGCTTCTTACTAAAACTGAAGAGCTGCTGAGGGAAGGGCTGCCAAAAGTAGCTTCTGCTGTTTATAGGCTGGTTTGTGTGTGCAAGGGAGGAGAAGAAAAAACTGGGATAGTGCTTCTCTGGATTTCACACTGAAAGTGAAGCTGGCTAGTCATCTTCCTCCATCATCTCCCTTGCTGCAGAAGGCTCCTGGAGCCAAACACCAGAAGGAAATCTTGTGTGACTGAAGGCCCCATTTTAAGAAGAAAAATTCCTTACTGAAAAAGAAGCTTGTGCAATGTTTTTTTTCTTCAGTCAGCCTGTTTTCCCCTGTTCCCCCAGAGAATGACTCAGCAGGAGATTGGGTTAGAGGGACATGACAGGTAGTTGTATGTTCTTTGAATAAAATAGGTGTATATGTATTTTTAAATATTTTTTCTTCTCAAGGCAGGAAACCACCTTTTGCCTAGACTCTGCAGAGCATAGGGGATAAAGCAGCTAACTTGGACAGTGAATTTCCTGTCCAAGGACATATAAAATAAGTGCTTGTTGTTGAAACTGGTACATATGCCAGTTACGTGTGTGCCTTTAGTTTTGGTGCTACATTTCATGTTTTTTTCTCTCAGTAGGTGCATAGTGGAGTTTGAGTTCATCATATGCTAGGTAAGGATCTATCCTGCCATAGCAAATGTGGAAGTGTATGAGACAATGTCTTCCCTGTGAGGAAATGCTGCACTGAAAAATAAGAAAAACACCCAGACCCAACAACCACACCAAAGCAAAACCAAAGAAGACCCAAACCAAACAAATTCAATTAAAGTTACTTGCAGTGTGTTCTGTTAGGTGCAACTTGAGGCACTGGAGTCTGTCTGAAGCACTGTGGGGCTAATGCATTCCTCTCTTTTTGCTCAAGGAGCTGCTGTGGCTGCCTACCCTGCTGTGTGGCTAAGGACAGCACTGATGCTGTTATCTGGTTGGATCGCATTCATGCTTCTCTGAGTACTGGTGACAGAAGTTAGGAGTATATCCAAGAAGTGGGCAAAGGGAGAAGTAAATTATTTCCTTATTGGCTTGCTAAACAACTGGGAGGTTAGCAGAGAGGTCAGGTAGTGCCCTGCTGGCAAGAACTGAAACTCTGCAAGGAGAGAAAAAAGTCTCTTCTATTAGCAAATATGACCAGAGTTCTTGTTAGGAAGCAACCAAATGCATTTGCTGAGGCCAAACCAACATTCAGTGTCGTGCCTGGGTGGGATCCATGGGCAGCACTCTGCTCGAATTGCCAGACCCTGTAGAAGCTGAAGTGAGCATTCTTGCTGCTCCCTGGCTTGCACTTCTAGCCTGCTGACTGCTTCAGGCTGTCATGTTTTTATTGTGAAAAAGCATTGTGTAAAATGATGAAACCCTGTGAATGAATTTGCATGCAAATAGCAATTGATAAAACCCCACTATTGCTGCAAGCCCGTTCAGGGCACTAACTGGAAAAAAACTGTGAATCTGGCTCTGTTGTTTTCAGCATGGTGTTAAACCTGAACCTCAGGTCTGAGATGCTGAAAATGCACATCCTCTGCAGAAGGCTTCAGATGGAATTAGTATTTCAGTATTTAGTTATGGCAAGACCCAGATTGAAGGTGGGAGTAGAGAGAGAGGTTTTCTCCCTTAGAGTTCGGGGTTGTTTGGAAGGTCCTTGCCAGAAATTAGTAATAGCTTTTGCAGTTCCCTCAGCTGTACTGAGGTGATACACACACAAATTATCCAAGTTGAAAACTGAAGTCTCTGTAGCAGAGACAGGTAATTGGAAGATGGGGATATCTTTTGTTTATTTTGGGTACTTTTCTACATGTGCTGTTTTTAAGGCTGGTGGCAAGTCCTGCCAAAAAGAATAAAGGTGACAATGTTTTGGGCAACTGGAGACTTGGTCAGAGAAGTTCTCCTTGCCACTGTGGAGTGTGCTGAAACACAACTTGTAAGAGAGTGAACAGGAAATGACTGTGACCAGGAGGAAACCTTCCTATGTGACAGGAAATACAGGAAGAGACAAAAAGATGGCAGACCTTGAGACAAGCCAACGTTTTCTGAGCTATTCCACAGAAATCCTACTGTAGGGCAATCAAAGTAGTACCAAAAAGTTAGGATCGAGCTTCAGGGGAAACAGCATGAAAGCAATGGCATGACCTCTAGCACTGGGACAATTTAATTGGGTGCTTCTGTGTTCTGCTTCACAGAGATATTTACTCACCAGGTAAGACCTGCTGACATGAGACAACATGACAAGTTTAACCAGACTAGCCAGGGTAATATTTATCTTGATTAGGAGGGTGGTTTTTGTTTGTAGGATGTTTTTCTTCTGTGAGTCTTGATAGTATCTGTTAAATGGAGAAAATGTTGTACATGAAGAAATAGAAGTACTGAGCTTAGCATCTTCCATTTCTAGTTTCCACATCACAGAAAAATTGTGGTGTGTCTAAAAGGCCAGGAGGTGTTAACAGTATCCAAGCAGGGCACACACTCAGGGCATCCAGTGGAACAGTTGTAAGCACAAATGTCTTCCCAAGTGCTTCAGCATAGACCTGTAAGGCTCCTGTGCCACTGCTCTGAGGATAGTCAAACCTGCTAGAGCACTTGTGTAGACAGTGAGGGATTTACCTGAGGCTGTGTCCAGCTTCCTCTTGAAGTTGCCGGGATTTGGGCCTGACTCACGTAAAGAGCAACTTTATTTTGTCAGAACTGTTCCTTACCTAGTTTTAGTGACCTTTGTGTCCTGCTTAGGAGAAGAAGAACTATTACTGGATGTTCAGTGTAAGACATCCTGTTGTTAAGCAATGCTATGCACAATTGTCTGCCCATGTAAGGTGAGCAATGCCGTGGCTTGTTCTCTCTCAGTTACAAACTTAGTTATGCACTCTGGCAGATCATAATTAGAAGGAATTTTTCGTTAGCTTCCTTGGTTTATTGGTTGGTTGGGGTGGGTTTTTTTTGTTCAGTTGTTTGTTTGGATTTTGGGGTTTTTCTCATAAAAATGCATTTTTTTGAGGAGAGTTGGGTTTTCATCTCTGTATAGGCAGACTGCCCAGTAAAACAGGTTAGTGACTTAAAAACAGTTCAGCTTGGTGCAGAAAGGAGGGTTGTAAGACCCCTCGTAGAGTCCATGAATTTTACCGATTGAAAAAAAAAAGAGACAGTGACAAGCAAATTAGACTGTAGAGAGGTCTTAGACTTCTATGTGGTGTTATACCTGTGCAAAGAAGGTTAATACTGGGGAGCTTTTATAATTCTGTGACAATTATCCAGTCAGATTGAAGTATGATTTAGTCTTTCTTTGTATGCATGAGTAGAGTGTATTGTTCTTCGTGCTTGCCACAACAGACTCATCCTGCTTGAGCTTTGTAAATCTTCTGCTTATCTGTGAATTTCACTCTCAGTGATCGAGGCTCAGCTGTGCTTCTGTGGTTTATATTCTGAGCACTTAAACCTCTCACTTTTGTGTCAGCACACAACAGACCATATGCTTCCATCTGTGGCATTATATATGACCGTGGCTTGGGTTTGTGTCTGTTACATTATGCTGGAAATGCTTTTAGTTCTGCATCAGGTTGGTATTCAGGACCACTGCTCAGCTTCAGCTCAGCCAGGGCATGAAAGAACCATTTCATCCTTTGGTGATTAGATTAATCAATTTGGCCAACTGTCTCTAACTGTCTCTAAAAGAAGCTGGATTCCAGCTCCTCACTGCTGTCTGTGAATCTGGTGGAAGAGGAAGCAAGTGAGGATTGCTTCTTGAAGGAGAGCCATGGACAAGGGAGCTGGTGAAGGTACAATGTGATGTTGCTGTTGCTGCAACAAAAAAGAGGTTCCTTAGTGTTGTGGTGGTTATTGTCAAGCTGGTAACAGCTATTCAAAGAACATCAGAGCAGTTGACCCTCCTTGAAGGAGGACAGTATTTTTTTATGTGACCAAAACAGGAAAATATGATGCTTGTAGGTGATTTGGTGGGACATGGGGTGGAGGTACATTCTGGCTTAGTATTTTTTCATTTACATATTAAAAAACTGTATATGAAATACTAAGTGGTTTGGAATGGTATTTGCAGAAGCTCCGGTGCATAACTTAATTTCTGCCTGTCAGTCTGGAAATGACAATTTCTTTACCTCTGAATGGAGTTCAATAATGTTCTAAGTCTTTGCACTTTCATTTCCTTTCTGTTTTCCAGCAGTGTATGCTGGCAGAGAACCGGCTCTCTCAGGAGATGTCATAAGCTTCAGTACCTCCTAGAAACAGGGCCTTTGGGAGTATTTGCTCCCTTTGCACAAAGTGGAGAAATGCTTAAAACCTATTTCTGTGCCTCCTGAAAGCTTGATAAATCAAGATCCTGGCAATAACTTTACAAGCCTAGAATGTCAGTAACCCCCTAGGAAGTTGGTGACTTCTGTAACTTGGCTCTCTTATTCTTCCCTCCCCTGCATGAACATTTGTCCTTCCAAAAATACGTGTTTCAGGGAGGAAGTTGACGAAATCCCTGCATGTATCTTTCTGTTCCCAGTACTGAAGCATCCCGACGCAGCCGTGCTCCAGAGTGGTAATACACAGTTCACACAGGCAGCCCCAGCCCCTTCTAGCTGCTGCTAACCACAGCCAGGCATGGGCTGCTCTGGGTCTGCGTTCTGGCAGCAGTTGGTACCCAGCTTTTTTCACCCCTGAAATGTCAGTGGTTTGTTCTGTGGACAGCAGTAAATGGGGTGCTCTGCCTGGTTCTGTATTGCTGTGAATACACCAGTGCTGCAAACTTGGGTGTAAGTTTTGCTGCTGGAGACATAAAGGATAGTGCAGAATCAAACTTGTACTTTGTCTTCTATTAGCCCCAGTGTGTGGGGGCTCCACTCCACTCCATATGTGCAGAGTGCATATATGGAGGCAGTTGAAGAAACCTGTTTTGGAGAGTGTGAAAGCTGAGAGCAGTGAAAGCTTAGGAAACAGGTCTTAGGAAACATTGTCTGTCCCAGGCATTCTGTATCCCTCTGTTATGCTGGACTGGGCCCTAGTTTGCAGAGGTGCTGCATTCTGTCAGAGATGCCAGGGACAGAGAGCTGGTCTAATAGGGAGCAGGGGTATTTGACTTCCTCAGTTTTTTAGTTACCACTAGTCCATCATCTTACCCACCCAAGCCTTGCCTTCAGCAATTTTCAGTGCCATCAACACTGTCTAGTAGACCTTCCCAAAGCTGCAGGCTCTGAGAAGCTTTGTTCCCCTGAGGCTGCCTTGCAAAGGACAGTCCAGGATCCGCTCAATCACGTTGAGGGTGGAGGGTGTTGATGTTCTGGCTGCCTAATCCATACCTTTTTTATCTATTTCCCCGCACACAGGCAGTGTTCTTCCATCACAGTGATGGTGACATTTTAAAATACTTGTGTACTTCTCGATGCTGTGATGCTGATGATAAATGAAGGTTGGGGGTAGAGGGAAGGGGAGGTGGCTGATTCTGCAATCTGTGAATAGGACAAGTCAGGTATAACTGCCTGAACACACTTACCAGCTGCTTCTCTCCTTTCTGGTCCAAGTTGTCTGTGGATATGAGGAGGAATCCAGTTTCCACTTGAATAGCTGTGCATCTCCTGCAGACCTTACCTGAGAGACCAGATCAGGGTTCTGCAGGTGCCTGATGTGGTAGTGTTTCCAAGCCTTTGAGATTGTTATTGCAAAGTAAATGAGTGCCTGTTTCTTGTTGGCTGGATGATGTTTGTATGTGACTGAGAAATCTCATCAGTGTAGGTGGCACTTTATGATAGAAGGGGAACCTACAGTGAGCTGCTTCTGTGTGCAGAAGGGCTCCTAGTGCAGTGGCCAGGCTCAGCTCAGCTCATGGGCATAGCTCAGGAGAAAAGGGAACCACAGAACTGAGCTCTTTGCTGCGGTCAGCAGAAAGATGCTGTGCATGACTCCCAAGCAGTTCCAGGTACCTACTGTGGTATAAAAAGCTGTAGGGAAGTTGTCCTGTCTGCTCTTGGGTTTTGGCAACTGCTGTGGTGATGCTGGCTTTTACCCACAGCTCTCCACCACTGCCAGGAGAGGTACCTGGTAAACTGCTAAAATCTGGTGCTCAAATGGTTTTGCAATTTAGCACAAAAACCTCTCCTGAACTGCAGATGAACCAGGGCATTCGTCTATATATTAGAATGTGAAATTTGCCATTAATCTGTTGCTTTAGCTGATCCCAAATACCCTGAAATGTTTCACAGGTTCTCAGTGAAAGGAAGTTCAGCCTCATCGTGTGCAGGATTAAAACATTAGTTACAAAATTATTGCAGAAAGAAAAGATGAAAAGCACAGAAGAGGTAACAGTTAAAGCTCATGAGGCACAGGACAGTGGCTTCTCTGAAGCTTATTTAAGAATAAATCTCAAGAACAAAGTCCTCTTGAAAAGCTGCTGCTTAGACCCCTGTTAACCTTTTCTGAAGAAGTAAATTGAATTGCAGTTTTAAAGCTGGCAGAACTCATACCAGAGCATTTTTTGCTTCACTCAGCACTTCATCTCAGCATTTATTGGCATTTACAAGCACTACCTGTGCTGCATTCTCATATGTGTTTAGGTTCAAGAGTCGTTTGGACTAAGGCAATGTGGCAAATTTTTCCACAGTGAATGAATCTCAAGTTTTCTTTTGCTTCTTAAATCTTGCTAAAAATCCAATTACTTCAACTTTGCCCAGCTGTTTGTTGCTATTTGTCCTACAGTAAGTGGGTCACTTAGAGGTAGAACATGGGAGAATGTGTGCTCTGGGGTTGAAGGACAGGTCTGGGTCATCATGCTCTGATGGAACACCCTGTGTGGGTTGACTGATTTTCCATGCCCCAAAATGTCTCAAGAGGGATCTGTGATGTATTTTTCTTTTATGAAGTCTGGGAAGCTGATGTATGTTGTCAGCAGAAGTTATTGGGGCTGTTCTGAAGGGTCATTGTGACCTGTCAGAAGAGAGGAAGTTCTGAGCAAGACAAACATCCTGTTTTCAGTGCAGTTTCCTCAGTTTTGGTTTGTTGTTTGTATTGGAATGGCTATTGAAAATTCTGCAAAAAAAGTTCTGGCATGTGCCGGATACCACACGGGCCAAAGCCACTAGTCTGGGTAATGGAGGTACAAACAGGAATGTGAAATACTTCTAACACTCATACAGGTAAACAGAGTGGGTTTTTAAGAAATGTTTTCATAATACACTGAATTCCTTTTTAAAAGTAGACTGGAACATTTGGTTCTAGGAGAAGTCCCCTTGAGATGATCAAGTCCAGCCTTTGATGGAACACCACCATGTAACTAAACCATAGCACTAAGTGCCATGTCCGGTTGTTTCTTGAACTCTTCCAGGGATGGTGACTTCACCGTCCCATGTGCAGCCTGGTTCAACGCCTGGCCACCCTTTCAGTGAAGAATTTCATCCTACTGCAACAAAGCTCTGTTGCCAATCTTGTTGGTGGCATATCTATGTAAAATAGTCAAAATCTGTGTGCTTTACAGGCTTCTAGGGTGCCTTATGATGGGGCTGGTCTGCACCTTGACATTGTGTACCCATAGTACAGAGGGGTTTTTGCATTCCTCATTCCTTTCAATAGGTCTCACACTCCTCCACTGCCTTATTAATAGGAAAGCCTGGTATTTAGGTTCACCCCAGTCTCTAGTGAAACAGCTGTGGGGAGAAGATAGCAGTAAGGATTTCCTGGGCCTCTCTCATGTGGAATCTATGTTGTGTCACTGTTCAAAAATATCACCAGTTTGGTGCCTGCCAGTTGGACTGTACTATTGGGATAACAAGCAGTATTTAACAATCAGAGAAACCTTATCAGAGGTGTTCTCTACCATTGTATAACAATCTTTCTTCTTGGTTTTAGTAGTTTCCTAATTTAGTGGGTGTTTGTGGTGGAAGTCTGCCTTTGTTTCATATATACTGTGTAATAGGTGTCTTCTTCTGAGATGTCCCTCATGATACTTTCTTTTTTACCAGATTGTCCCCAGCCACCACAACCTGAGAATGGAGGCTATAAATGCCACCCTAGCCCCTGCAACAACCCTCTGACTTCAGGCAGTGTTATAGAGTATCTGTGTGTTGAAGGCTACATGCTGAAAGGAGATTATAAATACTTGACATGCAAGAATGGAGAGTGGAACCCAGCCATGGAAGTCAGCTGCAGACTTAGCCCAGGTGAGTGCTCCCTGACTCTAGAATTGCTCTTGCATTGACTTTTCAGATTATCCTTAAGCACTTAGTGTAATGCTGAGGAAGTCCATATGGCTGTCTCTCATTGCTCCAGCAATTTCATAAATGCAGCTCACAATCACGACTCTTTCTTTAAAATGTCTCTTCAGTAGCAGCCTGTCAGATGCAGATTTAGAGTCCCTAACACAAGGAGAAAAGCCATGGACAGGAGTATAAAGTAGGCAACTTGTTACTTACGTGGAGCCTCTTATCTTGAGCCTCTCATCCCAGGAATGCTGGAAGCCCTAACAGTAGCATTTTCCATGCTGTCTGTTTTTTCTTTGATGGGTTTGATGGTGCATCTCCTTCAGTGAGTCTATGCGTGCGTGTGTGTGTGTGTGTGTGTGTGTGTGTTTAGTCAGTCTTCCCTGCAAACTGGTTAAGTAACCGTCAGTTTCCTGTGCTGAAAAGATTGGTTCTACTTTTCACTGTACTGGTGGGAAAGGACATTGCTGACAAATGATTTCTGCTTCTGTCCAAATAGAAGTGGACAGCTCTTGTTTTGTGTCTCCCCAGCTGAACAGGAATTCCTCCACCAAAGCAGCAAAGTAAAAAGATTTGCAGGAAAATGTTGATAATACAGCTCTTAATTTGCCTATGACTCTTCTGCTTTTAACAGTGGGTATATTGGATAAAAGGAGAACTCTCTCCCCTCTTCTAGGTGGGCTACTTGATAGAACCTTACTACTCAGTCCTGCTGAGCCAGCAGGATGTATACTTTGGAATTAAGTCTCATAATACATAAAGCAAAATGTGTCAGCTTAATTGGGAAGAAACAGGAAATAAAAAATTACCATCATCAAACTCTTTATGGAGCTCAATGCATACATCTCATCTCTGGAACATCCTGTCCTGTCCCAAAGACGCTGTCTTTTTATGCCACTCCAATAGCCCCTTCCTATGATATATAAGGAAGGATCTGGGAGTTTACCTGGCAGCAAATCCTGATCCTGAAGGAGACTTTTAAATTCAGCTTAAGCTTCCCTTCTGCAGCGATCCTTCTTCCGCTTGCTGCACCCAGGCTGGAGAGCAAAGCTGTGCTATTGCACATGGTGTTCCATGAGTGGCATTCCTGAACGGTGGCACTTGGTCTAGCTGAAGGATTGTGTTGTGATGAGCAGAAATCCCTCAGATTTCTTTAGCATCTTGAAGGGTCAGTGGCATTATCAAAAATATGGTGCCTCAAAAGTCTGACCCAATGAAAAAGCCATTGCTTTCACCACACAAGCTTTGAATCAACTGCTCAGGGTCAGAGATAGCTGACTTGACTAGTGGTTCTCCTTCAAAAGGCTCAAAGAAGGGGAAGGGGGTGGGAGACTCTACAAAGGCAGTAGGTCTTAAAATTATTGGTAAGGGTAAGATCCTACCTGCTCCATATAGGATAAAGTAAGTCCCTAGCAGTTGTGTTTTGTGCAGCTCTGAGCCTATCAGCCCCATAGCCTTTTGGCAGTTTATTGTATGAGGTAGTGACATTTTTTTGGCATATGAGATGATAAATGTTCTGCAGTGCACCCTGGATAGTGAGCAGTTTGACAGCATCATGTGCTGATGCTGAAAATGGGGCATCTCTGTTTGCCTTCCCTTGTTCCTGTTAGTGCCCTGAGAAATGCTGGAAGTTAAAATCCTTACTCAACCCTGTTTGCCAGAGGGAAAAATGTGCTAGACACTGTTTTTTTTTTTTTTTTTTTTTTTCCCTGGGGAGGGGTCAAGCTACTTCTAAAAGATTTCGAAGAAACAAGTTCAAAACAACTAAACCAAGTAGGTTTGACCCCAAGAGATGATGCAGAAAATTACAAACTAGGTTTCCATCTTAAATGCCTGTCTTGTGATAGATTTCAGGCTGTAGGCTTAAAAAAATGATTCTCCAACTCTTTTTTTTTTTTTGTTTACCTGTTGCTCTGCCTCTCATCCCTCATTGCATGTGTCCTGAATTCACTCTGCAGTTTGATCCCTGTGCTTCTGAAGAATGTGTTGGATATAGAAAGAGGAACTGGGGAATTGCGTAAACCAAATGTGCAATTCACAGTAGTGTTTGCTGGTGGGTAGGTGAGGCTTTTTGGATCTCTACCAAAGACACAAATTAGGGACAGAAACAACACAGAGACATTTCCTCTAGAGAGGTGAAAGGACTAGTGTAGCCTTCTAGGCATGGTATGCAGTGCTCAGCAATACCACCTCCAAGCCATTCTCTCTTTGCTCCCAGTTTATTCCTGCCCAGGTCCTTTAAAAGCCAAATTGGTTTCCATGCAGTCACACAGCACAGCTGCAGAAGGGCAGGAAAGAGTAATGTGAACAGGGCACATGTATCTAACACTGAAAACTCAGCACCCTGAAAAAACATCTGCCTTCCTTCTCCATCCTCTGGCATATGTTTGTGTATGAGAGAAACTTAATTTTTTCTGTGTCTTAATTGTAATAAATGCATAATAATACCCAGCCAATTGACTTCCACCCCTCTTTGCATGACTGTTACATTAGTTGAGAAAAAATGTTTTCTGTAACTTTTTCTGTTGTTTGGCCTAAAATATGCTGCTTATTGTGCTAGACAATTACTGGCCTTGCTGGTGACATCATGACATTTTCTAGCTTTTGCTCAGGCAGATCTATATATAACATGACCCTTACACCATCTGTCAGTTCCCATGGCCTGCTTCCATTGCTTTTCTGTTTGCTCTGTGCTTTTCCAAAGGACCCTTGTATGTGCCTGTGTTGTGTTGGTTTCCCTTTACAGCTGATGGAGAGGTGTCATCATAAGCTGCAAACTGAGATAGGTTCTGTGTCTTGTAGGGGAAACGGGTTCCTTACACACACCCAGGAGTAAGTCCTGAGGAGCAGTGTGAATGTTTTTCCTTCTCTATGGCAGTTACACATTTTACCTTGTGTTCCCCTTGGTTTTGTAGAAAAGGACTCTCCTCCCACAATTGGAGTGCCCACGCTGTCCATAGTAGCCTCCACAGCAAGCTCCGTCGCCCTGATTCTGCTGTTAGTTGTGCTGTTTGTTTTGCTGCAGCCAAAGCTGAAGTCATTCCATCACAGCAGGTAAGTGTAGCTGGGTCTGGAGGGGCTCAGAGGCCCCCCTCTTTCTTTGCAGTAGAAGCCCCTTCAGGTAGGTGGGCTAGACCTTAGTTTTGGAGCAACCTGGCTCCTCGCTTCTCTGTTCCCCTTTTCATCACCTCAGAGACATCTCTGCCCCATCCTGCTGATCCAGCACTTCTCTGAAATGGTGGGCTGTGATGCCCACCTGCAGTCCCCAGTCTTATGTGCCACCCATTGAGTGACTTCCTTCCTTATGCTGTTGCCTTGGCTTTGAATGGAAAAAGTTATGATACTTATTTGCCTGGCTGTAGATCAGTTTCCTACCTCTTCTAGCCTTGGATAGCTGCCAAAGTCTGTGTTTGGGTATATATATGTGCATCTTTCCCTGACTGCTTGAGGTCCTGTGGACCTGAAATTAAACAGTGCTGCTCTTCAGATACATGTGCAAGTCTGCCATCCTTCTCTGCTGCAGGAGGAGAACCCTCCTGGCCTGGGTTTGTGGATGAGAGGAGGGCCCAACCATAACACTG